>NC_091756.1:12819537-13119537 GCF_043380555.1 Nothobranchius furzeri
GTTATAAGCCCACAAATGTGTAACTGGACTACTTTAAATTGACACTAGATGCGGTGACCTTTGGGACAAGGTTTGACCCCCTTAGGAAAGCGCTATCGTCATGAAACGTTCAGATCACTTACAACTCAATAGATTCTACCTTTCTGTAACGTTTCAGCCTGATTGGACCTTGTTTTCACACAAATGGACCCAGAATGATGTGAAATTGTGCTTCGTGCAACATAATTCTGGGTGCCATTTAAAACCCATAAGTGCTAATGACTCCATTCCTGTTTGTGGTTGTAGGGGCTGTTGATTGGAGTACACTAAAACAAACCTGATCTCTCTAGGACATTCAGAAGCCAAGTTATAAGCCCACAAATGTGTAACTGGACTACTTTAATTGACACCAGATCCGGTGACCTTTGGGACATGGTTAGACCCCCTTAGGAAAGTGCTATCGTCATGAAACGTTCAGATCACTTACAACTCAATAGATTCTACCTTCCTGTAACGTTTCAGCCTGATTGGACCTTGTTTTCACACAAATGAACCCAGAATGATGTGAAATTGTGCTTCGTGCAACATAATTCTGGGTGCCATTTAAAAACCATAAGCGCTAACGACTCCATTCCTTTTTGGGGTAATGGGGGCTGTTAATTGGAGTACTCTAAATTAAACCTGACCTCTCTAGGATATTCAGAAGCCAAGTTATAAGCCCACAAAGGTGTAACTGCACTACTTCTTTAAAGTGACATCAGGTCCGGTGACCATTGAGACATGGTTTGACCCCCTATAGGAATGTGCGATCATCATGAAACGTTCAGATCACTTACAACTCAATAGATTCTACCTTCTGTAACGTTTCAGCTTGAATGGACCTTGTTTTCACACAAATGAACCCAGAATGATGTGAAATTGTGCTTTGTGCAACATAATTCTGGGTGCCATTTACAAACCATAAGTGCTAATGACTCCATTCCTTTTTGTGGTTGTAGGGGCTGTTGATTGGAGTACTCTGAAACAAACCTGATCACTCTAGGACATTCAGAAGCCAAGTTATGAGCCTAGAAATGTGAAACTGGACTACTTTAAATTGACACGAGATCCGGTGACCTTTGGGACATGGTTTGACCCCCTTAGGAAATTGCTATCATCATGAAACGTTCAGATCACTTACAACTCAATCGATTCTACCTTCCTCTAACGTTTCAGCCTGATTGGACCTTGTTTTCACACAAATGAAACCAGAATGATGTGAAATTGTGCTTCGTGCAACATAATTCTGGATGCCATTTACAAACCATAAGTGCTAATGACTCCATTCCTTTTTGTGGTTGTAGGGGCTGTTGATTGGAGTACACTAAAACAAACCTGATCTCTGTAGGACATTCAGAAGCCAAGTTATAAGCCCACAAAGGTGTAACTGGACTACTTCTTTAAAGTGACACCAGATCCGGTGACCTTTGGGACATGGTTTGACCCCCTATAGGAATGTGCGATCATCATGAAACGTTCAGATCACTTACAACTCAATAGATTCTACCGTCTTGTAACGTTTCAGCCTGATTGGACCTTGTTTTCACACAAATGGACCCAGATTGATGTGAAATTGTGCTTCGTGCAACATAATTCTAGGTGCCATTTACAAACCATAAGTGCTAATGACTCCATTCCTTTTTGTGGTTGTAGGGGCTGTTGATTGGAGTACACTAAAACAAGCCTGACCTCTCTAGGACATTCACAAGCCATGTTATAAGCCCACAAAGGTGTAACTGGACTACTTCTTTAAAGTGACACCAGGCCCGGTGACCTTTGGGACATGGTTTGACCCCCTATAGGAATGTGCGATCATCATGAAACAATCAGTTCACTTACAACTCAATAGATTCTACCTTCTTGTAACGTTTCAGCCTGATTGGACCTTGTTTTCACACAAATGGACCCAGAATGATGTGCAATTGTGCTTCGTGCAACATAATTCTGGGTGCCATTTACAAACCATAAGTGCTAATGACTCCATTCCTTTTTGTGGTTGTAGGGGCTGTTGATTGGAGTACACTAAAACAAGCCTGACCTCTCTAGCACATTCAGGAGCCAAATTATAAGCCCACAAAGGTGTAACTGGACTACTTCTTTAAAGTGACACCAGGCCCGGTGACCTTTAGGACATGGTTTGACCGCCTATAGGAATGTGCGATCATCATGAAACGTTCAGATCACTTACAACTCAATAGATCCTACGTTTCTGTAACGTTTCAGCCCTATTGGACCTTGTTTTCACACAAATGAACCCAGAATGATGTGAAATTGTGCTTTGTGCAACATAATTCTGGGTGCCATTTACAAACCATAAGTGCTAATGACTCCATTCCTTTTTGTGGTTGTAGGGACTGTTGATTGGAGTACTCTGAAACAAACCTGATCACTCTAGGGCATTCAGAAGCCGAGTTATGAGCCCAGAAATGTGTAACTGGACTACTTTAAATTGACACCAGATCCGGTGACCTTTGGGACTTGGTTTGACCCCCTTAGGAAAGTGCTATCATCATGAAACGTTCAGATCACTTACAACTCAATAGATTCTACCTTCCTGTAACGTTTCAGCCTGATTGCACCTTGTTTTCACACAAATGAAACCAGAATGATGTGAAATTGTGCTTCGTGCAACATAATTCTGGGTGCCATTTACAAACCATAAGTGCTAATGACTCCATTCCTTTTTGTGGTTGTAGGGGCTGTTGATTGGAGTACACTAAAACAAACCTGATCTCTCTAGGACATTCAGAAGCCAAGTTATAAGCCCAAAAAGGTGTAACTGGACTACTTCTTTAAAGTGACACCAGATCCGGTGATGTTTGGGACATGGTTTGACCCCCTATAGGAATGTGCGATCATCATGAAACGTTCAGATCACTTACAACTCAATAGATTCTACCTTCTTGTAACGTTTCAGCCTGATTGGAACTTGTTTTCACACAAATGGACCCAGAATGATGTGAAATTGTGCTTCTTGCAACATAATTCTGGGTGCCATTTACAAACCATAAGTGCTAATGACTCCATTCCTTTTTGTGGTTGTAGAGGCTGTTGATTGGAGTACACTAAAACAAGCCTGACCTCTCTAGGACATTCACAAGCCAAGTTATAAGCCCACAAAGGTGTAACTGGACTACTTCTTTAAAGTGACAACCGGCCCGGTGACCTTTGGGACATGGTTTGACCCCCTATAGGAATGTGCGATCATCATGAAATGTTCAGATCACTTACAACTCAATAGATTCTACCTTCTTGTAACGTTTCAGCCTGATTGGAACTTGTTTTCACACAAATGGACCCAGAATGATGTGAAATTGTGCTTCTTGCAACATAATTCTGGGTGCCATTTACAAACCATAAGTGCTAATGACTCCATTCCTTTTTGTGGTTGTAGAGGCTGTTGATTGGAGTACACTAAAACAAGCCTGACCTCTCTAGGACATTCAGAAGCCAAGTTATAAGCCCACAAAGGTGTAACTGGACTACTTCTTTAAAGTGACAACCGGCCCGGTGACCTTTGGGACATGGTTTGACCCCCTATAGGAATGTGCGATCATCATGAAACGTTCAGATCACTTACAACTCAATATATTCTACCTTCTTGTAACGTTTCAGCCTGATTGGACCTTGTTTTCACACAAATGGACCCAGAATGATGTGAAATTGTGCTTCGTGCAACATAATTCTGGGTGCCATTTACAAACCATAAGTGCTAATGACTCCATTCCTTTTTGTGGTTGTAGGGGCTGTTGATTGGAGTACACTAAAACAAGCCTGACCTCTCTAGGACATTCAGGAGCCAAGTTATAAGCCCACAAAGGTGTAACTGGACTACTTCTTTAAAGTGACACCAGGCCCGGTTACCTTGGGACATGGTTTGACCCCCTATAGGAATGTGCGATCATCATGAAACGTTCAGATCACTTACAACTCAATAGATTCTACCTTCTTGTAACGTTTCAGCCTGATTGGACCTTGTTTTCACACAATTGGACCCAGAATGATGTGAAATTGTGCTTCGTGCAACATAATTCTGGGTGCCATTTAAAACCATAAGTGCTAATGACTCCATTCCTTTTTATGGTTGTAGGGGCTGTTGATTGGAGTACACTAAAACAAACCTGACTTCTCTAGGACATTCAGAAGCCAAGTTATAAGCCCACAAATGTGTAACTGGACTACTTTAAATTGACACCAGATCCGGTGACCTTTGGGACATGGTTTGACCCCCTTAGGAAAGCGCTATCGTCAAGAAACGTTCAGATCACTTACAACTCAATAGATTATACCTTTCTGTAACGTTTCAGCCTGATTGGACCTTGTTTTCACACAAATGAACCCAGAATGATGTGAAATTGTGCTTTGTGCAACATAATTCTGGGTGCCATTTAAAACCATAAGTGCTAATGACTCCAGTCCTGTTTGTGGTTGTAGGGGCTGTTGATTGGAGTACACTAAAACAAACCTGATCTCTCTAGGACATTCAGAAGCCAAGTTATAAGCCCACAAATGTGTAACTGGACTACTTCTTTAAAAAGACATCAGGTCCGGTGACCTTTGAGACATGGTTTGACCCCCTATAGGAATGTGCGATCATCATGAAACGTTCAGATCACTTACAACTCAATAGATTCTACCTTCTTGTAACGTTTCAGCCTGAATGGACCTTGTTTTCACACAAATGAACCCAGAATGATGTGAAATTGTGCTTTGTGCAACATAATTCTGGGTGCCATTTACAAACCATAAGTGCTAATGACTCCATTCCTTTTTGTGGTTGTAGGGGCTGTTGATTGGAGTACTCTGAAACAAACCTGATCACTCTAGGACATTCAGAAGCCAAGTTATGAGCCCAGAAATGTGTAACTGGACTACTTTAAATTGACACCAGATCCGGTGACCTTTGGGACATGGTTTGACCCCCTTAGGAAAGGGCTATCATCATGAAACGTTCAGATCACTTACAACTCAATAGATTCTACCTTCCTGTAACGTTTCAGCCTGATTGGACCTTGTTTTCACACAAATGAACCCAGAATGATGTGATATTGTGCTTCGTGCAACATAATTCTGGGTGCAATTTAAAAACCATAAGTGCTAACGACTCCATTCCTTTTTGGGGTAATGGGGGCTGTTGATTGGAGTACACTAAAACAAACCTGACTTCACTAGGACATTCAGAAGCCAAGTTATAAGCCCACAAATGTGTAACTGGACTACTTCTTTAAAGTGACACCAGGCCCGGTGACCTTTGAGACATGGTTTGACCCTCTATAGGAATGTGCTATCATCTTGAAACATTCATATGTCAATTACAACTCAATAGATTCTACATTCTTGTAACGTTTCAGCCTGATTGGACCTTGTTTTCACACAAATGGACCCAGAATGATGTGAAATTGTGCTTCATGCAACATAATTCTGGGTGCCATTTACAAACCATAAGTGCTTATGACTCCATTCCTTTTTGTGGTTGTAGGGGCTGTTGATTGGAGTACACTAAAACAAACCTGATCTCTCTAGGACATTCAGAAGCCAAGTTATAAGCCCACAAATGTGTAACTGGACTACTTCTTTAAATTGACACCAGAGCCGGTGACCTTTGGGACATGGTTTGACCCCCTATTGGAATGTGCGATCATCATGAAACGTTCAGATCACTTACAACTCAATGGATTCTACCTTCTTGTAACGTTTCAGCCTGATTGGACCTTGTTTTCACACAAATTACCCCGGAATGATGTGAAATTGTGCTTCGTGCAACATAATTCTGGGTGCCATTTACAAACCATAAGTGCTAATGACTCCATTCCTTTTTGTGGTTGTAGGGGCTGTTGATTGGAGTACACTAAAACAAACCTGATCTCTCTAGGACATTCAGAAGCCAAGTTATGAGCCCACAAATGTGTAACTGGACTACTTCTTTAAATTGACACCAGATCCGGTGACCTTTGGGACATGGTTTGACCCCCTTAGGAATGTGCGATCATCACGAAACGTTCAGATCACTTACAACTCAATAGATTCTACCTTCCTGTAACGTTTCAGCCTGATTGGACCTTGTTTTCACACAAATGAACACAGAATGATGTGAAATTGTGCTTCGTGCAATGTAATTCTGGGTGCCATTTACAAACCATAAGTGCTAATGACTCCATTCCTTTTTGTGGTTGTAGGGGCTGTTGATTGGAGTACTCTGAAACAAACCTGATCACTCTAGGACATTCAGAAGCCAAGTTATGAGCCCAGAAATGTGTAACTGGACTACTTTAAATTGACACCAGATCCGGTGACCTTTGGGACATGGTTTGACCCCCTATAGGAAAGTGCTATCATCATGAAACGTTCAGATCACTTACAACTCAACAGATTCTACCTTCCTGTAACGTTTCAGCCCGATTGGACCTTGTTTTCACACAAATGAAACCAGAATGATGTGAAATTGTGCTTCGTGCAACATAATTCTGGGTGCCATTTACAAACCATAAGTGCTAATGACTCCATTCCTTTTTGTGGTTGTAGGGGTTGTTGATTGGAGTACACTAAAACAAACCTGATCTCTCTAGGACATTCAGAAGCCAAGTTATAAGCCCACAAAGGTGTAACTGGACTACTTCTTTAAAGTGACACCAGATCCGGTGACCTTTGGGACATGGTTTGACCCCCTATAGGAATGTGCGATCATCATGAAACGTTCAGATCACTTACAACTCAATAGATTCTACCTTCTTGTAACGTTTCAGCCTGATTGGACCTTGTTTTCACACAAATGGACCCAGAATGATGTGAAATTGTGCTTCGTGCAACATAATTCTGGGTGCCATTTACAAACCATAAGTGCTAATGACTCCATTCCTTTTTGTGGTTGTAGGGGCTGTTGATTGGAGTACACTAAAACAAGCCTGACCTCTCTAGGACATTCAGGAGCCAAGTTATAAGCCCACAAAGGTGTAACTGGACTACTTCTTTAAAGTGACACCAGGCCCGGTGACCTTTGGGACATGGTTTGACCCCCTATAGGAATGTGCGATCATCATGAAACGTTCAGATCACTTACAACTCAATAGATCCTACCTTTCTGTAACGTTTCAGCCCTATTGGACCTTGTTTTCACACAAATGAACCCAGAATGATGTGAAATTGTGCTTTGTGCAACATAATTCTGGGTGCCATTTACAAACCATAAGTGCTAATGACTCCATTCCTTTTTGTGGTTGTAGGGGCTGTTGATTGGAGTACTCTTATACAAACCTGATCACTCTAGGACATTCAGAAGCCAAGTTATGAGCCCAGAAATGTGTAACTGGACTACTTTAAATTGACACCAGATCCGGTGACCTTTGGGACATGGTTTGACCCCCTTAGGAAAGTGCTATCATCATGAAACGTTCAGATCACTTACAACTCAATAGATTCTACCTTCCTGTAACGTTTCAGCCTGATTGGACCTTGTTTTCACACAAATGAACCCAGAATGATGTGAAATTGTGCTTCGTGCAACATAATTCTGGGTGCAATTTAAAAACCATAAGTGCTAACGACTCCATTCCTTTTTGGGGTACTGTGGGCTGTTGATTGGAGTACACTAAAACAAACCTGACTTCTCTAGGACATTCAGAAGCCAAGTTATAAGCCCACAAATGTGTAACTGGACTACTTCTTTAAATTGACACCAGATCTGGTGACCTTTGGGACATGGTTTGACCCCCTTAGGAAAGTGCAATCAACATGAAACGTTCAGATAACTTACAACTCAATAGATTCTACCTTCCTGTAACGTTTCAGCCTGATTGGACCTTGTTTTCACACAAATGAACCCAGAATGATGTGATATTGTGCTTCGTGCAACATGATTCTGGGTGCCATTTAAAACAGATAAGTGCTAATGACTCCATTCCTTTTTGTGGTTGTAGGGGCTGTTGATTGGAGTACACTAAAAAAAACCTGATCTCTCTAGGACATTCAGAAGCCAAGTTATAAGCCCACAAATGTGTAACTGGACTACTTTAAATTGACACCAGATCTGGTGAACTTTGGGACATGGTTTGACACCCTTAGGAAAGTGCTATCGTCATGAAACGTTCAGATCACTTACAACTCAATAGATTCTACCTTCCTGTAACGTTTCAGCCTGATTGGACCTTGTTTTCACACAAATGAACCCAGAATGATGTGAAATTGTGCTTCGTGCAACATCATTCTGGGTGCCATTTAAAAACCATAAGTGCTAATGACTCCATTCCTATTTGGGGTAATGGGGGCTGTTAATTGGAGTACTCTAAAACAAACCTGACCTCTCTAGGATATTCAGAAGCCAAGTTATAATCCCACAAATGTGTAACTGGACTACTTCTTTAAAAAGACACCAGGCCCGGTGACCTTTGGGACATGGTTTGATACCCTATAGGAATGTGCGATCATCATGAAACGTTCAGATCACTTACAACTCAATAGATTCTACCTTCCTGTAACGTTTCAGCCTGATTGCACCTTGTTTTCACACAAATGAAACCAGAATGATGTGAAATTGTGCTTTGTGCAACATAATTCTGGGTGCCATTTAAAACCGATAAGATCTAATGACTCCATTCCTTTTTGTGGATGTAGGGGCTGTTGATTGGAGTACACTAAAACAAACCTGATCTCTCTAGGACATTCAGAAGCCAAGTTATAAGCACACAAATGTGTAACTGGACTACTTTAAATTGACACTAGATGCGGTGACCTTTGGGACAAGGTTTGACCCCCTTAGGAAAGCGCTATCGTCATGAAACGTTCAGATCACTTACAACTCAATAGATTCTACCTTCCTGTAACGTTTCAGCCTGATTGGACCTTGTTTTCACACAAATGGACCCAGAATGATGTGAAATTGTGCTTCGTGCAACATAATTCTGGGTGCCATTTACAAACCATAAGTGCTAATGACTCCATTCCTTTTTGTGGTTGTAGGGGCTGTTGATTGGAGTACACTAAAACAAGCCTGACCTCTCTAGGACATTCAGGAGCCAAGTTATAAGCCCACAAAGGTGTAACTGGACTACTTCTTTAAAGTGACACCAGGCCCGGTGACCTTTGGGACATGGTTTGACCCCCTATAGGAATGTGCGATCATCATGAAACGTTCAGATCACTTACAACTCAATAGATCCTACCTTTCTGTAACGTTTCAGCCCTATTGGACCTTGTTTTCACACAAATGAACCCAGAATGATGTGAAATTGTGCTTTGTGCAACATAATTCTGGGTGCCATTTACAAACCATAAGTGCTAATGACTCCATTCCTTTTTGTGGTTGTAGGGGCTGTTGATTGGAGTACTCTTATACAAACCTGATCACTCTAGGACATTCAGAAGCCAAGTTATGAGCCCAGAAATGTGTAACTGGACTACTTTAAATTGACACCAGATCCGGTGACCTTTGGGACATGGTTTGACCCCCTTAGGAAAGTGCTATCATCATGAAACGTTCAGATCACTTACAACTCAATAGATTCTACCTTCCTGTAACGTTTCAGCCTGATTGGACCTTGTTTTCACACAAATGAACCCAGAATGATGTGAAATTGTGCTTCGTGCAACATAATTCTGGGTGCAATTTAAAAACCATAAGTGCTAACGACTCCATTCCTTTTTGGGGTACTGTGGGCTGTTGATTGGAGTACACTAAAACAAACCTGACTTCTCTAGGACATTCAGAAGCCAAGTTATAAGCCCACAAATGTGTAACTGGACTACTTCTTTAAATTGACACCAGATCTGGTGACCTTTGGGACATGGTTTGACCCCCTTAGGAAAGTGCAATCAACATGAAACGTTCAGATAACTTACAACTCAATAGATTCTACCTTCCTGTAACGTTTCAGCCTGATTGGACCTTGTTTTCACACAAATGAACCCAGAATGATGTGATATTGTGCTTCGTGCAACATGATTCTGGGTGCCATTTAAAACAGATAAGTGCTAATGACTCCATTCCTTTTTGTGGTTGTAGGGGCTGTTGATTGGAGTACACTAAAAAAAACCTGATCTCTCTAGGACATTCAGAAGCCAAGTTATAAGCCCACAAATGTGTAACTGGACTACTTTAAATTGACACCAGATCTGGTGAACTTTGGGACATGGTTTGACACCCTTAGGAAAGTGCTATCGTCATGAAACGTTCAGATCACTTACAACTCAATAGATTCTACCTTCCTGTAACGTTTCAGCCTGATTGGACCTTGTTTTCACACAAATGAACCCAGAATGATGTGAAATTGTGCTTCGTGCAACATCATTCTGGGTGCCATTTAAAAACCATAAGTGCTAATGACTCCATTCCTATTTGGGGTAATGGGGGCTGTTAATTGGAGTACTCTAAAACAAACCTGACCTCTCTAGGATATTCAGAAGCCAAGTTATAATCCCACAAATGTGTAACTGGACTACTTCTTTAAAAAGACACCAGGCCCGGTGACCTTTGGGACATGGTTTGATACCCTATAGGAATGTGCGATCATCATGAAACGTTCAGATCACTTACAACTCAATAGATTCTACCTTCCTGTAACGTTTCAGCCTGATTGCACCTTGTTTTCACACAAATGAAACCAGAATGATGTGAAATTGTGCTTTGTGCAACATAATTCTGGGTGCCATTTAAAACCGATAAGATCTAATGACTCCATTCCTTTTTGTGGATGTAGGGGCTGTTGATTGGAGTACACTAAAACAAACCTGATCTCTCTAGGACATTCAGAAGCCAAGTTATAAGCACACAAATGTGTAACTGGACTACTTTAAATTGACACTAGATGCGGTGACCTTTGGGACAAGGTTTGACCCCCTTAGGAAAGCGCTATCGTCATGAAACGTTCAGATCACTTACAACTCAATAGATTCTACCTTTCTGTAACGTTTCAGCCTGATTGGACCTTGTTTTCACACAAATGGACCCAGAATGATGTGAAATTGTGCTTCGTGCAACATAATTCTGGGTGCCATTTAAAACCCATAAGTGCTAATGACTCCATTCCTGTTTGTGGTTGTAGGGGCTGTTGATTGGAGTACACTAAAACAAACCTGATCTCTCTAGGACATTCAGAAGCCAAGTTATAAGCCCACAAATGTGTAACTGGACTACTTTAATTGACACCAGATCCGGTGACCTTTGGGACATGGTTAGACCCCCTTAGGAAAGTGCTATCGTCATGAAACGTTCAGATCACTTACAACTCAATAGATTCTACCTTCCTGTAATGTTTCAGCCTGATTGGACCTTGTTTTCACACAAATGAACCCAGAATGATGTGAAATTGTGCTTCGTGCAACATAATTCTGGGTGCCATTTAAAAACCATAAGCGCTAACGACTCCATTCCTTTTTGGGGTAATGGGGGCTGTTAATTGGAGTACTCTAAATTAAACCTGACCTCTCTAGGATATTCAGAAGCCGAGTTATAAGCCCACAAAGGTGTAACTGCACTACTTCTTTAAAGTGACATCAGGTCCGGTGACCATTGAGACATGGTTTGACCCCCTATAGGAATGTGCGATCATCATGAAACGTTCAGATCACTTACAACTCAATAGATTCTACCTTCTGTAACGTTTCAGCTTGAATGGACCTTGTTTTCACACAAATGAACCCAGAATGATGTGAAATTGTGCTTTGTGCAACATAATTCTGGGTGCCATTTACAAACCATAAGTGCTAATGACTCCATTCCTTTTTGTGGTTGTAGGGGCTGTTGATTGGAGTACTCTGAAACAAACCTGATCACTCTAGGACATTCAGAAGCCAAGTTATGAGCCTAGAAATGTGAAACTGGACTACTTTAAATTGACACGAGATCCGGTGACCTTTGGGACATGGTTTGACCCCCTTAGGAAATTGCTATCATCATGAAACGTTCAGATCACTTACAACTCAATCGATTCTACCTTCCTGTAACGTTTCAGCCTGATTGGACCTTGTTTTCACACAAATGAAACCAGAATGATGTGAAATTGTGCTTCGTGCAACATAATTCTGGATGCCATTTACAAACCATAAGTGCTAATGACTCCATTCCTTTTTGTGGTTGTAGGGGCTGTTGATTGGAGTACACTAAAACAAACCTGATCTCTGTAGGACATTCAGAAGCCAAGTTATAAGCCCACAAAGGTGTAACTGGACTACTTCTTTAAAGTGACACCAGATCCGGTGACCTTTGGGACATGGTTTGACCCCCTATAGGAATGTGCGATCATCATGAAACGTTCAGATCACTTACAACTCAATAGATTCTACCTTCTTGTAACGTTTCAGCCTGATTGGACCTTGTTTTCACACAAATGGACCCAGATTGATGTGAAATTGTGCTTCGTGCAACATAATTCTAGGTGCCATTTACAAACCATAAGTGCTAATGACTCCATTCCTTTTTGTGGTTGTAGGGGCTGTTGATTGGAGTACACTAAAACAAGTCTGACCTCTCTAGGACATTCACAAGCCATGTTATAAGCCCACAAAGGTGTAACTGGACTACTTCTTTAAAGTGACACCAGGCCCGGTGACCTTTGGGACATGGTTTGACCCCCTATAGGAATGTGCGATCATCATGAAACAATCAGTTCACTTACAACTCAATAGATTCTACCTTCTTGTAACGTTTCAGCCTGATTGGACCTTGTTTTCACACAAATGGACCCAGAATGATGTGCAATTGTGCTTCGTGCAACATAATTCTGGGTGCCATTTACAAACCATAAGTGCTAATGACTCCATTCCTTTTGTGGTTGTAGGGGCTGTTGATTGGAGTACACTAAAACAAGCCTGACCTCTCTAGCACATTCAGGAGCCAAATTATAAGCCCACAAAGGTGTAACTGGACTACTTCTTTAAAGTGACACCAGGCCCGGTGACCTTTAGGACATGGTTTGACCCCCTATAGGAATGTGCGATCATCATGAAACGTTCAGATCACTTACAACTCAATAGATCCTACGTTTCTGTAACGTTTCAGCCCTATTGGACCTTGTTTTCACACAAATGAACCCAGAATGATGTGAAATTGTGCTTTGTGCAACATAATTCTGGGTGCCATTTACAAACCATAAGTGCTAATGACTCCATTCCTTTTTGTGGTTGTAGGGACTGTTGATTGGAGTACTCTGAAACAAACCTGATCACTCTAGGGCATTCAGAAGCCGAGTTATGAGCCCAGAAATGTGTAACTGGACTACTTTAAATTGACACCAGATCCGGTGACCTTTGGGACTTGGTTTGACCCCCTTAGGAAAGTGCTATCATCATGAAACGTTCAGATCACTTACAACTCAATAGATTCTACCTTCCTGTAACGTTTCAGCCTGATTGCACCTTGTTTTCACACAAATGAAACCAGAATGATGTGAAATTGTGCTTCGTGCAACATAATTCTGGGTGCCATTTACAAACCATAAGTGCTAATGACTCCATTCCTTTTTGTGGTTGTAGGGGCTGTTGATTGGAGTACACTAAAACAAACCTGATCTCTCTAGGACATTCAGAAGCCAAGTTATAAGCCCAAAAAGGTGTAACTGGACTACTTCTTTAAAGTGACACCAGATCTGGTGACGTTTGGGACATGGTTTGACCCCCTATAGGAATGTGCGATCATCATGAAACGTTCAGATCACTTACAACTCAATAGATTCTACCTTCTTGTAACGTTTCAGCCTGATTGGAACTTGTTTTCACACAAATGGACCCAGAATGATGTGAAATTGTGCTTCTTGCAACATAATTCTGGGTGCCATTTACAAACCATAAGTGCTAATGACTCCATTCCTTTTTGTGGTTGTAGAGGCTGTTGATTGGAGTACACTAAAACAAGCCTGACCTCTCTAGGACATTCACAAGCCAAGTTATAAGCCCACAAAGGTGTAACTGGACTACTTCTTTAAAGTGACAACCGGCCCGGTGACCTTTGGGACATGGTTTGACCCCCTATAGGAATGTGCGATCATCATGAAATGTTCAGATCACTTACAACTCAATAGATTCTACCTTCTTGTAACGTTTCAGCCTGATTGGAACTTGTTTTCACACAAATGGACCCAGAATGATGTGAAATTGTGCTTCTTGCAACATAATTCTGGGTGCCATTTACAAACCATAAGTGCTAATGACTCCATTCCTATTTGGGGTAATGGGGGCTGTTAATTGGAGTACTCTAAAACAAACCTGACCTCTCTAGGATTTTCAGAAGCCAAGTTATAATCCCACAAATGTGTAACTGGACTACTTCTTTAAAAAGACACCAGGCCCGGTGACCTTTGGGACATGGTTTGATACCCTATAGGAATGTGCGATCATCATGAAACGTTCAGATCACTTACAACTCAATAGATTCTACCTTCCTGTAACGTTTCAGCCTGATTGCACCTTGTTTTCACACAAATGAAACCAGAATGATGTGAAATTGTGCTTTGTGCAACATAATTCTGGGTGCCATTTAAAACCGATAAGTGCTAATGACTCCATTCCTTTTTGTGGTTGTAGGGGCTGTTGATTGGAGTACACTAAAACAAACCTGATCTCTCTAGGACATTCAGAAGCCAAGTTATAAGCCCACAAATGTGTAACTGGACTACTTTAAATTGACACTAGATGCGGTGACCTTTGGGACAAGGTTTGACCCCCTTAGGAAAGCGCTATCGTCATGAAACGTTCAGATCACTTACAACTCAATAGATTCTACCTTTCTGTAACGTTTCAGCCTGATTGGACCTTGTTTTCACACAAATGGACCCAGAATGATGTGAAATTGTGCTTCGTGCAACATAATTCTGGGTGGCATTTAAAACCCATAAGTGCTAATGACTCCATTCCTGTTTGTGGTTGTAGGGGCTGTTGATTGGAGTACACTAAAACAAACCTGATCTCTCTAGGACATTCAGAAGCCAAGTTATAAGCCCACAAATGTGTAACTGGACTACTTTAAATTGACACCAGATCCGGTGACCTTTGGGACATGGTTTGACCCCCTTAGGAAAGTGCTATCGTCATGAAACGTTCAGATCACTTACAACTCAATAGATTCTACCTTCCTGTAACGTTTCAGCCTGATTGGACCTTGTTTTCACACAAATGAACCCAGAATGATGTGAAATTGTGCTTCGTGCAACATAATTCTGGGTGCCATTTAAAAACCATAAGTGCTAACGACTCCATTCCTTTTTGGGGTAATGGGGGCTGTTAATTGGAGTACTCTAAATTTAACCTGACCTCTCTAGGATATTCAGAAGCCAAGTTATAAGCCCACAAAGGTGTAACTGCACTACTTCTTTAAAGTGACATCAGGTCCGGTGACCTTTGAGACATGGTTTGACCCCCTATAGGAATGTGCGATCATCATGAAACGTTCAGATCACTTACAACTCAATAGATTCTACCTTCTTGTAACGTTTCAGCTTGAATGGACCTTGTTTTCACACAAATTAACCCAGAATGATGTGAAATTGTGCTTTGTGCAACATAATTCTGGGTGCCATTTACAAACCATAAGTGCTAATGACTCCATTCCTTTTTGTGGTTGTAGGGGCTGTTGATTGGAGTACTCTGAAACAAACCTGATCACTCTAGGACATTCAGAAGCCAAGTTATGACCCCAGAAATGTGTAACTGGACTACTTTAAATTGACAACAGATCCGGTGACCTTTGGGACATGGTTTGACCCCCTTAGGAAATTGCTATCATCATGAAACGTTCAGATCACTTACAACTCAATAGATTCTACCTTCCTGTAACGTTTCAGCCTGATTGGACCTTGTTTTCACACAAATGAAACCAGAATGATGTGAAATTGTGCTTCGTGCAACATAATTCTGGATGCCATTTACAAACCATAAGTGCTAATGACTCCATTCCTTTTTGTGGTTGTAGGGGCTGTTGATTGGAGTACACTAAAACAAACCTGACCTCTCTAGGACATTCAGAAGCCAAGTTATAAGCCCACAAATGTGTAACTGGACTACTTCTTTAAAGTGACACCAGGCCCGGTGACCTTTGGGACATGGTTTGACCCCCTATAGGAATGTGCGATCATCATGAAACGTTCAGATCACTTACAACTCAATAGATTCTACCTTCTTGTAACGTTTCAGCCTGATTGGACCTTGTTTTCACACAAATGGACCTAGATTGATGTGAAATTGTGCTTCGTGCAACATAATTCTAGGTGCCATTTACAAACCATAAGTGCTAATGACTCCATTCCTTTTTGTGGTTGTAGGGGCTGTTGATTGGAGTACACTAAAACAAGCCTGACCTCTCTAGGACATTCACAAGCCATGTTATAAGCCCACAAAGGTGTAACTGGACTACTTCTTTAAAGTGACACCAGGCCCGGTGACCTTTGGGACATGGTTTGACCCCCTATAGGAATGTGCGATCATCATGAAACGTTCAGATCATTTACAACTCAATAGATCCTACGTTTCTGTAACGTTTCAGCCCTATTGGACCTTGTTTTCACACAAATGAACCCAGAATGATGTGAAATTGTGCTTCGTGCAACATAATTCTGGGTGCCATTTAAAAACCATAAGTGCTAATGACTCCATTCCTATTTGGGGTAATGGGGGCTGTTAATTGGAGTACTCTAAAACAAACCTGACCTCTCTAGGATATTCAGAAGCCAAGTTATAATCCCACAAATGTGTAACTGGACTACTTCTTTAAAAAGACACCAGGCCCGGTGACCTTTGGGACATGGTTTGATACCCTATAGGAATGTGCGATCATCATGAAACGTTCAGATCACTTACAACTCAATAGATTCTACCTTCCTGTAACGTTTCAGCCTGATTGCACCTTGTTTTCACACAAATGAAACCAGAATGATGTGAAATTGTGCTTTGTGCAACATAATTCTGGGTGCCATTTAAAACCGATAAGTGCTAATGACTCCATTCCTTTTTGTGGTTGTAGGGGCTGTTGATTGGAGTACACTAAAACAAACCTGATCTCTCTAGGACATTCAGAAGCCAAGTTATAAGCCCACAAATGTGTAACTGGACTACTTTAAATTGACACTAGATGTTGTGACCTTTGGGACAAGGTTTGACCCCCTTAGGAAAGCGCTATCGTCATGAAACGTTCAGATCACTTACAACTCAATAGATTCTACCTTTCTGTAACGTTTCAGCCTGATTGGACCTTGTTTTCACACAAATGAAACCAGAATGATGTGAAATTGTGCTTCGTGCAACATAATTCTGGGTGCCATTTACAAACCATAAGTGCTAATGACTCCATTCCTTTTCGGGGTAATGGGGGCTGTTAACTGGAGTACTCTAAAACAAACCTGACCTCTTTAGGATATTCAGAAGCCAAGTTATAAGCCCACAAAGGTGGGCTGGGGCTTCTCTCCTGGAGGCGTTCAGTCAGACCGAGTGCTGACATGTGGCAAGACGCTCCTCGGGGCGCGTCTTGCTTGGGCCTCTCTCCTGGAGACGCTCAGTCAGACCCAGTGTTGACACGTGGCAAGACGCTCCTCGGGGCGCGTCTTGCTTGGGCCTCTCTCCTGGAGGCGCTCAGTCAGACCCAGTGGTGACATGTGGCAAGACGCTCCTCGGGGCGCGTCTTGCTTGGGCTTCTCTCATGGAGGCCCTCAGTCAGACCCATTGCTGATATGTGGCACGACGCTCCTCGGGGCGCGTCTTGCTTGGGCCTCTCTCCTGGAGGCGCTCAGTCAGACCGAGTGCTGACATGTGGCAAGACGCTCCTCGGGGCGCGTCTTGCTTGGGCTTCTCTCCTGGAGGCCCTCAGTCAGACCCATTGTTTACATGTGGCAAGACGCTCCTTTGGGTTCATCTTGCTTGGGCTTCTCTCCTGGAGGCCCTCAGTCAGACCCATTGTTGACATGTGGCAAGACGCTCCTCGGGGCGCGTCTTGCTTGGGCCTCTCTCCTGGAGGCGCTCAGTCAGACCGAGTGCTGACATGTGGCAAGACGCTCCTCGGGGCGCGTCTTGCTGGGGCTTCTCTCCTGGAGGCGTTCAGTCAGACCGAGTGCTGACATGTGGCCAGGAGCTCCTCGGGGCGCGTCTTGCTTGGGCTTCTTTCCTGGAGGCGTTCAGTCAGACCCAGTGTTGACACGTGGCAAGACGCTCCTCGGGGCGCGTCTTGCTTGGGCCTCTCTCCTGGAGGCGCTCAGTCAGACCCAGTGGTGACATGTGGCAAGACGCTCCTCGGGGCGCGTCTTGCTTGGGCTTCTCTCATGGAGGCCCTCAGTCAGACCCATTGCTGATATGTGGCACGACGCTCCTCGGGGCGCGTCTTGCTTGGGCCTCTCTCCTGGAGGCGCTCAGTCAGACCGAGTGCTGACATGTGGCAAGACGCTCCTCGGGGCGCGTCTTGCTTGGGCTTCTCTCCTGGAGGCCCTCCGTCAGACCCATTGTTTACATGTGGCAAGACGCTCCTTTGGGTTCATCTTGCTTGGGCTTCTCTCCTGGAGGCCCTCAGTCAGACCCATTGTTGACATGTGGCAAGACGCTCCTCGGGGCGCGTCTTGCTTGGGCCTCTCTCCTGGAGGCGCTCAGTCAGACCGAGTGCTGACATGTGGCAAGACGCTCCTCGGGGCGCGTCTTGCTGGGGCTTCTCTCCTGGAGGCGTTCAGTCAGACCGAGTGCTGACATGTGGCAAGGAGCTCCTCGGGGCGCGTCTTGCTTGGGCTTCTCTCCTGGAGGCGTTCAGTCAGACCGAGTGCTGACATGTGGTAAGATGCTCCTCGGGGCGCGTCTTGCTGGGGTTTCTCTCCTGGAGGCGCTCAGTCAGACCCAGTGCTTACATGTGGCAAGACGCTCCTCGGGGCGCGTCTTGCTTGGGCCTCTCTCCTGGAGGCCCTCAGTCAGACTCATTGTTGACATGTGGCAAGATGCTCCTCGGGGCGCGTCTTGATTGGGGCCTCTCTCCTGGAGGCGCACAGTCAGACAGAGTGCTGACATGTGGCCAGACGCTCCTCGGGGCGCGTCTTGCTGGGGCCTCTCTCCTGGAGGCGCTCAGTCAGACCGAGTGCTGACATGTGGCAAGACGCTCCTCGGGGCGCGTCTTGCTTGGGCTTCTCTCCTGGAGGCCCTCAGTCAGACCCATTGTTTACATGTGGCAAGACGCTCCTCGGGGCGCATCTTGCTTGGGCCTCTCTCCTGGAGGCCCTCTGTCAGCCCCAGTGTTGACATGAGTCAAGACGCTCCTCGGGGCGAGTCTTGCTTGGGCCTCTCTCCTGGAGGTGCTCAGTCAGACCCAGTGTTGACATGGTGCAAGAAGCTCCTCGGGGCGCGTCTTGCTTGGGCTTCTCTCTTGGAGGCCCTCAGTCAGACCCATTGTTGACATGTGGCAAGACGCTCCTCGGGGCGCGTCTTGCTTGGGCTTCTCTCCTGGAGGCCCTCAGTCAGACCCATTGTTGACATGTGGCAAGACGCTCCTCGGGGCGCGTCTTGCTTGGGCCTCTCTCCTGGAGGCGCTCAGTCAGACCGAGTGCTGACATAAGGCAAGACGCTCCTCGGGGCGCGTCTTGCTGGGGCCTCTCTCCTGGAGGTGCTCAGTCAGACCCAGTGCTTACATGTGGCAAGACGCTCCTCGGGGTGTGTCTTGCTGGGGCTTCTCTCCTGGAGGCGTTCAGTCAGACCGAGTGCTGACATGTGGCAAGGAGCTCCTCGGGGCGCGTCTTGCTTGGGCTTCTCTCCTGGAGGCGTTCAGTCAGACCGAGTGCTGACATGTGGTAAGATGCTCCTCGGGGCGCGTCTTGCTGGGGTTTCTCTCCTGGAGGCGCTCAGTCAGACCCAGTGCTTACATGTGGCAAGACGCTCCTCGGGGCGCGTCTTGCTTGGGCCTCTCTACTGGAGGCGCTCAGTCAGACCCAGTGGTGACATGTGGCAAGACGCTCCTCGGGGCGCGTCTTGCTTGGGCCTCTCTCCTGGAGACGCTCAGTCAGACCCAGTGTTGACACGTGGCAAGACGCTCCTCTGGGCGCGTCTTGCTTGGGGCCTCTCTCCTGGAGGCGCACAGTCAGACAGAGTGCTGACATGTGGCCAGACGCTCCTCGGGGCGCGTCTTGGTGGGGCTTCTCTCCTGGAGGCGCTCAGTCAGACCCAGTGTTGACATGTGACAAGACGCTCCTCGGGGCGCGTCTTGCTGGGGCTTCTCTCCTGGAGGCGTTCAGTCAGACCGAGTGCTGACATGTGGCAAGACGCTCCTCGGGGCACGTCTTGCTTGGGCTTCTCTCCTGGAGGCCCTCAGTCAGACTCATTGTTGACATGTGGCAAGAAACTCCTCGGGGCTCGTCTTGCTTGGGCCTCTCTCCTGGAGGCGCACAGACAGACAGAGTGCTGACATGTGGCAAGACGCTCCTTGGGGCGCGTCTTGCTTGGGCTTCTCTCCTGGAGGCCCTAAGTTCAGACCCATTGTTGACATGTGGCAAGACGCTCCTCGGGGCGCGTCTTGCTTGGGCCTCTCTCCTGGAGGCGCTCAGTCAGACCAAGTGCTGACATGCAGCAAGACGCTCCTCAGGGCGCGTCTTGCTTGGGCTTCTCTCCTGGAGGCCCTCAGTCAGACCCATTGTTGACATGTGGCAAGATGCTCCTCGGGGCGCGTCTTGCTTGGGCTTCTCTCATGGAGGCCCTCAGTCAGACCCATTGTTGATATGTGGCAAGACGCTCCTCGGGGCGAGTCTTGCTTGGGCCTCTCTCCTGGAGGTGCTCAGTCAGACACAGTGTTGACATGGTGCAAGACGCTCCTCGGGGCGCGTCTTGCTTGGGCTTCTCTCTTGGAGGCCCTCAGTCAGACCCATTGTTTACATGTGGCAAGATGCTCCTCGGGCCGCGCATCTTGCTTGGCCTCTCTCCTGGAGGCCCTCTGTCAGCCCCAGTGTTGACATATGTCAAGACGCTCCCCGGGGTGCGTCTTGCTTGGGCCTCTCTCCTGGAGTCGCTCAGTCAGACCGAGTGCTGACATGTGGCAAGACGCTCCGCGGGGCGCGTCTTGCTTGGGCCTCTCTCCTGGAGGCGCTCAGTCAGACCGAGTGCTGACATAAGGCAAGACGCTCCTCGGGGCGCGTCTTGCTGGGGCCTCTCTCCTGGAGGCGCTCAGTCAGACCCAGTGCTTACATGTGGCAAGACGCTCCTCGGGGCGTGTCTTGCTGGGGCTTCTCTCCTGGAGGCGTTCAGTCAGACCGAGTGCTGACATGTGGCAAGACGCTCCTCGGGGCTTGTCTTGCTTGGGCTTCTCTCCTGGAGGCGTTCAGTCAGACCGAGTGCTGACATGTGGTAAGACGCTCCTCGGGGCGCGTCTTGCTGGGGCTTCTCTCTTGGAGGCGCTCAGTCAGACCCAGTGCTTACATGTGGCAAGACGCTCCTCGGGGCGCGTCTTGCTTGGGCCTCTCTCCTGGAGGCGCTCAGTCAGACCCAGTGCTGACATGTGGCAAGACGCTCCTCGGGGCGCTTCTTGCTTGGGCCTCTCTCCTGGAGACGCTCAGTCAGACCCAGTGTTGACACGTGGCAAGACGCTCCTCGGGGCGCGTCTTGCTTGGGCCTCTCTCCTGGAGGCGCTCAGTCAGACCCAGTGGTGACATGTGGCAAGACGCTCCTCGGGGCGCGTCTTGCTTGGGCTTCTCTCATGGAGGCCCTCAGTCAGACCCATTGCTGATATGTGGCACGACGCTCCTCGGGGCGCGTCTTGCTTGGGCCTCTCTCCTGGAGGCGCTCAGTCAGACCGAGTGCTGACATGTGGCAAGACGCTCCTCGGGGCGCGTCTTGCTTGGGCTTCTCTCCTGGAGGCCCTCAGTCAGACCCATTGTTTACATGTGGCAAGACGCTCCTTTGGGTGCATCTTGCTTGGGCTTCTCTCCTGGAGGCCCTCAGTCAGACCCATTGTTGACATGTGGCAAGACGCTCCTCGGGGCGCGTCTTGCTTGGGCCTCTCTCCTGGAGGCGCTCAGTCAGACCGAGTGCTGACATGTGGCAAGACGCTCCTCGGAGCGCGTCTTGCTGGGGCTTCTCTCCTGGAGGCGTTCAGTCAGACCGAGTGCTGACATGTGGCAAGGAGCTCCTCGGGGCGCGTCTTGCTTGGGCTTCTCTCCTGGAGGCGTTCAGTCAGACCGAGTGCTGACGTGTGGTAAGATGCTCCTCGGGGCGCGTCTTGCTGGGGTTTCTCTCCTGGAGGCGCTCAGTCAGACCCAGTGCTTACATGTGGCAAGACGCTCCTCGGGGCGCGTCTTGCTTGGGCCTCTCTCCTGGAGGCGCTCAGTCAGACCCAGTGGTGACATGTGGCAAGACGCTCCTCGGGGCGCGTCTTGCTTGGGCCTCTCTCCTGGAGGCCCTCTGTCAGCCCCAGTGTTGACATGTGTCAAGACGCTCCTCGGGGCGCGTCTTGCTTGGGGCCTCTCTCCTGGAGGCGCACAGTCAGACAGAGTGCTGACATGTGGCCAGACGCTCCTCGGGGCGCGTCTTGGTGGGGCTTCTCTCCTGGAGGCGCTCAGTCAGACCCAGTGTTGACATGTGACAAGACGCTCCTCGGGGCGCGTCTTGCTGGGGCTTCTCTCCTGGAGGCGTTCAGTCAGACCGAGTGCTGACATGTGGCAAGACGCTCCTCGGGGCGCGTCTTGCTTGGGCTTCTCTCCTGGAGGCCCTCAGTCAGACTCATTGTTGACATGTGGCAAGAAACTCCTTGGGGCGCGTCTTGCTTGGGCCTCTCTCCTGGAGGCGCACAGACAGACAGAGTGCTGACATGTGGCAAGACGCTCCTTGGGGCGCGTCTTGCTTGGGCTTCTCTCCTGGAGGCCCTAAGTTCAGACCCATTGTTGACATGTGGCAAGACGCTCCTCGGGGCGCGTCTTGCTTGGGCCTCTCTCCTGGAGGCGCTCAGTCAGACCAAGTGCTGACATGCAGCAAGACGCTCCTCAGGGCGCGTCTTGCTTGGGCCTCTCTCCTGGAGGTGCTCAGTCAGACACAGTGTTGACATGGTGCAAGACGCTCCTCGGGGCGCGTCTTGTTTGGGCTTCTCTCTTGGAGGCCCTCAGTCAGACCCATTGTTTACATGTGGCAAGACGCTCCTCGGGGCGCGTCTTGCTGGGGCCTCTCTCCTGGAGGCGCTCAGTCAGACCCAGTGCTTACATGTGGCAAGACGCTCCTCAGGGTGTGTCTTGCTGGGGCTTCTCTCCTGGAGGCGTTCAGTCAGACCGAGTGCTGACATGTGGCAAGGAGCTCCTCGGGGCGCGTCTTGCTTGGGCTTCTCTCCTGGAGGCGTTCAGTCAGACCGAGTGCTGACATGTGGTAAGATGCTCCTCGGGGCGCGTCTTGCTGGGGTTTCTCTCCTGGAGGCGCTCAGTCAGACCCAGTGCTTACATATGGCAAGACGCTCCTCGGGGCGCGTCTTGCTTGGGCCTCTCTCCTGGAGGCGCTCAGTCAGACCCAGTGGTGACATGTGGCAAGACGCTCCTCGGGGCGCGTCTTGCTTGGGCCTCTCTCCTGGAGACGCTCAGTCAGACCCAGTGTTGACACGTGGCAAGACGCTCCTCGGGGCGCGTCTTGCTTGGGGCCTCTCTCCTGGAGGTGCACAGTCAGACAGAGTGCTGACATGTGGCCAGACGCTCCTCGGGGCGCGTCTTGGTGGGGCTTCTCTCCTGGAGGCGCTCAGTCAGACCCAGTGTTGACATGTGACAAGACGCTCCTCGGGGCGCGTCTTGCTGGGGCTTCTCTCCTGGAGGCGTTCAGTCAGACCGAGTGCTGACATGTGGCAAGACGCTCCTCGGGGCACGTCTTGCTTGGGCTTCTCTCCTGGAGGCCCTCAGTCAGACTCATTGTTGACATGTGGCAAGAAACTCCTCGGGGCGCGTCTTGCTTGGGCCTCTCTCCTGGAGGCGCACAGACAGACAGAGTGCTGACATGTGGCAAGACGCTCCTTGGGGCGCGTCTTGCTTGGGCCTCTCTCCTGGAGGCGCTCAGTCAGACCAAGTGCTGACATGCAGCAAGACGCTCCTCAGGGCGCGTCTTGCTTGGGCTTCTCTCCTGGAGGCCCTCAGTCAGACCCATTGTTGACATGTGGCAAGATGCTCCTCGGGGCGCGTCTTGCTTGGGCTTCTCTCATGGAGGCCCTCAGTCAGACCCATTGTTGATATGTGGCAAGACGCTCCTCGGGGCGAGTCTTGCTTGGGCCTCTCTCCTGGAGGTGCTCAGTAAGACACAGTGTTGACATGGTGCAAGACGCTCCTCGGGGCGCGTCTTGCTTGGGCTTCTCTCTTGGAGGCCCTGAGTCAGACCCATTGTTTACATGTGGCAAGACGCTCCTTTGGGCGCATCTTGCTTGGGCTTCTCTCCTGGAGGCCCTCTGTCAGCCCCAGTGTTGACATGTGTCAAGACGCTCCCCGGGGTGCGTCTTGCTTGGGCCTCTCTCCTGGAGTCGCTCAGTCAGACCGAGTGCTGACATGTGGCAAGACGCTCCGCGGGGCGCGTCTTGCTTGGGCCTCTCTCCTGGAGGCGCTCAGTCAGACCGAGTGCTGACATAAGGCAAGACGGTCCTCGGGGCGCGTCTTGCTGGGGCCTCTCTCTTGGAGGCCCTCAGTCAGACCCATTGTTTACATGTGGCAAGACGCTCCTCGGGCCGCGCATCTTGCTTGGCCTCTCTCCTGGAGGCCCTCTGTCAGACCCAGTGCTTACATGTGGCAAGACGCTCCTCGGGGCGTGTCTTGCTGGGGCTTCTCTCCTGGAGGCGTTCAGTCAGACCGAGTGCTGACATGTGGCAAGACGCTCCTCGGGTCTTGTCTTTCTTGGGCTTCTCTCCTGGAGGCGTTCAGTCAGACCGAGTGCTGACATGTGGTAAGACGCTCCTCGGGGCGCGTCTTGCTGGGGCTTCTCTCTTGGAGGCGCTCAGTCAGACCCAGTGCTTACATGTGGCAAGACGCTCCTCGGGGCGCGTCTTGCTTGGGCCTCTCTCCTGGAGGCGCTCAGTCAGACCCAGTGCTGACATGTGGCAAGACGCTCCTCGGGGCGCGTCTTGCTTGGGCCTCTCTCCTGGAGACGCTCAGTCAGACCCAGTGTTGACACGTGGCAAGACGCTCCTCGGGGCGCGTCTTGCTTGGGCCTCTCTCCTGGAGGCGCTCAGTCAGACCCAGTGGTGACATGTGGCAAGACGCTCCTCGGGGCGCGTCTTGCTTGGGCTTCTCTCATGGAGGCCCTCAGTCAGACCCATTGCTGATATGTGGCACGACGCTCCTCGGGGCGCGTCTTGCTTGGGCCTCTCTCCTGGAGGCGCTCAGTCAGACCGAGTGCTGACATGTGGCAAGACGCTCCTCGGGGCGCGTCTTGCTTGGGCTTCTCTCCTGGAGGCCCTCAGTCAGACCCATTGTTTACCTGTGGCAAGACGCTCCTTTGGGTGCATCTTGCTTGGGCTTCTCTCCTGGAGGCCCTCAGTCAGACCCATTGTTGACATGTGGCAAGACGCTCCTCGGGGCGCGTCTTGCTTGGGCCTCTCTCCTGGAGGCGCTCAGTCAGACCGAGTGCTGACATGTGGCAAGACGCTCCTCGGGGCGCGTCTTGCTGGGGCTTCTCTCCTGGAGGCGTTCAGTCAGACCGAGTGCTGACATGTGGCAAGGAGCTCCTCGGGGCGCGTCTTGCTTGGGCTTCTCTCCTGGAGGCGTTCAGTCAGACCGAGTGCTGACATGTGGTAAGATGCTCCTCGGGGCGCGTCTTGCTGGGGTTTCTCTCCTGGAGGCGCTCAGTCAGACCCAGTGCTTACATGTGGCAAGACGCTCCTCGGGGCGCGTCTTGCTTGGGCCTCTCTCCTGGAGGCGCTCAGTCAGACCTAGTGGTGACATGTGGCAAGACGCTCCTCGGGGCGCGTCTTGCTTGGGCCTCTCTCCTGGAGACGCTCAGTCAGACCCAGTGTTGACACGTGGCAAGACGCTCCTCGGGGCGCGTCTTGCTTGGGGCCTCTCTCCTGGAGGCGCACAGTCAGACAGAGTGCTGACATGTGGCCAGATGCTCCTCGGGGCGCGTCTTGGTGGGTCTTCTCTCCTGGAGGCGCTCAGTCAGACCCAGTGTTGACATGTGACAAGACGCTCCTCGGGGCACGTCTTGCTGGGGCTTCTCTCCTGGAGGCGTTCAGTCAGACCGAGTGCTGACATGTGGCAAGACGCTCCTCGGGGCGCGTCTTGCTTGGGCTTCTCTCCTGGAGGCCCTCAGTCAGACTCATTGTTGACATGTGGCAAGAAACTCCTTGGGGCGCGTCTTGCTTGGGCCTCTCTCCTGGAGGCGCACAGACAGACAGAGTGCTGACATGTGGCAAGACGCTCCTTGGGGCGCGTCTTGCTTGGGCTTCTCTCCTGGAGGCCCTAAGTTCAGACCCATTGTTGACATGTGGCAAGACGCTCCTCGGGGCGCGTCTTGCTTGGGCCTCTCTCCTGGAGGCGCTCAGTCAGACCAAGTGCTGACATGCAGCAAGACGCTCCTCAGGGCGCGTCTTGCTTGGGCTTCTCTCCTGGAGGCCCTCAGTCAGACCCATTGTTGACATGTGGCAAGATGCTCCTCGGGGCGCGTCTTGCTTGGGCTTCTCTCATGGAGGCCCTCAGTCAGACCCATTGTTGATATGTGGCAAGACGCTCCTCGGGGCGAGTCTTGCTTGGGCCTCTCTCCTGGAGGTGCTCAGTCAGACACAGTGTTGACATGGTGCAAGACGCTCCTCGGGGCGCGTCTTGCTTGGGCTTCTCTCTTGGAGGCCCTCAGTCAGACCCATTGTTTACATGTGGCAAGACGCTCCTCGGGGCGCATCTTGCTTGGGCCTCTCTCCTGGAGGCCCTCTGTCAGCCCCAGTGTTGACATGTGTCAAGACGCTCCCTGGGGTGCGTCTTGCTTGGGCCACTCTCCTGGAGTCGCTCAGTCAGACCGAGTGCTGACATGTGGCAAGACGCTCCTCGGGGCGCGTCTTGCTTGGGCTTCTCTCCTGGAGGCCCTCAGTCAGACCCATTGTTGACATGTGGCAAGACGCTCAGCGGGGCGCGTCTTGCTTGGGCCTCTCTCCTGGAGTGCTCAGTCAGACCGAGTGCTGACATAAGGCAAGACGATCCTCGGGGCGCGTCTTGCTGGGGCCTCCCTCCTGGAGGCGCTCAGTCAGACCCAGTGCTTACATGTGGCAAGACGCTCCTCGGGGCGTGTCTTGCAGGGGCTTCTCTCCTGGAGGCGTTCAGTCAGACCGAGTGCTGACATGTGGCAAGACGCTCCTCGGGGCGCGTCTTGCTTGGGCTTCTCTCCTGGAGGCGTTCAGTCAGACCGAGTGCTGACATGTGGTAAGACGCTCCTCGGGGCGCGTCTTGCTGGGGCTTCTCTCTTGGAGGCGCTCAGTCAGACCCAGTGCTTACATGTGGCAAGACGCTCCTCGGGGCGCGTCTTGCTTGGGCCTCTCTCCTGGAGGCGCTCAGTCAGACCCAGTGCTGACATGTGGCAAGACGCTCCTCGGGGCGCGTCTTGCTTGGGCCTCTCTCTTGGAGGCGCTCAGTCAGACCCAGTGCTTACATGTGGCAAGACGCTCCTCGGGGCGCGTCTTGCTTGGGCCTCTCTCCTGGAGGCGCTCAGTCAGACCCAGTGTTGACACGTGGCAAGACGCTCCTCGGGGCGCGTCTTGCTTGGGCCTCTCTCCTGGAGGCGCTCAGTCAGACCCAGTGGTGACATGTGGCAAGACGCTCCTCGGGGCGCGTCTTGCTTGGGCTTCTCTCATGGAGGCCCTCAGTCAGACCCATTGCTGATATGTGGCACGACGCTCCTCGGGGCGCGTCTTGCTTGGGCCTCTCTCCTGGAGGCGCTCAGTCAGACCGAGTGCTGACATGTGGCAAGACGCTCCTCGGGGCGCGTCTTGCTTGGGCTTCTCTCCTGGAGGCCCTCAGTCAGACCCATTGTTTACATGTGGCAAGACACTCCTTTGGGTGCATCTTGCTTGGGCTTCTCTCCTGGAGGCCCTCAGTCAGACCCATTGTTGACATGTGGCAAGACGCTCCTCGGGGCGCGTCTTGCTTGGGCCTCTCTCCTGGAGGCGCTCAGTCAGACCGAGTGCTGACATGTGGCAAGACGCTCCTCGGGGCGCGTCTTGCTGGGGCCTCTCTCCTGGAGGCACTCAGTCAGACCCAGTGCTTACATGTGGCAAGACGCTCCTCGGGGCGCGTCTTGCTGGGGCTTCTCTTCTGGAGGCGTTCAGTCAGACCGAGTGCTGACATGTGGCAAGACGCTCCTCGGGACGCGTCTTGCTTGGGCTTCTCTCCTGGAGGCCCTCAGTCAGACTCATTGTTGACATGTGGCAAGACGCTCCTCGGGGCGCGTCTTGCTTGGGCCTCTCTCCTGGAGGCGCTCAGTCAGACCCAGTGGTGACATGTGGCAAGACGCTCCTCGGGGCGCGTCTTGCTTGGGCCTCTCTCCTGGAGGCGCTCAGTCAGACCCAGTGGTGACATGTGACAAGACGCTCCTCGGGGCGCGTCTTGCTTGGGCTTCTCTCATGGAGGCCCTCAGTCAGATCCATTGTGTATATGTGGCAAGACGCTCCTCGGGGCGCGTCTTGCTTGGGCCTCTCTCCTGGAGGAGCTCAGTCAGACCGAGTGCTGACATGTGGCAAGACGCTCCTCGGGGCGCGTCTTGCTGGGGCTTCTCTCCTAGAGGCGCTCAGTCAGACCCAGTGGTGACACGTGGCAAGACGCTCCTCGGGGCGCGTCTTGCTTGGGCCTCTCTCCTGGAGGTGCTCAGTCAGAGCCAGTGGTGACATGTGGCAACACGCTCCTCGGGGCGCGTATTGCTTGGGCCTCTCTCCTGGAGGCCCTCTGTCAGACCCATTGTTGACATGTGGCAAGACGCTCCTCGGGGCGCGTCTTGCTTGGGCCTCTCTCCTGGAGGCCCTCAATCAGACCCAGTGTTGACACGTGGTAAGACGCTCCTCGGGGCGCGTCTTGCTTGGGCCTCTCTCCTGGAGGCGCTCAGTCAGACTGAGTAGTGACATGTGGCATGACGCTCCTCGGGGCGCGTCTTGCTTGGGCCTCTCTCCTGGAGGCGCTCAGTCAGACCCAGTGGTGACATGTGGCAAGACACTCCTCGGGGAGCGTCTTGCTTGGGCCTCTCTCCTGGAGGCCCTCTGTCAGCCCCATTGTTGATATGTGGCAAGACGCTCCTCGGGTCGCGTCTTGCTGAGGCTTCTCTCCTAGAGGCGTTCAGTCAGACCGAGTGCCGACATGTGGCAAGACGCTTCTCGGGACGCGTCTTGCTTGGGCTTCTCTCCTCGAGGCCCTCAGTCAGACTCATTGTTGACATGTGGCAAGACGCTCCTTGGGGCGCGTTTTGCTTGGGCCTCTCTCCTGGTGGCGCTCAGTCAGACCCAGTGGTGACATGTGGCAAGACGCTCCTCGGGGCGCATCTTGCTTGGGCCTCTCTCCTGGAGGCGCTCAGTCAGACCCAGTGGTGACATGTGACAAGACGCTCCTCGGGGCGCGTCTTGCTTGGGCTTCTCTCATGGAGGCCCTCAGTCAGACCCATTGTTGATATGTGGCAAGACGCTCCTCGGGGCGCGTCTTGCTTGGGCCTCTCTCCTAGAGGCGCTCAGTCAGACCGAGTGCTGACATGTGGCAAGACGCTCCTCGGGGCGCGTCTTGCTTGGGCTTCTCTCATGGAGGCCCTCAGTCAGACCCATTGTTGATATGTGGCAAGACGCTCCTCGGGGTGAGTCTTGCTTGGGCCTCTCTCCTGGAGGTGCTCAGTCAGACCGAGTGTTGACATGGTGCAAGACGCTCCTCGGGGCGCGTCTTGCTTGGGCTTCTCTCTTGGAGGCCCTCAGTCAGACCCATTGTTGACATGTGGCAAGACGTTCCCCGGGGCGCGTCTTGCTTGGGCTTCTCTCCTGGAGGCCCTCAGTCAGACCCATTGTTGACATGTGGCAAGACGCTCCTCGGGGCGCTTCTTGCTTGGGCCTCTCTCCTGGAGGCGCTCAGTCAGACCGAGTGCTGACATAAGGCAAGACGCTCCTCGGGGCTCGTCTTGCTGGGGCCTCTCTCCTGGAGGCGCTCAGTCAGACCCAGTGCTTACATGTGGCAAGACGCTCCTCGGGGCGCGTCTTGCTTGGGCCTCTCTCCTGGAGGCGCTCAGTCAGACCCAGTGGTGACATGTGGCAAGACGCTCCTCGGGGCGCGTCTTGCTTGGGCCTCTCTCCTGGAGACGCTCAGTCAGAACCAGTGTTGACACGTGACAAGACGCTCCTCGGGGCGCGTCTTGCTTGGGCTTCTCTCATGGAGGCCCTCAGTCAGACCCATTGTTGATATGTGGCAAGACGCTCCTCGGGGCGCGTCTTGCTTGGGCCTCTCTCCTAGAGGCGCTCAGTCAGACCGAAAGCTGACATGGTGCAAGACGCTCCTCGGGGCGCATCTTGCTTGGGCTTCTCTCTTGGAGGATCTCAGTCAGACCCATTGTTGACATGTGGCAAGACGCTCCTCGGGGCGCGTCTTGCTTAGGCTTCTCTCCTGGAGGCCCTCACTCAGACCCATTGTTGACACGTGGCAAGACGCTCCTCGGGGCGCGTCTTGCTTGGGCCTCTCTCCTGGAGGCGCTCAGTCAGACCGAGTGCTGACATAAGGCAAGACGCTCCTCGGGGCGCGTCTTGCTGGGGCCACTCTCCTGGAGGCGCTCAGTCAGACCCAGTGCTTACATGTGGCAAGACACTCCTCGGGGCGCGTCTTGCTTGGGCCTCTCTCCTGGAGACGCTCAGTCAGACCCAGTGTTGACACGTGACAAGACGCTCCTCTGGGCGCGTCTTGCTTGGGCTTCTCTCATGGAGGCCCTCAGTCAGACCCATTGTTGATATGTGGCAAGACGCTCCTCGGGGCGCTTCTTGCTTGGGCCTCTCTCCTGGAGGCGCTAAGTCAGACCGAGTGCTGACATGTGGCAAGACGCTCCTCGGGGCGCGTCTTGCTTGGGCCTCTCTCCTGGAGGCCCTCAATCAGACCCAGTGTTGACACGTGGTAAGACGCTCCTCGGGGCGCGTCTTGCTTGGGCCTCTCTCCTGGAGGCGCTCAGTCAGACTGAGTAGTGACATGTGGCATGACGCTCCTCGGGGCGCGTCTTGCTTGGGCCTCTCTCCTGGAGGCGCTCATTCAGACCCAGTGGTGACATGTGGCAAGACACTCCTCGGGGAGCGTCTTGCTTGGGCCTCTCTCCTGGAGGCCCTCTGTCAGCCCCATTGTTGATATGTGGCAAGACGCTCCTCGGGGTGCGTCTTGCTGGGGCGTCTCTCCTAGAGGCCCTCAGTCAGACCCAGTGGTAACATGTGGCAAGACGCTCCTCGGGGCGCATCTTGCTTGGGCCTCTCTCCTGGAGGCGCTCAGTCAGACCCAGTGGTGACATGTGACAAGACGCTCCTCGGGGCGCGTCTTGCTTGGGCTTCTCTCTTGGAGGCCCTCAGTCAGACCCATTGTTGACATGTGGCAAGACGCTCCCCGGGGCGCGTCTTGCTTGGGCTTCTCTCCTGGAGGCCCTCAGTCAGACCCATTGTTGACATGTGGCAAGACGCTCCTCGGGGCGCTTCTTGCTTGGGACTCTCTCCTGGAGGCGCTCAGTCAGACCGAGTGCTGACATAAGGCAAGACGCTCCTCGGGGCTCGTCTTGCTGGGGCCTCTCTCCTGGAGGCGCTCAGTCAGACCCAGTGCTTACATGTGGCAAGACGCTCCTCGGGGCGCGTCTTGCTTGGGCCTCTCTCCTGGAGGCGCTCAGTCAGACCCAGTGGTGACATGTGGCAAGACGCTCCTCGGGGCGCGTCTTGCTTGGGCCTCTCTCCTGGAGACGCTCAGTCAGAACCAATGTTGACACGTGACAAGACGCTCCTCGGGGCGCGTCTTGCTTGGGCTTCTCTCATGGAGGCCCTCAGTCAGACCCATTGTTGATATGTGGTAAGACGCTCCTCGGGGCGCGTCTTGCTTGGGCCTCTCTCCTGGAGGCGCTCAGTCAGACCGAGTGCTGACATGGTGCAAGACGCTCCTCGGGGCGCATCTTGCTTGGGCTTCTCTCTTGGAGGATCTCAGTCAGACCCATTGTTGACATGTGGCAAGACGCTCCTCGGGGCGCGTCTTGCTTAGGCTTCTCTCCTGGAGGCCCTCACTCAGACCCATTCTTGAAACGTGGCAAGACGCTCCTCGGGGCGCGTCTTGCTTGGGCCTCTCTCCTGGAGGCGCTCAGTCAGACCGAGTGCTGACATAAGGCAAGACGCTCCTCGGGGCGCATCTTGCTGGGGCCACTCCCCTGGAGGCGCTCAGTCAGACCCAGTGCTTACATGTGGCAAGACACTCCTCGGGGCGCGTCTTGCTTGGGCCTCTCTCCTGGAGACGCTCAGTCAGACCCAGTGTTGACACGTGACAAGACGCTCCTCTGGGCGCGTTTTGCTTGGGCTTCTCTCATGGAGGCCCTCAGTCAGACCCATTGTTGATATGTGGCAAGACGCTCCTCGGGGCGCTTCTTGCTTGGGCCTCTCTCCTGGAGGCGCTCAGTCAGACCGAGTGCTGACATGTGGCAAGACGCTCCTCGGGGCGCGTCTTGCTTGGGCTTCTCTCCTGGAGGCCCTCAGTCAGACCCATTGTTCACATGTGGCCAGACGCTCCTCGGGGCGCATCTTGCTTAGGCCTCTCTCCTGGAGGCCCTCTGTCAGCCCCAGTGTTGACATGTGTCAAGACGCTCCTCGGGGTGCGTCTTGCTTGGGCCTCTCTCCTGGAGGCGCTCAGTCAGACCGAGTGCTGACATGTGGCAAGATGCTCCACGGGGCGCGTCTTGCTTTGGCTTCTCTCCTGGAGGCCCTCAGTCAGACCCATTGTTGTCATGTGGCAAGACGCTCCTCGGGCGCGTCTTGCTTGGAACTCTCTCCTGGAGGCGCTCAGTCAGACCGAGTGCTGACATAAGGCAAGACACTCCTCGGGGCGCGTCTTGCTGGGGCCTCTCTCCTGGAGGCGCTCAGTCAGACCCAGTGCTTACATGTGGCAAGACGCTCCTCGGGGCGCGTCTTGCTGGGGCTTCTCTCCTGGAGGCGTTCAGTCAGACCGAGTGCTGACATGTGGCAAGACACTCCTCGGGACGCGTCTTGCTTGGGCTTCTCTCCGGGAGGCCCTCAGTCAGACTCATTGTTGACATGTGGCAAGACGCTCCTCGGGGCGCGTCTTGCTTGGGCTTCTCTCCTGGAGGCGCTCAGTCAGACCCAGTGGTTACATGTTGCAAGACGCTCCTCGGGGCGCGTCTTGCTTGGGCCTCTCTCCTAGAGGCGCTCAGTCAGACCGAGTGCTGATATGTGGCAAGACGCTCCTCGGGGCGCGTCTTGCTTGGGCTTCTCTCATGGAGGCCCTCAGTCAGACCCATTGTTGATATGTGGCAAGACGCTCCTCGGGGTGAGTCTTGCTTGGGCCTCTCTCCTGGAGGTGCTCAGTCAGACCGAGTGTTGACATGGTGCAAGACGCTCCTCGGGGCGCGTCTTGCTTGGGCTTCTCTCTTGGAGGCCCTCAGTCAGACCCATTGTTGACATGTGGCAAGACGTTCCCCGGGGCGCGTCTTGCTTGGGCTTCTCTCCTGGAGGCCCTCAGTCAGACCCATTGTTGACATGTGGCAAGACGCTCCTCGGGGCGCTTCTTGCTTGGGCCTCTCTCCTGGAGGCGCTCAGTCAGACCGAGTGCTGACATAAGGCAAGACGCTCCTCGGGGCTCGTCTTGCTGGGGCCTCTCTCCTGGAGGCGCTCAGTCAGACCCAGTGCTTACATGTGGCAAGACGCTCCTCGGGGCACGTCTTGCTTGGGCCTCTCTCCTGGAGGCGCTCAGTCAGACCCAGTGGTGACATGTGGCAAGACGCTCCTCGGGGCGCGTCTTGCTTGGGCCTCTCTCCTGGAGACGCTCAGTCAGAACCAGTGTTGACACGTGACAAGACGCTCCTCGGGGCGCGTCTTGCTTGGGCTTCTCTCATGGAGGCCCTCAGTCAGACCCATTGTTGATATGTGGCAAGACGCTCCTCGGGGCGCGTCTTGCTTGGGCCTCTCTCCTAGAGGCGCTCAGTCAGACCGAAAGCTGACATGGTGCAAGACGCTCCTCGGGGCGCATCTTGCTTGGGCTTCTCTCTTGGAGGATCTCAGTCAGACCCATTGTTGACATGTGGCAAGACGCTCCTCGGGGCGCGTCTTGCTTAGGCTTCTCTCCTGGAGGCCCTCACTCAGACCCATTGTTGACACGTGGCAAGACGCTCCTCGGGGCGCGTCTTGCTTGGGCCTCTCTCCTGGAGGCGCTCAGTCAGACCGAGTGCTGACATAAGGCAAGACGCTCCTCGGGGCGCGTCTTGCTGGGGCCACTCTCCTGGAGGCGCTCAGTCAGACCCAGTGCTTACATGTGGCAAGACACTCCTCGGGGCGCGTCTTGCTTGGGCCTCTCTCCTGGAGACGCTCAGTCAGACCCAGTGTTGACACGTGACAAGACGCTCCTCTGGGCGCGTCTTGCTTGGGCTTCTCTCATGGAGGCCCTCAGTCAGACCCATTGTTGATATGTGGCAAGACGCTCCTCGGGGCGCTTCTTGCTTGGGCCTCTCTCCTGGAGGCGCTCAGTCAGACCGAGTACTGACATGTGGCAAGACGCTCCTCGGGGCGCGTCTTGCTTGGGCCTCTCTCCTGGAGGCCCTCAATCAGACCCAGTGTTGACACGTGGTAAGACGCTCCTCGGGGCGCGTCTTGCTTGGGCCTCTCTCCTGGAGGCGCTCAGTCAGACTGAGTAGTGACATGTGGCATGACGCTCCTCGGGGCGCGTCTTGCTTGGGCCTCTCTCCTGGAGGCGCTCAGTCAGACCCAGTGGTGACATGTGGCAAGACACTCCTCGGGGAGCATCTTGCTTGGGCCTCTCTCCTGGAGGCCCTCTGTCAGCCCCATTGTTGATATGTGGCAAGACGCTCCTCGGGGTGCGTCTTGCTGGGGCGTCTCTCCTAGAGGCCCTCAGTCAGACCCAGTGGTAACATGTGGCAAGACGCTCCTCGGGGCGCATCTTGCTTGGGCCTCTCTCCTGGAGGCGCTCAGTCAGACCCAGTGGTGACATGTGACAAGACGCTCCTCGGGGCGCGTCTTGCTTGGGCTTCTCTCTTGGAGGCCCTCAGTCAGACCCATTGTTGACATGTGGCAAGACGCTCCCCGGGGCGCGTCTTGCTTGGGCTTCTCTCCTGGAGGCCCTCAGTCAGACCCATTGTTGACATGTGGCAAGACGCTCCTCGGGGCGCTTCTTGCTTGGGCCTCTCTCCTGGAGGCGCTCAGTCAGACCGAGTGCTGACATAAGGCAAGACGCTCCTCGGGGCTCGTCTTGCTGGGGCCTCTCTCCTGGAGGCGCTCAGTCAGACCCAGTGCTTACATGTGGCAAGACGCTCCTCGGGGCGCGTCTTGCTTGGGCCTCTCTCCTGGAGGCGCTCAGTCAGACCCAGTGGTGACATGTGGCAAGACGCTCCTCGGGGCGCGTCTTGCTTGGGCCTCTCTCCTGGAGACGCTCAGTCAGAACCAGTGTTGACACGTGACAAGACGCTCCTCGGGGCGCGTCTTGCTTGGGCTTCTCTCATGGAGGCCCTCAGTCAGACCCATTGTTTATATGTGGTAAGACGCTCCTCGGGGCGCGTCTTGCTTGGGCCTCTCTCCTGGAGGCGCTCAGTCAGACCGAGTGCTGACATGGTGCAAGACGCTCCTCGGGGCGCATCTTGCTTGGGCTTCTCTCTTGGAGGATCTCAGTCAGACCCATTGTTGACATGTGGCAAGACGCTCCTCGGGGCGCGTCTTGCTTAGGCTTCTCTCCTGGAGGCCCTCACTCAGACCCATTCTTGACACGTGGCAAGACGCTCCTCGGGGCGCGTCTTGCTTGGGCCTCTCTCCTGGAGGCGCTCAGTCAGACCGAGTGCTGACATAAGGCAAGACGCTCCTCGGGGCGCATCTTGCTGGGGCCACTCTCCTGGAGGCGCTAAGTCAGACCCAGTGCTTACATGTGGCAAGACACTCCTCGGGGCGCGTCTTGCTTGGGCCTCTCTCCTGGAGACGCTCAGTCAGACCCAGTGTTGACACGTGACAAGACGCTCCTCTGGGCGCGTTTTGCTTGGGCTTCTCTCATGGAGGCCCTCAGTCAGACCCATTGTTGATATGTGGCAAGACGCTCCTCGGGGCGCTTCTTGCTTGGGCCTCTCTCCTGGAGGCGCTCAGTCAGACCGAGTGCTGACATGTGGCAAGACGCTCCTCGGGGCGCGTCTTGCTTGGGCTTCTCTCCTGGAGGCCCTCAGTCAGACCCATTGTTCACATGTGGCAAGACGCTCCTCGGGGCGCATCTTGCTTAGGCCTCTCTCCTGGAGGCCCTCTGTCAGCCCCAGTGTTGACATGTGTCAAGACGCTCCTCGGGGTGCGTCTTGCTTGGGCCTCTCTCCTGGAGGCGCTCAGTCAGACCGAGTGCTGACATGTGGCAAGATGCTCCACGGGGCGCGTCTTGCTTTGGCTTCTCTCCTGGAGGCCCTCAGTCAGACCCATTGTTGTCATGTGGCAAGACGCTCCTCGGGGCGCGTCTTGCTTGGAACTCTCTCCTGGAGGCGCTCAGTCAGACCGAGTGCTGACATAAGGCAAGACGCTCCTCGGGGCGCGTCTTGCTGGGGCCTCTCTCCTGGAGGCGCTCAGTCAGACCCAGTGCTTACATGTGGCAAGACGCTCCTCGGGGCGCGTCTTGCTGGGGCTTCTCTCCTGGAGGCGTTCAGTCAGACCGAGTGCTGACATGTGGCAAGACACTCCTCGGGACGCGTCTTGCTTGGGCTTCTCTCCGGGAGGCCCTCAGTCAGACTCATTGTTGACATGTGGCAAGACGCTCCTCGGGGCGCGTCTTGCTTGGGCTTCTCTCCTGGAGGCGCTCAGTCAGACCCAGTGGTTACATGTTGCAAGACGCTCCTCGGGGCGCGTCTTGCTTGGGCCTCTCTCCTGGAGACGCTCAGTCAGACCCAGTGTTGACACGTGACAAGACGCTCCTCGGGGCGCGTCTTGCTTGGGCTTCTCTCTTGGAGGCCCTCAGTCAGACCCATTGTTGATATGTGGCAAGACGCTCCTCGGGGCGCGTCTTGCTTGGGCCTCTCTCCTGGAGGCGCTCAGTCAGGCCGAGTGCTGACATGTGGCAAGACACTCCTCGGGACGCGTCTTGCTTGGGCTTCTCTCCTGGAGGCCCTCAGTCAGACTCATTGTTGACATGTGGCAAGACGCTCCTCGGGGCGCGTCTTGCTTGGGCCTCTCTCCTGGAGGCGCTCAGTCAGACCCAGTGGTGACATGTGGCAAGAAGCTCCTCAGGGCGCGTCTTGCTTGGGCCTCTCTCCTGGAGACTCTCAGTAAGACCCAGTAATGACACGTGACAAGACGCTCCTCGGGGCGCGTCTTGCTTGGGCTTCTCTCATGGAGGCCCTCAGTCAGACCCATTGTTGATATGTGGCAAGACGCTCCTCGGGGCGCGTCTTGCTTGGGCCTCTCTCCTGGAGGCGCTCAGTCAGACCGAGTGCTGACATGTGGCAAGACGATCCTCGGGGCGCGTCTTGCTTGGGCTTCTCTCATGGAGGCCCTCAGTCAGACCCATTGTTGATATGTGGCAAGACGCTCCTCGGGGCGAGTCTTGCTTGCGCCTCTCTCCTGGAGGTGCTCAGTCACACCCAGTGTTGACATGGTGCAAGACGCTCCTCGGGGCGCGTCTTGCTTAGGCTTCTCTCTTGGAGGCCCTCAGTCAGACCCATTGTTGACATGTGGCAAGACGCTCCTCGGGGCGCGTCTTGCTTGGGCTTCTCTCCTGGAGGCCCTCAGTCAGACCCATTTTTGACATGTGGCAAGACGCTCCTCGGGGCGCGTCTTGCTTGGGCCTCTCTCCTGGAGGCGCTCAGTCAGACCGAGTGCTGACAAAAAGCAAGACGCTCCTCGGGGCGCGTCTTGCTGGGGCCTCTCTCCTGGAGGCGCTCAGTCAGACCCAGTGCTTACATGTGGCAAGACGCTCCTCGGGGCGCGTCTTGCTTGGGCCTCTCTCCTGGAGGCGCTCAGTCAGACCCAGTGGTGACATGTGGCAAGACGCTCTTCGGGGCGCGTCTTGCTTGAGCCTCTCTCCTGGAGATGCTCAGTCAGACCCAGTGTTGACACGTGACAAGACGCTCCTTGGGGCGCGTCTTGCTTGGGCTTCTCTCATGGAGGCCCTCAGTCAGACCCATTGTTGATATGTGGCAAGACGCTCCTCGGGGCGCATCTTGCTTGGGCCTCTCTCCTGGAGGCGCTCAGTCAGACCGAGTGCTGACATGTGGCAAGACGCTCCTCGGGGCGCGTCTTGCTTGGGCTTCTCTCCTGGAGACACTCAGTCAGACCCATTGTTTACATGTGGCAAGACGCTCCTTGGGGCGCATCTTGCTTGGGCCTCTCTTCTGGAGGCCCTCTGTCAGCCCCTGTGTTGACATGTGTCAAGACACTCCTCGGGGTGCGTCTTGCTTGGGCCTCTCTCCTGGAGGCGCTCAGTCAGACCGAGTGCTGACATGTGGCAAGACGCTCCTCGGGGCGCGTCTTGCTTGGGCTTCTCTCCTGGAGGCCCTCAGTCAGACCCATTGTTGACATGTGGCAAGACGCTCCTCAGGGCGCGTCTTGCTTGGGCTTCTCTCCTGGAGGCCCTCAGTCAGACCCATTGTTCACATGTGGCAAGACGCTCCTCGGGGCGCATCTTGCTTGGGCCTCTCTCCTGGAGGCCCTCTGTCAGCCCCAGTGTTGACATGTGTCAAGACGCTCCTCGGGGTGCGTCTTGCTTGGGCCTCTCTCCTGGAGGCGCTCAGTCAGACCGAGTGCTGACATGTGGCAAGACGCTCCTCGGGGCGCGTCTTGCTTGGGCTTCTCTCCTGGAGGCCCTCAGTCAGACCCATTGTTGTCATGTGGCAAGACGCTCCTCGGGGTGCGTCTTGCTTGGAACTCTCTCCTGGAGGCGCTCAGTCAGACCGAGTGCTGTCATAAGGCAAGACGCTCCTCGGGGCACGTCTTGCTGGGGCCTCTCTCCTGGAGGCGCTCATTCAGACCCAGTGCTTACATGTGGCAAGACGCTCCTCGGGGCGCGTCTTGCTGGGGCTTCTCTCCTGGAGGCGTTCAGTAAGACCGAGTGCTGACATGTGGCAAGACACTCCTCGGGACGCGTCTTGCTTGGGCTTCTCTCCTGGAGGCCCTCAGTCAGACTCATTGTTGACATGTGGCAAGACGCTCCTTGGGGCGCGTCTTGCTTGGGCTTCTCTCCTGGAGGCGCTCAGTCAGACCCAGTGGTGACATGTGGCAAGACGCTCCTCGGGGCGCGTCTTGCTTGGGCCTCTCTCCTGGAGACGCTCAGTCAGACCCAGTGTTGACACGTGACAAGACGCTCCTCGGGGCGCGTCTTGCTTGGGCTTCTCTCATGGAGGCCCTCAGTCAGACCCATTGTTGATATGTGGCAAGACGCTCCTCGGGGCTCGTCTTGCTTGGGCCTCTCTCCTGGAGGCGCTCAGTCAGGCCGAGTGCTGACATGTGGCAAGACACTCCTCGGGACGCGTCTTGCTTGGGCTTCTCTCCTGGAGGCCCTCAGTCAGACTCATTGTTGACATGTGGCAAGACGCTCCTCGGGGCGCGTCTTGCTTGGGCCTCTCTCCTGGAGGCGCTCAGTCAGACCCAGTGGTGACATGTGGCAAGAAGCTCCTCAGGGCGCGTCTTGCTTGGGCTTCTCTCCTGGAGGCCCTCAGTCAGACCCATTTTTGACATGTGGCAAGACGCTCCTCGGGGCGCGTCTTGCTTGGGCCTCTCTCCTGGAGGCGCTCAGTCAGACCGAGTGCTGCCAAAAGGCAAGACGCTCCTCGGGGCGCGTCTTGCTGGGGCCTCTCTCCTGGAGGCGCTCAGTCAGACCCAGTGCTTACATGTGGCAAGACGCTCCTCGGGGCGCGTCTTGCTTGGGCCTCTCTCCTGGAGGCGCTCAGTCAGACCCAGTGGTGACATGTGGCAAGACGCTCTTCGGGGCGCGTCTTGCTTGAGCCTCTCTCCTGGAGATGCTCAGTCAGACCCAGTGTTGACACGTGACAAGACGCTCCTTGGGGCGCGTCTTGCTTGGGCTTCTCTCCTGGAGGCCCTCAGTCAGACCCATTGTTGTCATGTGGCAAGACGCTCCTCGGGGCGCGTCTTGCTTGGAACTCTCTCCTGGAGGCGCTCAGTCAGACCGAGTGCTGTCATAAGGCAAGACGCTCCTCGGGGCACGTCTTGCTGGGGCCTCTCTCCTGAAGGCGCTCATTCAGACCCAGTGCTTACATGTTGCAAGACGCTCCTCGGGGCGCATCTTGCTGGGGCTTCTCTCCTGGAGGCGTTCAGTAAGACCGAGTGCTGACATGTGGCAAGACACTCCTCGGGACGCGTCTTGCTTGGGCTTCTCTCCTGGAGGCCCTCAGTCAGACTCATTGTTGACATGTGGCAAGACGCTCCTTGGGGCGCGTCTTGCTTGGGCTTCTCTCCTGGAGGCGCTCAGTCAGACCCAGTGGTGACATGTGGCAAGACGCTCCTCGGGGCGCGTCTTGCTTGGGCCTCTCTCCTGGAGACGCTCAGTCAGACCCAGTGTTGACACGTGACAAGACGCTCCTCGGGGCGCGTCTTGCTTGGGCTTCTCTCATGGAGGCCCTCAGTCAGACCCATTGTTGATATGTGGCAAGACGCTCCTCGGGGCGCGTCTTGCTTGGGCCTCTCTCCTGGAGGCGCTCAGTCAGGCCGAGTGCTGACATGTGGCAAGACACTCCTCGGGACGCGTCTTGCTTGGGCTTCTCTCCTGGAGGCCCTCAGTCAGACTCATTGTTGACATGTGGCAAGACGCTCCTCGGGGCGCGTCTTGCTTGGGCCTCTCTCCTGGAGGCGCTCAGTCAGACCCAGTGGTGACATGTGGCAAGAAGCTCCTCAGGGCGCGTCTTGCTTGGGCTTCTCTCCTGGAGGCCCTCAGTCAGACCCATTTTTGACATGTGGCAAGACGCTCCTCGGGGCGCGTCTTGCTTGGGCCTCTCTCCTGGAGGCGCTCAGTCAGACCGAGTGCTGCCAAAAGGCAAGACGCTCCTCGGGGCGCGTCTTGCTGGGGCCTCTCTCCTGGAGGCGCTCAGTCAGACCCAGTGCTTACATGTGGCAAGACGCTCCTCGGGGCGCGTCTTGCTTGGGCCTCTCTCCTGGAGGCGCTCAGTCAGACCCAGTGGTGACATGTGGCAAGACGCTCTTCGGGGCGCGTCTTGCTTGAGCCTCTCTCCTGGAGATGCTCAGTCAGACCCAGTGTTGACACGTGACAAGACGCTCCTTGGGGCGCGTCTTGCTTGGGCTTCTCTCATGGAGGCCCTCAGTCAGACCCATTGTTGATATGTGGCAAGACGCTCCTCGGGGCGCATCTTGCTTGGGCCTCTCTCCTGGAGGCGCTCAGTCAGACCGAGTGCTGACATGTGGCAAGACGCTCCTCGGGGCGCGTCTTGCTTGGGCTTCTCTCCTGGAGGCACTCAGTCAGACCCATTGTTTACATGTGGCAAGACGCTCCTTGGGGCGCATCCTACTTGGGCCTCTCTTCTTGAGGCCCTCTGTCAGCCCCAGTGTTGACATGTGTCAAGACGCTCCTCGGGGTGCGTCTTGCTTGGGCCTCTCTCCTGGAGGCGCTCAGTCTGACCGAGTGCTGACATGTGGCAAGACGCTCCTCGGGGCGCGTCTTGCTTGGGCTTCTCTCCTGGAGGCCCTCAGTCAGACCCATTGTTGACATGTGGCAAGACACTCCTCAGGGCGCGTCTTGCTTGGGCTTCTCTCCTGGAGGCCCTCAGTCAGACCCATTGTTCACATGTGGCAAGACGCTCCTCGGGGCGCATCTTGCTTGGGCCTCTCTCCTGGAGGCCCTCTGTCAGCCCCAGTGTTGACATGTGTCAAGACGCTCCTCGGGGTGCGTCTTGCTTGGGCCTCTCTCCTGGAGGCGCTCAGTCAGACCGAGTGCTGACATGTGGCAAGACGCTCCTCGGGGCGCGTCTTGCTTGGGCTTCTCTCCTGGAGGCCCTCAGTCAGACCCATCGTTGTCATGTGGCAAGACGCTCCTCGGGGCGCGTCTTGCTTGGAACTCTCTCCTGGAGGCGCTCAGTCAGACCGAGTGCTGTCATAAGGCAAGACGCTCCTCGGGGCGCGTCTTGCTGGGGCCTCTCTCCTGGAGGCGCTCATTCAGACCCAGTGCTTACATGTGGCAAGACGCTCCTCGGGGCGCGTCTTGCTGGGGCTTCTCTCCTGGAGGCGTTCAGTCAGACCGAGTGCTGACATGTGGCAAGACACTCCTCGGGACGCGTCTTGCTTGGGCTTCTCTCCTGGATGCCCTCAGTCAGACTCATTGTTGACATGTGGCAAGACGCTCCTCGGGGCGCGTCTTGCTTGGGCTTCTCTCCTGGAGGCGCTCAGTCACACCCAGTGGTGACATGTGGCAAGACGCTCCTCGGGGCGCGTCTTGCTTGGGCCTCTCTCCTGGAGACGCTCAGTCAGACCCAGTGTTGACACGTGACAAGACGCTCCTCGGGGCGCGTCTTGCTTGGGCTTCTCTCATGGAGGCCCTCAGTCAGACCCATTGTTGATATGTGGCAAGACGCTCCTCGGGGCGCGTCTTGCTTGGGCCTCTCTCCTGGAGGCGCTCAGTCAGGCCGAGTGCTGACATGTGGCAAGACACTCCTCGGGACGCGTCTTGCTTGGGCTTCTCTCCTGGAGGCCCTCAGTCAGACTCATTGTTGACATGTGGCAAGACGCTCCTCGGGGCTCGTCTTGCTTGGGCCTCTCTCCTGGAGGCGCTCAGTCAGACCCAGTGGTGACATGTGGCAAGAAGCTCCTCAGGGCGCGTCTTGCTTGGGCCTTTCTCCTGGAGACGCTCAGTCAGACCCAGTGTTGACAAGTGACAAGACGCTCCTCGGGGCGCGTCTTGCTTGGGCTTCTCTCATGGAGGCCCTCAGTCAGACCCATTGTTGATATGTGGCAAGACTCTCCTCGGGGCGCGTCTTGCTTGGGCCTCTCTCCTGGAGGCGCTCATTCAGACCGAGTGCTGACATGTGGCAAGTCACTCCTCGGGACGCGTCTGGCATGGGCTTCTCTCCTGGAGGCCCTCAGTCAGACTCATTGTTGACATGTGGCAAGACGCTCCTCGGGGCGCGTCTTGCTTGGGCCTCTCTCCTGGAGGCACTCAGTCAGACCGAGTGGTGACATGTGGCAAGACGCTCCTCGGGGCGAGTCTTGCTTGGGCCTCTCTCCTGGAGACGCTCAGTCAGACCCAGTGTTGACACGTGACAAGACGCTCCTCGGGGCGCGTCTTGCTTGGGCTTCTCTCATGGAGGCCCTCAGTCAGACCCATTGTTGATATGTGGCAAGACGCTCCTCGGGGCGCGTCTTGCTTGGGCCTCTCTCCTGGAGGCGCACAGTCAGACCGAGTGCTGACATGTGGCAAGACGCTCCTCGGGGCGCGTCTTGCTTGGGCTTCTCTCATGGAGGCCCTCAGTCAGACCCATTGTTGATATGTGGCAAGACGCTCCTCGGGGCGAGTCTTGCTTGGGCCTCTCTCCTGGAGGTGCTCAGTCAGACCCAGTGTTGACATGGTGCAAGACGCTCCTCGGGGCGCGTCTTGCTTAGGCTTCTCTCTTGGAGGCCCTCAGTCAGACCCATTGTTGACATGTGGCAAGACGCTCCTCGGGGCGCGTCTTGCTTGGGCTTCTCTCCTGGAGGCCCTCAGTCAGACCCATTGTTGACATGTGGCAAGATGCTCCTCGGGGCGCGTCTTGCTTGGGCCTCTCTCCTGGAGGCGCTCAGTCAGACCGAGTGCTGACATAAGGCAAGACGCTCCTCGGGGCGCGTCTTGCTGGGGCCTCTCTCCTGGAGGCGCTCAGTCAGACCCAGTGCTTACATGTGGCAAGACGCTCCTCGGGGCGCGTCTTGCTTGGGCCTCTCTCCTGGAGGCGCTCAGTCAGACCCAGTGGTGACATGTGGCAAGACGCTCTTCGGGGCGCGTCTTGCTTGAGCCTCTCTCCTGGAGATGCTCAGTCAGACCCAGTGTTGACACGTGACAAGACGCTCCTCGGGGCGCGTCTTGCTTGGGCCTCTCTCATGGAGGCCCTCAGTCAGACCCATTGTTGATATGTGGCAAGACGCTCCTCGGGGCGCGTCTTGCTTGGGCCTCTCTCCTGGAGGCGCTCAGTCAGACCGAGTGCTGACATGTGGCAAGACGCTCCTCGGGGCGCGTCTTGCTTGGGCTTCTCTCCTGGAGGCCCTCAGTCAGACCCATTGTTTACATGTGGCAAGACGCTCCTTGGGGCGCATCTTGCTTGGGCCTCTCTCCTGGAGGCCCTCTGTCATCCCCAGTGTTGACATGTGTCAAGACGCTCCTCGGGGTGCGTCTTGCTTGGGCCTCTCTCCTGGAGGCGCTCAGTCAGACCCAGTGCTTACATGTGGCAAGACGCTCCTCGGGGCGCGTCTTGCTTGGGCCTCTCTCCTGGAGGCTCTCAGTCAGACCCAGTGGTGACATGTGGCAAGAAGCTCCTCAGGGTGCGTCTTGCTTGGGCCTCTCTCCTGGAGACGCTCAGTCAGACCCAGTGTTGACACGTGACAAGACGCTCCTCGGGGCGCGTCTTGCTTGGGCTTCTCTCATGGAGGCCCTCAGTCAGACCCATTGTTGATATGTGGCAAGACGCTCCTCGGGGCTCGTCTTGCTTGGGCCTCTCTCCTGGAGGAGCTCATTCAGACCGAGTGCTGACATGTGGCAAGACACTCCTCGGGACGCGTCTTGCTTGGGCTTCTCTCCTGGAGGCCCTCAGTCAGACTCATTGTTGACATGTGGCAAGACGCTCCTCGGGGCGCGTCTTGCTTGGGCCTCTCTCCTGGAGGCACTCAGTCAGACCGAGTGGTGACATGTGGCAAGACGCTCCTCGGGGCGCGTCTTGCTTGGGCTTCTCTCCTGGAGGCCCTCAGTCAGGCCGAGTGCTGACATGTGGCAAGACACTCCTCGGGACGCGTCTTGCTTGGGCTTCTCTCCTGGAGGCCCTCAGTCAGACTCATTGTTGACATGTGGCAAGACGCTCCTCGGGGCTCGTCTTGCTTGGGCCTCTCTCCTGGAGGCGCTCAGTCAGACCCAGTGGTGACATGTGGCAAGAAGCTCCTCAGGGCGCGTCTTGCTTGGGCCTTTCTCCTGGAGACGCTCAGTCAGACCCAGTGTTGACACGTGACAAGACGCTCCTCGGGGCGCGTCTTGCTTGGGCTTCTCTCATGGAGGCCCTCAGTCAGACCCATTGTTGATATGTGGCAAGACTCTCCTCGGGGCGCGTCTTGCTTGGGCCTCTCTCCTGGAGGCGCTCATTCAGACCGAGTGCTGACATGTGGCAAGTCACTCCTCGGGACGCGTCTGGCATGGGCTTCTCTCCTGGAGGCCCTCAGTCAGACTCATTGTTGACATGTGGCAAGACGCTCCTCGGGGCGCGTCTTGCTTGGGCCTCTCTCCTGGAGGCACTCAGTCAGACCGAGTGGTGACATGTGGCAAGACGCTCCTCGGGGCGAGTCTTGCTTGGGCCTCTCTCCTGGAGACGCTCAGTCAGACCCAGTGTTGACACGTGACAAGACGCTCCTCGGGGCGCGTCTTGCTTGGGCTTCTCTCATGGAGGCCCTCAATCAGACCCATTGTTGATATGTGGCAAGACGCTCCTCGGGGCGCGTCTTGCTTGGGCCTCTCTCCTGGAGGCGCACAGTCAGACCGAGTGCTGACATGTGGCAAGACGCTCCTCGGGGCGCGTCTTGCTTGGGCTTCTCTCATGGAGGCCCTCAGTCAGACCCATTGTTGATATGTGGCAAGACGCTCCTCGGGGCGAGTCTTGCTTGGGCCTCTCTCCTGGAGGTGCTCAGTCAGACCCAGTGTTGACATGGTGCAAGACGCTCCTCGGGGCGCGTCTTGCTTAGGCTTCTCTCTTGGAGGCCCTCAGTCAGACCCATTGTTGACATGTGGCAAGACGCTCCTCGGGGCGCGTCTTGCTTGGGCTTCTCTCCTGGAGGCCCTCAGTCAGACTCATTGTTGACATGTGGCAAGACGCTCCTCGGGGCTCGTCTTGCTTGGGCCTCTCTCCTGGAGGCGCTCAGTCAGACCCAGTGGTGACATGTGGCAAGAAGCTCCTCAGGGCGCGTCTTGCTTGGGCCTTTCTCCTGGAGACGCTCAGTCAGACCCAGTGTTGACAAGTGACAAGACGCTCCTCGGGGCGCGTCTTGCTTGGGCTTCTCTCATGGAGGCCCTCAGTCAGACCCATTGTTGATATGTGGCAAGACTCTCCTCGGGGCGCGTCTTGCTTGGGCCTCTCTCCTGGAGGCGCTCATTCAGACCGAGTGCTGACATGTGGCAAGTCACTCCTCGGGACGCGTCTGGCATGGGCTTCTCTCCTGGAGGCCCTCAGTCAGACTCATTGTTGACATGTGGCAAGACGCTCCTCGGGGCGCGTCTTGCTTGGGCCTCTCTCCTGGAGGCACTCAGTCAGACCGAGTGGTGACATGTGGCAAGACGCTCCTCGGGGCGAGTCTTGCTTGGGCCTCTCTCCTGGAGACGCTCAGTCAGACCCAGTGTTGACACGTGACAAGACGCTCCTCGGGGCGCGTCTTGCTTGGGCTTCTCTCATGGAGGCCCTCAGTCAGACCCATTGTTGATATGTGGCAAGACGCTCCTCGGGGCGCGTCTTGCTTGGGCCTCTCTCCTGGAGGCGCACAGTCAGACCGAGTGCTGACATGTGGCAAGACGCTCCTCGGGGCGCGTCTTGCTTGGGCTTCTCTCATGGAGGCCCTCAGTCAGACCCATTGTTGATATGTGGCAAGACGCTCCTCGGGGCGAGTCTTGCTTGGGCCTCTCTCCTGGAGGTGCTCAGTCAGACCCAGTGTTGACATGGTGCAAGACGCTCCTCGGGGCGCGTCTTGCTTAGGCTTCTCTCTTGGAGGCCCTCAGTCAGACCCATTGTTGACATGTGGCAAGACGCTCCTCGGGGCGCGTCTTGCTTGGGCTTCTCTCCTGGAGGCCCTCAGTCAGACCCATTGTTGACATGTGGCAAGATGCTCCTCGGGGCGCGTCTTGCTTGGGCCTCTCTCCTGGAGGCGCTCAGTCAGACCGAGTGCTGACATAAGGCAAGACGCTCCTCGGGGCGCGTCTTGCTGGGGCCTCTCTCCTGGAGGCGCTCAGTCAGACCCAGTGCTTACATGTGGCAAGACGCTCCTCGGGGCGCGTCTTGCTTGGGCCTCTCTCCTGGAGGCGCTCAGTCAGACCCAGTGGTGACATGTGGCAAGACGCTCTTCGGGGCGCGTCTTGCTTGAGCCTCTCTCCTGGAGATGCTCAGTCAGACCCAGTGTTGACACGTGACAAGACGCTCCTCGGGGCGCGTCTTGCTTGGGCCTCTCTCATGGAGGCCCTCAGTCAGACCCATTGTTGATATGTGGCAAGACGCTCCTCGGGGCGCGTCTTGCTTGGGCCTCTCTCCTGGAGGCGCTCAGTCAGACCGAGTGCTGACATGTGGCAAGACGCTCCTCGGGGCGCGTCTTGCTTGGGCTTCTCTCCTGGAGGCCCTCAGTCAGACCCATTGTTTACATGTGGCAAGACGCTCCTTGGGGCGCATCTTGCTTGGGCCTCTCTCCTGGAGGCCCTCTGTCATCCCCAGTGTTGACATGTGTCAAGACGCTCCTCGGGGTGCGTCTTGCTTGGGCCTCTCTCCTGGAGGCGCTCAGTCAGACCCAGTGCTTACATGTGGCAAGACGCTCCTCGGGGCGCGTCTTGCTTGGGCCTCTCTCCTGGAGGCTCTCAGTCAGACCCAGTGGTGACATGTGGCAAGAAGCTCCTCAGGGTGCGTCTTGCTTGGGCCTCTCTCCTGGAGACGCTCAGTCAGACCCAGTGTTGACACGTGACAAGACGCTCCTCGGGGCGCGTCTTGCTTGGGCTTCTCTCATGGAGGCCCTCAGTCAGACCCATTGTTGATATGTGGCAAGACGCTCCTCGGGGCGCGTCTTGCTTGGGCCTCTCTCCTGGAGGAGCTCATTCAGACCGAGTGCTGACATGTGGCAAGACACTCCTCGGGACGCGTCTTGCTTGGGCTTCTCTCCTGGAGGCCCTCAGTCAGACTCATTGTTGACATGTGGCAAGACGCTCCTCGGGGCGCGTCTTGCTTGGGCCTCTCTCCTGGAGGCACTCAGTCAGACCGAGTGGTGACATGTGGCAAGACGCTCCTCGGGGCGCGTCTTGCTTGGGCTTCTCTCCTGGAGGCCCTCAGTCAGGCCGAGTGCTGACATGTGGCAAGACACTCCTCGGGACGCGTCTTGCTTGGGCTTCTCTCCTGGAGGCCCTCAGTCAGACTCATTGTTGACATGTGGCAAGACGCTCCTCGGGGCTCGTCTTGCTTGGGCCTCTCTCCTGGAGGCGCTCAGTCAGACCCAGTGGTGACATGTGGCAAGAAGCTCCTCAGGGCGCGTCTTGCTTGGGCCTTTCTCCTGGAGACGCTCAGTCAGACCCAGTGTTGACACGTGACAAGACGCTCCTCGGGGCGCGTCTTGCTTGGGCTTCTCTCATGGAGGCCCTCAGTCAGACCCATTGTTGATATGTGGCAAGACTCTCCTCGGGGCGCGTCTTGCTTGGGCCTCTCTCCTGGAGGCGCTCATTCAGACCGAGTGCTGACATGTGGCAAGTCACTCCTCGGGACGCGTCTGGCATGGGCTTCTCTCCTGGAGGCCCTCAGTCAGACTCATTGTTGACATGTGGCAAGACGCTCCTCGGGGCGCGTCTTGCTTGGGCCTCTCTCCTGGAGGCACTCAGTCAGACCGAGTGGTGACATGTGGCAAGACGCTCCTCGGGGCGAGTCTTGCTTGGGCCTCTCTCCTGGAGACGCTCAGTCAGACCCAGTGTTGACACGTGACAAGACGCTCCTCGGGGCGCGTCTTGCTTGGGCTTCTCTCATGGAGGCCCTCAATCAGACCCATTGTTGATATGTGGCAAGACGCTCCTCGGGGCGCGTCTTGCTTGGGCCTCTCTCCTGGAGGCGCACAGTCAGACCGAGTGCTGACATGTGGCAAGACGCTCCTCGGGGCGCGTCTTGCTTGGGCTTCTCTCATGGAGGCCCTCAGTCAGACCCATTGTTGATATGTGGCAAGACGCTCCTCGGGGCGAGTCTTGCTTGGGCCTCTCTCCTGGAGGTGCTCAGTCAGACCCAGTGTTGACATGGTGCAAGACGCTCCTCGGGGCGCGTCTTGCTTAGGCTTCTCTCTTGGAGGCCCTCAGTCAGACCCATTGTTGACATGTGGCAAGACGCTCCTCGGGGCGCGTCTTGCTTGGGCTTCTCTCCTGGAGGCCCTCAGTCAGACCCATTGTTGACATGTGGCAAGATGCTCCTCGGGGCGCGTCTTGCTTGGGCCTCTCTCCTGGAGGCGCTCAGTCAGACCGAGTGCTGACATAAGGCAAGACGCTCCTCGGGGCGCGTCTTGCTGGGGCCTCTCTCCTGGAGGCGCTCAGTCAGACCCAGTGCTTACATGTGGCAAGACGCTCCTCGGGGCGCGTCTTGCTTGGGCCTCTCTCCTGGAGGCGCTCAGTCAGACCCAGTGGTGACATGTGGCAAGACGCTCTTCGGGGCGCGTCTTGCTTGAGCCTCTCTCCTGGAGATGCTCAGTCAGACCCAGTGTTGACACGTGACAAGACGCTCCTCGGGGCGCGTCTTGCTTGGACCTCTCTCATGGAGGCCCTCAGTCAGACCCATTGTTGATATGTGGCAAGACGCTCCTCGGGGCGCGTCTTGCTTGGGCCTCTCTCCTGGAGGCGCTCAGTCAGACCGAGTGCTGACATGTGGCAAGACGCTCCTCGGGGCGCGTCTTGCTTGGGCTTCTCTCCTGGAGGCCCTCAGTCAGACCCATTGTTTACATGTGGCAAGACGCTCCTTGGGGCGCATCTTGCTTGGGCCTCTCTCCTGGAGGCCCTCTGTCATCCCCAGTGTTGACATGTGTCAAGACGCTCCTCGGGGTGCGTCTTGCTTGGGCCTCTCTCCTGGAGGCGCTCAGTCAGACCCAGTGCTTACATGTGGCAAGACGCTCCTCGGGGCGCGTCTTGCTTGGGCCTCTCTCCTGGAGGCTCTCAGTCAGACCCAGTGGTGACATGTGGCAAGAAGCTCCTCAGGGTGCGTCTTGCTTGGGCCTCTCTCCTGGAGACGCTCAGTCAGACCCAGTGTTGACACGTGACAAGACGCTCCTCGGGGCGCGTCTTGCTTGGGCTTCTCTCATGGAGGCCCTCAGTCAGACCCATTGTTGATATGTGGCAAGACGCTCCTCGGGGCGCGTCTTGCTTGGGCCTCTCTCCTGGAGGAGCTCATTCAGACCGAGTGCTGACATGTGGCAAGACACTCCTCGGGACGCGTCTTGCTTGGGCTTCTCTCCTGGAGGCCCTCAGTCAGACTCATTGTTGACATGTGGCAAGACGCTCCTCGGGGCGCGTCTTGCTTGGGCCTCTCTCCTGGAGGCACTCAGTCAGACCGAGTGGTGACATGTGGCAAGACGCTCCTCGGGGCGCGTCTTGCTTGGGCTTCTCTCCTGGAGGCCCTCAGTCAGACCCATTGTTGACATGTGGCAAGACGCTCCTCGGGGCGCGTCTTGCTTGTGCTTCTCTCCTGGAGGCCCTCAGTCAGACCCATTGTTTACATGTGGCAAGACGCTCCTCGGGGCGCATCTTGCTTGGGCCTCTCTCCTGGAGGCCCTATGTCAGCCCCAGTGTTGACATGTGTCAAGACGCTCCTCGGGGCGCGTCTTGCTGGGGCGTCTCTCCTGGAGGCGCTCAGTCAGACCCAGTGCTTACATGTGGCAAGACGCTCCTCGGGGCGCATCTTGCTGGGGCTTCTCTCCTGGAGGCGTTCAGTCAGACCGTGTGCTGACAAGTGGCAAGATGCTCCTCGGGGCGCGTCTTGCTTGGGCTTCTCTCCTGGAGGCGTTCAGTCAGACCGAGTGCTGACATGTGGTAAGACGCTCCTCGGGGCGCTTCTTGCTGGGGCTTCTCTCCTGGAGGCGCTCAGTCATACCCAGTGCTTACATGTGGCAAGACGCTCCTCGGGGCGCGTCTTGCTTGGGCTTCTCTCCTGGAGGCCCTCAGTCAGACCCATTGTTTACATGTGGCAAGACGCTCCTTTGGGCGCATCTTGCTTGGGCTTCTCTCCTGGAGGCCCTCAGTCAGACCCATTGTTGACATGTGGCAAGACGCTCCTCGGGGCGCGTCTTGCTTGGGCCTCTCTCCTGGAGGCGCTCAGTCAGATCCAGTGCTTACATGTGGCAAGACGCTCCTCGGGGCGCGTCTTGCTTGGGCCTCTCTCCTGGAGGCGCTCAGTCAGACCCAGTGGTGACATGTGGCAAGACGCTCTTCGGGGCGCGTCTTGCTTGAGCCTCTCTCCTGGAGATGCTCAGTCAGACCCAGTGTTGACACGTGACAAGACGCTCCTCGGGGCGCGTCTTGCTTGGGCCTCTCTCATGGAGGCCCTCAGTCAGACCCATTGTTGATATGTGGCAAGACGCTCCTCGGGGCGCGTCTTGCTTGGGCCTCTCTCCTGGAGGCGCTCAGTCAGACCGAGTGCTGACATGTGGCAAGACGCTCCTCGGGGCGCGTCTTGCTTGGGCTTCTCTCCTGGAGGCCCTCAGTCAGACCCATTGTTTACATGTGGCAAGACGCTCCTTGGGGCGCATCTTGCTTGGGCCTCTCTCCTGGAGGCCCTCTGTCATCCCCAGTGTTGACATGTGTCAAGACGCTCCTCGGGGTGCGTCTTGCTTGGGCCTCTCTCCTGGAGGCGCTCAGTCAGACCCAGTGCTTACATGTGGCAAGACGCTCCTCGGGGCGCGTCTTGCTTGGGCCTCTCTCCTGGAGGCTCTCAGTCAGACCCAGTGGTGACATGTGGCAAGAAGCTCCTCAGGGTGCGTCTTGCTTGGGCCTCTCTCCTGGAGACGCTCAGTCAGACCCAGTGTTGACACGTGACAAGACGCTCCTCGGGGCGCGTCTTGCTTGGGCTTCTCTCATGGAGGCCCTCAGTCAGACCCATTGTTGATATGTGGCAAGACGCTCCTCGGGGCGCGTCTTGCTTGGGCCTCTCTCCTGGAGGAGCTCATTCAGACCGAGTGCTGACATGTGGCAAGACACTCCTCGGGACGCGTCTTGCTTGGGCTTCTCTCCTGGAGGCCCTCAGTCAGACTCATTGTTGACATGTGGCAAGACGCTCCTCGGGGCGCGTCTTGCTTGGGCCTCTCTCCTGGAGGCACTCAGTCAGACCGAGTGGTGACATGTGGCAAGACGCTCCTCGGGGCGCGTCTTGCTTGGGCTTCTCTCCTGGAGGCCCTCAGTCAGACCCATTGTTGACATGTGGCAAGACGCTCCTCGGGGCGCGTCTTGCTTGTGCTTCTCTCCTGGAGGCCCTCAGTCAGACCCATTGTTTACATGTGGCAAGACGCTCCTCGGGGCGCATCTTGCTTGGGCCTCTCTCCTGGAGGCCCTATGTCAGCCCCAGTGTTGACATGTGTCAAGACGCTCCTCGGGGCGCGTCTTGCTGGGGCGTCTCTCCTGGAGGCGCTCAGTCAGACCCAGTGCTTACATGTGGCAAGACGCTCCTCGGGGCGCATCTTGCTGGGGCTTCTCTCCTGGAGGCGTTCAGTCAGACCGTGTGCTGACAAGTGGCAAGATGCTCCTCGGGGCGCGTCTTGCTTGGGCTTCTCTCCTGGAGGCGTTCAGTCAGACCGAGTGCTGACATGTGGTAAGACGCTCCTCGGGGCGCTTCTTGCTGGGGCTTCTCTCCTGGAGGCCCTCAGTCAGACCCATTGTTTACATGTGGCAAGACGCTCCTTTGGGCGCATCTTGCTTGGGCTTCTCTCCTGGAGGCCCTCAGTCAGACCCATTGTTGACATGTGGCAAGACGCTCCTCGGGGCGCGTCTTGCTTGGGCCTCTCTCCTGGAGGCGCTCAGTCAGACCCAGTGCTTACATGTGGCAAGACGCTCCTCGGGGCGCGTCTTGCTGGGGCTTCTCTCCTGGAGGCGTTCAGTCAGACCGAGTGCTGACATGTGGCAAGACACTCCTCGGGACGCGTCTTGCTTGGGCTTCTCTCCTGGAGGCCCTCAGTCAGACTCATTGTTGACATGTGGCAAGACGCTCCTCGGGGCGCGTCTTGCTTGGGCCTCTCTCCTGGAGGCTCTCAGTCAGACCCAGTGGTGACATGTGGCAAGAAGCTCCTCAGGGTGCGTCTTGCTTGGGCCTCTCTCCTGGAGACGCTCAGTCAGACCCAGTGTTGACACGTGACAAGACGCTCCTCGGGGCGCGTCTTGCTTGGGCTTCTCTCATGGAGGCCCTCAGTCAGACCCATTGTTGATATGTGGCAAGACGCTCCTCGGGGCGCGTCTTGCTTGGGCCTCTCTCCTGGAGGAGCTCATTCAGACCGAGTGCTGACATGTGGCAAGACACTCCTCGGGACGCGTCTTGCTTGGGCTTCTCTCCTGGAGGCCCTCAGTCAGACTCATTGTTGACATGTGGCAAGACGCTCCTCGGGGCGCGTCTTGCTTGGGCCTCTCTCCTGGAGGCACTCAGTCAGACCGAGTGGTGACATGTGGCAAGACGCTCCTCGGGGCGCGTCTTGCTTGGGCCTCTCTCCTGGAGACGCTCAGTCAGACCCAGTGTTGACACGTGACAAGACGCTCCTCGGGGCGCGTCTTGCTTGGGCTTCTCTCATGGAGGCCCTCAGTCAGACCCATTGTTGATATGTGGCAAGACGCTCCTCGGGGTGCGTCTTGCTTGGGCCTCTCTCCTGGAGGCGCTCAGTCAGACCGAGTGCTGACATGTGGCAAGACGCTCCTCGGGGCGTGTCTTGCTTGGGCTTCCCCTCATGGAGGCCCTCAGTCAGACCCATTGTTGATATGTGGCAAGACGCTCCTCGGGGCGAGTCTGGCTTGGGCCTCTCTCCTGGAGGTGCTCAGTCAGACCCAGTGTTGACATGGTGCAAGACGCTCCTCGGGGCGCGTCTTGCTTAGGCTTCTCTCTTGGAGGCCCTCAGTCAGACCCATTGTTGACATGTGGCAAGACGCTCCTCGGGGCGCGTCTTGCTTGGGCTTCTCTCCTGGAGGCCCTCAGTCAGACCCATTGTTGACATGTGGCAAGACGCTCCTCGGGGCGCGTCTTGCTGGGGCCTCTCTCCTGGAGGCGCTCAGTCTGACCCAGTGCTTACATGTGGCAAGACGCTCCTCGGGGCGCGTCTTGCTTGGGCCTCTCTCCTGGAGGTGCTCAGTCAGACCCAGTGGTGACATGTGGCAAGACGCTCCTCGGGGCGCGTCTTGCTTGGGCTTCTCTCATGGAGGCCCTCAGTCAGACCCATTGTTGATATGTGGCAAGACGCTCCTCGGGGCGCGTCTTGCTTGGGCCTCTCTCCTGGAGGCGCTCAGTCAGACCGAGTGCTGACATGTGGCAAGACGCTGCTCGGGAGGCGTCTTGCTTGGGCTTCTCTCCTGGAGGCCCTGAGTCAGACCCATTGTTTACATGTGGCAAGACGCTCCTTTGGGCGCATCTTGCTTGGGCTTCTCTCCTGGAGGCCCTCAGTCAGACCCATTGTTGACATGTGGCAAGACGCTCCTCGGGGCGCGTCTTGCTTGGGCCTCTCTCCTGGAGGCGCTCAGTCAGACCCAGTGCTTACATGTGGCAAGACGCTCCTCGGGTCGCGTCTTGCTTGGGCCTCTCTCCTGGAGGCGCTCAGTCAGACCAAGTGGTGACATGTGGCAAGACGCTCTTCGGGGCGCTTCTTGCTTGAGCCTCTCTCCTGGAGATGCTCAGTCAGACCCAGTGTTGACACGTGACAAGACGCTCCTCGGGGCGCGTCTTGCTTGGGCTTCTCTCATGGAGGCCCTCAGTCAGACCCATTGTTGATATGTGGCAAGACGCTCCTCGGGGCGTGTCTTGCTTGGGCCTCTCTCCTGGAGGCGCTCAGTCAGACCGAGTGCTGACATGTGGCAAGACGCTCCTCGGGGCGCGTCTTGCTTGGGCTTCTCTCCTGGAGGCCCTCAGTCAGACCCATTGTTTACATGTGGCAAGACGCTCCTTGGGGCGCATCTTGCTTGGGCCTCTCTCCTGGAGGCCCTCTGTCAGCCCCAGTGTTGACATGTGTCAAGACGCTCCTCGGGGTGCGTCTTGCTTGGGCCTCTCTCCTGGAGGCGCTCAGTCAGACCGAGTGCTGACATGTGGCAAGACGCTCCTCGGGGCGCGTCTTGCTTGGGCTTCTCTCCTGGAGGCCCTCAGTCAGACCCATTGTTGACATGTGGCAAGACGCTCCTCGGGGCGCGTCTTGCTTGTGCTTCTCTCCTGGAGGCCCTCAGTCAGACCCATTGTTTACATGTGGCAAGACGCTCCTCGGGGCGCATCTTGCTTGGGCCTCTCTCCTGGAGGCCCTATGTCAGCCCCAGTGTTGACATGTGTCAAGACGCTCCTCGGGGCGCGTCTTGCTGGGGCGTCTCTCCTGGAGGCGCTCAGTCAGACCCAGTGCTTACATGTGGCAAGACGCTCCTCGGGGCGCGTCTTGCTGGGGCTTCTCTCCTGGAGGCGTTCAGTCAGACCGTGTGCTGACAAGTGGCAAGATGCTCCTCGGGGCGCGTCTTGCTTGGGCTTCTCTCCTGGAGGCGTTCAGTCAGACTGAGTGCTGACATGTGGTAAGACGCTCCTCGGGGCGCTTCTTGCTGGGGCTTCTCTCCTGGAGGCGCTCAGTCAGACCCAGTGCTTACATGTGGCAAGACGCTCCTCGGGGCACGTCTTGCTTGGGCTTCTCTCCTGGAGGCCCTCAGTCAGACCCATTGTTTACATGTGGCAAGACGCTCCTTTGGGCGCATCTTGCTTGGGCTTCTCTCCTGGAGGCCCTCAGTCAGACCCATTGTTGACATGTGGCAAGACGCTCCTCGGGGCGCGTCTTGCTTGGGCCTCTCTCCTGGAGGCGCTCAGTCAGACCCAGTGCTTACATGTGGCAAGACGCTCCTCGGGGCGCGTCTTGCTGGGGCTTCTCTCCTGGAGGCGTTCAGTCAGACCGAGTGCTGACATGTGGCAAGACACTCCTCGGGACGCGTCTTGCTTGGGCTTCTCTCCTGGAAGCCCTCAGTCAGACTCATTGTTGACATGTGGCAAGACGCTCCTCGGGGCGCGTCTTGCTTGGGCCTCTCTCCTGGAGGCGCTCAGTCAGACCCAGTGGTGACATGTGGCAAGAAGCTCCTCAGGGCGCGTCTTGCTTGGGCCTCTCTCCTGGAGACGCTCAGTCAGACCCAGTGTTGACACGTGACAAGACGCTCCTCGGGGCGCGTCTTGCTTGGGCTTCTCTCATGGAGGCCCTCAGTCAGACCCATTGTTGATATGTGGCAAGACGCTCCTCGGGGCGCGTCTTGCTTGGGCCTCTCTCCTGGAGGAGCTCATTCAGACCGAGTGCTGACATGTGGCAAGACACTCCTCGGGACGCGTCTTGCTTGGGCTTCTCTCCTGGAGGCCCTCAGTCAGACTCATTGTTGACATGTGGCAAGACGCTCCTCGGGGCGCGTCTTGCTTGGGCCTCTCTCCAGGAGGCACTCAGTCAGACCGAGTGGTGACATGTGGCAAGAGGCTCCTCGGGGCGCGTCTTGCTTGGGCCTCTCTCCTGGAGACGCTCAGTCAGACCCAGTGTTGACACGTGACAAGACGCTCCTCGGGGCGCGTCTTGCTTGGGCTTCTCTCATGGAGGCCCTCAGTCAGACCCATTGTTGATATGTGGCAAGACGCTCCTCGGGGCGCGTCTTGCTTGGGCCTCTCTCCTGGAGGCGCTCAGTCAGACCGAGTGCTGACATGTGGCAAGACGCTCCTCGGGGCGTGTCTTGCTTGGGCTTCTCTCATGGAGGGCCTCAGTCAGACCCATTGTTGATATGTGGCAAGACGCTCCTCGGGGCGAGTCTGGCTTGGGCCTCTCTCCTGGAGGTGCTCAGTCAGACCCAGTGTTGACATGGTGCAAGACGCTCCTCGGGGCGCGTCTTGCTTAGGCTTCTCTCTTGGAGGCCCTCAGTCAGACCCATTGTTGACATGTGGCAAGACGCTCCTCGGGGCGCGTCTTGCTTGGGCTTCTCTCCTGGAGGCCCTCAGTCAGACCCATTGTTGACATGTGGCAAGACGCTCCTCGGGGCGCGTCTTGCTTGGGCCTCTCTCCTGGAGGCGCTCAGTCAGACCGAGTGCTGACATAAGGCAAGACGCTCCTCGGGGCGCGTCTTGCTGGGGCCTCTCTCCTGGAGGCGCTCAGTCTGACCCAGTGCTTACATGTGGCAAGACGCTCCTCGGGGCGCGTCTTGCTTGGGCCTCTCTCCTGGAGGCGCTCAGTCAGACCCAGTGGTGACATGTGGCAAGACGCTCTTCGGGGCGCGTCTTGCTTGGGCTTCTCTCATGGAGGCCCTCAGTCAGACCCATTGTTGATATGTGGCAAGACGCTCCTCGGGGCGCGTCTTGCTTGGGCCTCTCTCCTGGAGATGCTCAGTCAGACCCAGTGTTGACACGTGACAAGACGCTCCTCGGGGCGCGTCTTGCTTGGGCTTCTCTCATGGAGGCCCTCAGTCAGACCCATTGTTGATATGTGGCAAGACGCTCCTCGGGGCGCGTCTTGCTTGGGCCTCTCTCCTGGAGGCGCTCAGTCAGACCGAGTGCTGACATGTGGCAAGACGCTCCTCGGGGCTCGTCTTGCTTGGGCTTCTCTCATGGAGGCCCTCAGTCAGACCCATTGTTGATATGTGGCAAGACGCTCCTCGGGGCGCATCTTGCTTGGGCCTCTCTCCTGGAGGCCCTCTGTCAGCCCCAGTGTTGACATGTGTCAAGACGCTCCTCGGGGCGCGTCTTGCTGGGGCCTCTCTCCTGGAGGCGCTCAGTCAGACCCAGTGGTGACATGTGGCAAGACACTCCTCGGGGCGCGTCTTGCTTGGGCCTCTCTCCTGGAGACGCTCAGTCAGACCCAGTGTTGACACGTGGCAAGACGCTCCTCGGGGCGCCTTGCTTGGGCCTCTCTCCTGGATGCGCTCAGTCAGACCCAGTGGTGACACGTGGCAAGACGCTCCTCGGGGCGCGTCTTGCTTGGGCTTCTCTCCTGGAGGCCCTGAGTCAGACCCATTGTTTACATGTGGCAAGACGCTCCTTTGGGCGCATCTTGCTTGGGCTTCTCTCCTGGAGGCCCTCAGTCAGACCCATTATTGACATGTGGCAAGACGCTCCTCGGGGCGCGTCTTGCTTGGGCCTCTCTCCTGGAGGCGCTCATTCAGACCCAGTGCTTACATGTGGCAAGAAGCTCCTCGGGGCGCGTCTTGCTTGGGCCTCTCTCCTGGAGGCGCTCAGTCAGACCCAGTGGTGACATGTGGCAAGACGCTCTTCGGAGCGCGTCTTGCTTGAGCCTCTCTCCTGGAGATGCTCAGTCAGACCCAGTGTTGACACGTGACAAGACGCTCCTCGGGGCGCGTCTTGCTTGGGCTTCTCTCATGGAGGCCCTCAGTCAGACCCATTGTTGATATGTGGCAAGACGCTCCTCGGGGCGCGTCTTGCTTGGGCCTCTCTCCTGGAGGCGCTCAGTCAGACCGAGTGCTGACATGTGGCAAGACGCTCCTCGGGGCGCGTCTTGCTTGGGCTTCTCTCCTGGAGGCGCTCAGTCAGACCGAGTGGTGACATGTGGCAAGACACTCCTCGGGGCGCGTCTTGCTTGGGCCTCTCTCCTGGAGACGCTCAGTCAGACCCAGTGTTGACACGTGGCAAGACGCTCCTCGGGGCGCCTTGCTTGGGCCTCTCTCCTGGAGGCGCTCAGTCAGACCCAGTGGTGACACGTGGCAAGACGCTCCTCGGGGCGCGTCTTGCTTGGGCTTCTCTCCTGGAGGCCCTGAGTCAGACCCATTGTTTACATGTGGCAAGACGCTCCTTTGGGCGCATCTTGCTTGGGCTTCTCTCCTGGAGGCCCTCAGTCAGACCCATTATTGACATGTGGCAAGACGCTCCTCGGGGCGCGTCTTGCTTGAGCCTCTCTCCTGGAGATGCTCAGTCAGACCCAGTGTTGACACGTGACAAGACGCTCCTCGGGGCGCGTCTTGCTTGGGCTTCTCTCATGGAGGCCCTCAGTCAGACCCATTGTTGATATGTGGCAAGACGCTCCTCGGGGCGCGTCTTGCTTGGGCCTCTCTCCTGGAGGCGCTCAGTCAGACCGAGTGCTGACATGTGGCAAGACGCTCCTCGGGGCGCGTCTTGCTTGGGCTTCTCTCCTGGAGGCCCTCAGTCAGACACATTGTTTACATGTGGCAAGACGCTCCTTGGGGCGCATCTTGCTTGGGCCTCTCTCCTGGAGGCCCTCTGTCAGCCCCAGTGTTGACATGTGTCAAGACGCTCCTCGGGGTGCGTCTTGCTTGGGCCTCTCTCCTGGAGGCGCTCAGTCAGACCGAGTGCTGACATGTGGCAAGACGCTCCTCGGGGCGCGTCTTGCTTGGGCTTCTCTCCTGGAGGCCCTCAGTCAGACCCATTGTTGACATGTGGCAAGACGCTCCTCGGGGCGCGTCTTGCTTGTGCTTCTCTCCTGGAGGCCCTCAGTCAGACCCATTGTTTACATGTGGCAAGACGCTCCTCGGGGCGCATCTTGCTTGGGCCTCTCTCCTGGAGGCCCTATGTCAGCCACAGTGTTGACATGTGTCGGGACGCTCCTCGGCGCGCGTCTTGCTGGGGCCTCTCTCCTGGAGGCGCTCAGTCAGATCCAGTGCTTACATGTGGCAAGACGCTCCTCGGGGCGCGTCTTGCTGGGGCTTCTCTCCTGGAGGCGTTCAGTCAGACCGAGTGCTGACATGTGGCAAGACGCTCCTCAGGGCGCGTCTTGCTTGGGCTTCTCTCCTGGAGGCGTTCAGTCAGACCGAGTGCTGACATGTGGTAAGACGCTCCTCGGGGCGCGTCTTGCTGGGGCTTCTCTCCTGGAGGCGCTCAGTCAGACCCAGTGCTTACATGTGGCAAGACGCTCCTCGGGGCGCGTCTTGATTGGGCCTCTCTCCTGGAGACGCTCAGTCAGACCCAGTGGTGACATGTGGCAAGATGCTCCTCGGGGCGCGTCTTGCTTGGGCCTCTCTCCTGGAGGCGCTCAGTCAGACCCAGTGGTGACATGTGGCAAGACGCTCTTCGGGGAGCGTCTTGCTTGAGCCTCTCTCCTGGAGATGCTCAGTCAGACCCAGTTTTGACACGTGACAAGACGCTCCTCGGGGCGCGTCTTGCTTGGGCTTCTCTCATGGAGGCCCTCAGTCAGACCCATTGTTGATATGTGGCAAGACGCTCCTCGGGGCGCGTCTTGCTTGGGCTTCTCTCCTGGAGGCCCTCAGTCAGACCCATTGTTGACATGTGGCAAGACGCTCCTCGGGGCGCGTCTTGCTTGTGCTTCTCTCCTGGAGGCCCTCAGTCAGACCCATTGTTTACATGTGGCAAGACGCTCCTCGGGGCGCATCTTGCTTGGGCCTCTCTCCTGGAGGCCCTATGTCAGCCACAGTGTTGACATGTGTCAAGACGCTCCTCGGGGCGCGTCTTGCTGGGGCCTCTCTCCTGGAGGTGCTCAGTCAGACCCAGTGCTTCCATTTGGCAAGACGCTCCTCGGGGCGCGTCTTGCTGGGGCTTCTCTCCTGGAGGCGTTCAGTCAGACCGAGTGCTGACATGTGGCAAGACGCTCCTCAGGGCGCGTCTTGCTTGGGCTTCTCTCCTGCAGGCGTTCAGTCAGACCGAGTGCTGACATGTGGTAAGACGCTCCTCGGGGCGCGTCTTGCTGGGGCTTCTCTCCTGGAGGCGCTCAGTCAGACCCAGTGCTTACATGTGGCAAGATGCTCCTCGGGGCGCGTCTTGATTGGGCCTCTCTCCTGGAGACGCTCAGTCAGACCCAGTGCTGACATGTGGCAAGACGCTCCTCGGGGCGCGTCTTGCTTGGGCCTCTCTCCTGGAGACGCTCAGTCAGACCCAGTGTTGACACGTGGCAAGACGCTCCTCGGGGCGTGTCTTGCTTGGGCCTCTCTCCTGGAGGCGCTCAGTCAGACCCAGTGGTGACATGTGGCAAGACGCTCCTCGGGGCGCGTCTTGCTTGGGCTTCTCTCATGGAGGCCCTCAGTCAGACCCATTGTTGATATGTGGCAAGACGCTCCTCGGGGCGCGTCTTGCTTGGGCCTCTCTCCTGGAGGCGCTCAGTCAGACCGAGTGACGACATGTGGCAAGACGCTCCTCGGGGCGCGTCTTGCTTGAGCCTCTCTCCTGGAGATGCTCAGTCAGACCCAGTTTTGACACGTGACAAGACGCTCCTCGGGGCGCGTCTTGCTTGGGCTTCTCTCATGGAGGCCCTCAGTCAGACCCATTGTTGATATGTGGCAAGACGCTCCTCGAGGCGCGTCTTGCTTGGGCCTCTCTCCTGGAGGCGCTCAGTCAGACCGAGTGCTGACATAAGGCAAGACGCTCCTCGGGGCGCGTCTTGCTTGGGCCTCTCTCCTGGAGGCGCTCAGTCAGACCCAGTGGTGACATGTGGCAAGACGCTCTTCGGGGCGCGTCTTGCTTGAGCCTCTCTCCTGGAGATGCTCAGTCAGACCCAGTGTTGACACGTGACAAGACGCTCCTCGGGGCGCGTCTTGCTTGGGCTTCTCTCATGGAGGCCCTCAGTCAGACCCATTGTTGATATGTGGCAAGACGCTCCTCGGGGCGCGTCTTGCTTGGGCTTCTCTCCTGGAGGCCCTCAGTCAGACCCATTGTTGACATGTGGCAAGACGCTCCTCGGGGCGCGTCTTGCTTGTGCTTCTCTCCTGGAGGCCCTCAGTCAGACCCATTGTTTACATGTGGCAAGACGCTCCTCGGGGCGCATCTTGCTTGGGCCTCTCTCCTGGAGGCCCTATGTCAGCCACAGTGTTGACATGGTTCAAGACGCTCCTCGGGGCGCGTCTTGCTGGGGCCTCTCTCCTGGAGGCGCTCAGTCAGACCCAGTGCTTACATGTGGCAAGACGCTCCTCAGGGCGCGTCTTGCTGGGGCTTCTCTCCTGGAGGCGTTCAGTCAGACCGAGTGCTGACATGTGGCAAGACGCTCCTCAGGGCGCGTCTTGCTTGGGCTTCTCTCCTGGAGGCGTTCAGTCAGACCGAGTGCTGACATGTGGCAAGACGCTCCTCGGGGCGCGTCTTGCTTGGGCCTCTCTCCTGGAGACGCTCAGTCAGACCCAGTGTTGACACGTGGCAAGACGCTCCTCGGGGCGTGTCTTTCTTGGGCCTCTCTCCTGGAGGCGCTCAGTCAGACCCAGTGGTGACATGTGGCAAGACGCTCCTCGGGGCGCGTCTTGCTTGGGCTTCTCTCATGGAGGCCCTCTGTCAGACCCATTGTTGATATGTGGCAAGACGCTCCTCGGGGCGCGTCTTGCTTGGGCCTCTCTCCTGGAGGCGCTCAGTCAGACCGAGTGCTGACATGTGGCAAGACGCTCCTCGGGGCGCGTCTTGCTTGGGCTTCTCTCCTGGAGGCCCTCAGTCAGACCCATTGTTTACATGTGGCAAGACGCTCCTTTGGGCGCATCTTGCTTGGGCTTCTCTCCTGGAGGCCCTCAGTCAGACCCATTGTTGACATGTGGCAAGACGCTCCTCGGGGCGCGTCTTGCTTGGGCCTCTCTCCTGGAGGCGCTCAGTCAGACCCAGTGCTTACATGTGGCAAGACGCTCCTCGAGGCGCGTCTTGCTGGGGCTTCTCTCCTGGAGGTGTTCAGTCAGACCGAGTGCTGACATGTGGCAAGACGCGCCTCGGGACGCGTCTTGCTTGGGCTTCTCTCCTGGAGGCCCTCAGTCAGACCCATTGTTGACATGTGGCAAGACGCTCCTCGGGGCGCGTCTTGCTTGGGCCTCTCTCCTGGAGGCGCTCAGTCAGACCGAGTGCTGACATGTGGCAAGATGCTCCTCGGGGCGCGTCTTGCTTGGGCTTCTCTCCTGGAGGCCCTCAGTCAGACCCATTGTTGACATGTTGGGCCTCTCTCCTGGAGGCGCTCAGTCAGACTGAGTAGTGACATGTGGCCTGACGCTCCTCGGGGCGCGTCTTGCTTGGGCCTCTCCCCTGGAGGTGCTCAGTCAGACCCAGTGGTGACATGTGGCAAGACACTCCTCGGGCGCGTCTTGCTTGGGCCTCTCTCCTGGAGGCGCTCAGTCAGACCCAGTGGTGACATGTGGCAAGACACTCCTCGGGGCGCGTCTTGCTTGGGCCTCTCTCCTGGAGGCCCTCAGTCAGACCCAGTGTTGACATGTGGCAAGACGCTCCTCGGGGCGCGTCTTGCTTGGGCCTCTCTCCTGGAGGCGCTCAGTCAGACCCAGTGTTGACATGTGGCAAGACGCTCCTCAGGGTGCGTCTTGCTTGGGCCTCTCTCCTGGAGGCTCTCAGTCAGACCCAGTGTTGACAAGTGTCAAGATGCTCCTCGGGGCGCGTCTTGCTTGGGCCTCTCTCCTGGAGGCGAACAGTCAGACCCATTATTGACATGTGGCAAGACGCTCCTCGGGGCGCGTCTTGCTTGGGCCTCTCTCCTGGAGGCCCTCAGTCAGACCCATTGTTGACATGTGGCAAGACGCTCCTCGGTGCGTGTCTTGCTTGGGCCTCTCTCCTGGAGGCGCTCAGTCAGACCCAGTGGTGACATGTGGCAAGACGCTCCTCGGGGCGCGTATTGCTTGGGCCTCTCTCCTGGAGGCCCTCTGTCAGACCCAGTGTTGACATGTGGCAAGACGCTCCTCGAGGCGCTTCTTGCTTGGGCTTCTCTCATGGAGGCCCTCAGTCAGACCCAGTGTTGACATGTGTCAAGACGCGCCTCGGGTGCGTCTTGCTTGGGCCTCTCTACTGGAGGCGCTCAGTCAGACCCAGTGTTGACATGTGGCAAGACGCTCCTCGGGGCGTGTCTTGCTTGGGCCTCTCTCCTGGAGGCGCTCAGTCAGACCCAGTGTTGACATGTGACAAGACGCTCCTCGGGGCGCGTCTTGCTTGGGCCTCTCTCCTGGAGGCTCTCAGTCAGACCCAGTGTTGACAAGTGTCAAGATGCTCCTCGGGGCGCGTCTTGCTTGGGCCTCTCTCCTGGAGGCGAACAGTCAGACCCATTATTGACATGTGGCAAGACGCTCCTCGGGGCGCGTCTTGCTTGGGCTTCTCTTCTGGAGGCCCTCAGTCAGACCCAATCTTGACATGTGGCAAGACGCTCCTCGGGGCGCTTCTTGCTTGGGCCTCTCTCCTGGTGGCGCTCAGTCAGACCCAGTGTTGACATGTGGCAAGACGCTCCTCGGGGCACGTCTTGCTTGGGCCTCTCTCCTGGAGGCGCTCAGTCAGACCCAGTGTTGACATGTGGCAAGACGCTCCTCGGGGCACGTCTTGCTTGGGCTTCTCTCTTGGAGGCCCTCAGTCAGACCCAGTGTTGACATGCGTCAAGACGCTCCTCGGGGCGCGTCTTGCTTGGGCCTCTCTCCTGGAGGCGCTCAGTCAGACCCAGTGTTGACATGTGGCAAGACGCTCCTCGGGGCGCGTCTTGCTGGGGCTTCTCTCATGGAGGCACTCAGTCAGACCCAGTGTTGACATGTGGCAAGAAGCTCCTCGGGTCGCGTCTTGCTTTGGCCTCTCTCCTGGAGGCGCTCAGTCAGACCCAGTGTTGACATGTGGCAAGACGCTCCTCGGGACGCGTCTTGCTTGGGCCTCTCTCCTGGAGGCGCTCAGTCAGACCCAGTGTTGACATGTGACAAGACGCTCCTCGAGGCGCGTCTTGCTTGGGACTCTCTCCTGGAGGCGCTCAGTCAGAACCAGAGGTGACATGTGGCAAGACGCTCCTCGGGGCGCGTATTGCTTGGGCCTCTCTCCTGGAGGCACTCAGTCAGACCCAGTGTTGACATGTGGCAAGACGCTCCTCGGGTCGCGTCTTCCTTTGGCCTCTCTCCTGGAGGCGCTCAGTCAGACCCAGTGTTGACATGTGGCAAGACGCTCCTCGGGTCGCGTCTTGCTTTGGCCTCTCTCCTGGAGGCGCTCAGTCAGACCCAGTGTTGACATGTGGCAAGACGCTCCTCGGGACGCGTCTTGCTTGGGCCTCTCTCCTGGAGGCGCTCAGTCAGACCCAGTGTTGACATGTGACAAGAAGCTCCTCGGGGCGCGTCTTGCTTGGGCCTCTCTCCTGGAGGCGCTCAGTCAGAACCAGAGGTGACATGTGGCAAGACGCTCCTCGGGGCGCGTATTGCTTGGGCCTCTCTCCTGGAGGCACTCAATCAGACCCAGTGTTGACATTTGGCAAGACGCTCCTCGGGTCGCGTCTTGCTTTGGCCTCTCTCCTGGAGGCGCTCAGTCAGACCCAGTGTTGACATGTGGCAAGACGCTCCTCGAGGCGCGTCATGCTTGGGCCTCTCTCCTGGAGGCGCTCAGTCAGACCCAGTGTTGACATGTGGCAAGACGCTCCTCGGGGCGCGTCTTGCTTGGGCCTCTCTCCTGGAGGCGCTCAGTCAGACCGAGTGCTGACATGTGGCAAGACGCTCCTCGGGGCGCGTCTTGCTTGGGCCTCTCTGCTGGAGGCGCTCAGTCAGACACAGTGGTGACATGTGGCTAGACGCTCCTTGGGGCACGTATTGCTTGGGCCTCTCTCATTGAGTCCCTCAGTCAGACCCAGTGTTGACATGTGTCAAGACGCCCCTCGGGGCGCGTCTTGCTTGGGCCTTTCTCCTGGAGGCGCTCAGTCAGACCCAGTGTTGACATGTGGCAAGACGCTCCTCGGGGCGCGTCTTGCTTGGGCCTCTCTCCTGGAGGCGCTCAGTCAGACCCAGTGGTGACATGTTGTAAGACGCTCCTCGGGGCGCTTCATGCTTGGGCCTCTCTCCTGGAGGCGCTCAGTCAGACCCAGTGTTGACATGTGGCAAGACGCTCATAGGGGCATGTCTTGCTTGGGCCTCTCTCCTGGAGGCGCTCAGTCAGACCCAGTGTTGACATGTGGCAAGACGCTCCTCGAGGCGCGTCATGCTTGGGCCTCTCTCCTGGAGGTGCTCAGTCAGACCCAGTGTTGACATGTGGCAAGACGCTCCTCGGGGCGCGTCTTGCTTGGGCCTCTCTCCTAAAGGCGCTCAGTGAGACCGAGTGCTGACATGTGGCAAGATGCTCCTCGGGGCGCGTCTTGCTTGGGCCTCTCTCCTGGAGGCGCTCAGTCAGACACAGTGGTGATATGTGGCTAGACGCTCCTCGGGGCACGTATTGCTTGGGCCTCTCTCATTGAGGCCCTCAGTCAGACCCAGTGTTGACATGTGTCAAGACGCCCCTCGGGGCGCGTCTTGCTTGGGCCTTTCTCCTGGAGGCGCTCAGTCAGACCCAGTGTTGACATGTGGCAAGACGCTCCTCGGGGCGCGTCTTGCTTGGGCCTCTCTCCTGGAGGCGCTCAGTCAGACCCAGAGGTGACATGTGGCAAGACGCTCCTCCGGGCGCGTCTTGCTTGGGCCTCTCTCCTGGAGGCGCTCAGTCAGACCCAGTGTTGACATGTGGCAAGACGCTCATAGGGGCATGTCTTGCTTGGGCCTCTCTCCTGGAGGCCCTCAGTCAGACCCATTGTTGACATGTGGCAAGACGCTCCTCGGGGCGTGTCTTGCTTGGGCCTCTCTCCTGGAGGCGCTCAGTCAGACCCAGTGGTGACATGTGGCAAGACGCTCCTCGGGGCGCGTATTGCTTGGGCCTCTCTCCTGGAGGCCCTCTGTCAGACCCAGTGTTGACATGTGGCAAGACGCTCCTCGGGGCGCGTCTTGCTTGGGCCTCTCTCCTGGAGGCGCTCAGTCAGACCCAGTGTTGACATGTGGCAAGACGCTCCTCGGGGTGCGTCTTGCTTGGGCCTCTCTCCTGGAGGCGCTCAGTCAGACCCAGTGTTGACATGTGACAAGACGCTCCTCGGGGCGCGTCTTGCTTGGGCCTCTCTCCTGGAGGCGCTCAGTCAGAACCAGAGGTGACATGTGGCAAGACGCTCCTCGGGGCGCGTATTGCTTGGGCCTCTCTCCTGGAGGCCCTCTGTCAGACCCAGTGTTGACACGTGACAAGACGCTCCTCGGGGCGCGTCTTGCTTGGGTCTCTCTCCTGGAGGCTTTCAGTCAGACCGAGTAGTGACATGTGGCATGACGCTCCTCGGGGCGCGTCTTGCTTGGGCCTCTCTCCTGGAGGCGCTCAGTCAGACCCAGTGGTGACATGTGGCAAGACTCTCCTCGGGGCGCGTCTTGCTTGGGCCTCTCTCCTGGAGGCCCTCTGTCTGACCCAGTGTTGACATGTGGCAAGACGCTCCTCGGGGCGCGTCTTGCTTGGGCCTCTCTCCTGGAGGCGCTCAGTCAGACCGAGTGCTGACATGTGGCAAGACGCTCCTCGGGGCGCGTCTTGCTTGGGCCTCTCTCCTGGAGGCGCTCAGTCAGACACAGTGGTGACATGTGGCTAGACGCTCCTTGGGGCACGTATTGCTTGGGCCTCTCTCATTGAGGCCCTCAGTCAGACCCAGTGTTGACATGTGTCAAGACGCCCCTCGGGGCGCGTCTTGCTTGGGCCTCTCTCCTGGAGGCGCTCAGTCAGACCCAGTGTTGACATGTGGCAAGACGCTCATAGGGGCATGTCTTGCTTGGGCCTCTCTCCTGGAGGCGCTCAGTAAGACCCAGTGTTGACATGTGGCAAGACGCTCCTCGGGGTGCGTCTTGCTTGGGCCTCTCTCCTGGAGGCGCTCAGTCAGACCCAGTGTTGACATGTGGCAAGACGCTCCTCGAGGCGCGTCATGCTTGGGCCTCTCTCCTGGAGGTGCTCAGTCAGACCCAGTGTTGACATGTGGCAAGACGCTCCTCGGGGCGCGTCTTGCTTGGGCCTCTCTCCTAAAGGCGCTCAGTGAGACCGAGTGCTGACATGTGGCAAGATGCTCCTCGGGGCGCGTCTTGCTTGGGCCTCTCTCCTGGAGGCGCTCAGTCAGACACAGTGGTGATATGTGGCTAGACGCTCCTCGGGGCACGTATTGCTTGGGCCTCTCTCATTGAGGCCCTCAGTCAGACCCAGTGTTGACATGTGTCAAGACGCCCCTCGGGGCGCGTCTTGCTTGGGCCTTTCTCCTGGAGGCGCTCAGTCAGACCCAGTGTTGACATGTGGCAAGACGCTCCTCGGGGCGCGTCTTGCTTGGGCCTCTCTCCTGGAGGCGCTCAGTCAGACCCAGAGGTGACATGTGGCAAGACGCTCCTCCGGGCGCGTCTTGCTTGGGCCTCTCTCCTGGAGGCCCTCAGTCAGACCCATTGTTGACATGTGGCAAGACGCTCCTCGGGGCGTGTCTTGCTTGGGCCTCTCTCCTGGAGGCGCTCAGTCAGACCCAGTGGTGACATGTGGCAAGACGCTCCTCGGGGCGCGTATTGCTTGGGCCTCTCTCCTGGAGGCCCTCTGTCAGACCCAGTGTTGACATGTGGCAAGACGCTCCTCGGGGCGCGTCTTGCTTGGGCTTCTCTCATGGAGGCCCTCAGTCAGACCCAGTGTTGACATGTGGCAAGACGCTCATCGGGGCGCGTCTTGCTTGGGCCTCTCTCCTGGAGGCGCTCAGTATGACCCAGTGTTGACATGTGGCAAGACGCTCCTCGGGGTGCGTCTTGCTTGGGCCTCTCTCCTGGAGGCGCTCAGTCAGACCCAGTGTTGACATGTGACAAGACGCTCCTCGGGGCGCGTCTTGCTTGGGCCTCTCTCCTGGAGGCGCTCAGTCAGAACCAGAGGTGACATGTGGCAAGACGCTCCTCGGGGCGCGTATTGCCTGGGCCTCTCTCCTGGAGGCCCTCTGTCAGACCCAGTGTTGACACGTGGCAAGACGCTCCTCGGGGCGCGTCTTGCTTGGGTCTCTCTCCTGGAGGCTTTCAGTCAGACCGAGTAGTGACATGTGGCATGACGCTCCTCGGGGCGCGTATTGCCTGGGCCTCTCTCCTGGAGGCGCTCAGTCAGACCCAGTAGTGACATGTGGCAAGACTCTCCTCGGGGCGCGTCTTGCTTGGGCCTCTCTCCTGGAGGCCCTCTGTCAGACCCAGTGTTGACATGTGGCAAGACGCTCCTCGGGGCGCGTCTTGCTTGGGCCTCTCTCCTGGAGGCGGTCAGTCAGACCCAGTGGTGACATATGGCAAGACGCTTCTCGGGGCACGTGTTGCTTGGGCCTCTCTCCTGGAGGCCCTCTGTCAGACCCAGTGTTGACATGTGGCAAGTCGCTCCTCGGGGCGCGTCTTGCTTGGGCCTCTCTCCTGGAGGCGGTCAGTCAGACCCAGTGGTGACATATGGCAAGACGCTTCTCGGGGCACGTGTTGCTTGGGCCTCTCTCCTGGAGGCCCTCTGTCAGACCCAGTGTTGACATGTGGCAAGACGCTCCTCGGGGCGTGTCTTGCTTGGGCCTCTCTCCTGGAGGCGCTCAGTCAGACCCAGTGGTGACATGTGGCAAGACGCTCCTCGGGGCGCGTATTGCTTGGGCCTCTCTCCTGGAGGCCCTCTGTCAGACCCAGTGTTGACATGTGGCAAGACGCTCCTCGGGGCGCGTCTTGCTTGGGCTTCTCTCATGGAGGCCCTCAGTCAGACCCAGTGTTGACATGTGGCAAGACGCTCATCGGGGCGCGTCTTGCTTGGGCCTCTCTCCTGGAGGCGCTCAGTCAGACCCAGTGTTGACATGTGGCAAGACGCTCCTCGGGGTGCGTCTTGCTTGGGCCTCTCTCCTGGAGGCGCTCAGTCAGACCCAGTGTTGACATGTGACAAGACGCTCCTCGGGGCGCGTCTTGCTTGGGCCTCTCTCCTGGAGGCGCTCAGTCAGAACCAGAGGTGACATGTGGCAAGACGCTCCTCGGGGCGCGTATTGCTTGGGCCTCTCTCCTGGAGGCCCTCTGTCAGACCCAGTGTTGACACGTGGCAAGACGCTCCTCGGGGCGCGTCTTGCTTGGGTCTCTCTCCTGGAGGCTTTCAGTCAGACCGAGTAGTGACATGTGGCATGACGCTCCTCGGGGCGCGTCTTGCTTGGGCCTCTCTCCTGGAGGCGCTCAGTCAGACCCAGTGGTGACATGTGGCAAGACTCTCCTCGGGGCGCGTCTTGCTTGGGCCTCTCTCCTGGAGGCCCTCTGTCTGACCCAGTGTTGACATGTGGCAAGACGCTCCTCGGGGCGCGTCTTGCTTGGGCCTCTCTCCTGGAGGCGGTCAGTCAGACCCAGTGGTGACATATGGCAAGACGCTTCTCGGGGCACGTGTTGCTTGGGCCTCTCTCCTGGAGGCCCTCTGTCAGACCCAGTGTTGACATGTGGCAAGACACTCCTCGGGGCGCGTCTTGCTTGGGCTTCTCTCCTGGAGGCACTCAGTCAGACCCAGTGTTGACATGTGGCAAGACGCTCCTCGGGGCGCGTCTTAATTGGGCCTCTCTCCTGGAGGCGCTCAGTCAGACCCAGTGTTGACATGTGACAAGACGCTCCTCGGGGCGCGTCTTGCTTGGGCCTCTCTCCTGGAGGCGCTCAGTCAGAACCAGAGGTGACATGTGGCAAGACGCTCCTCGGGGCGCGTATTGCTTGGGCCTCTCTCCTGGAGGCCCTCAGTCAGACCCAGTGTTGACATGTGGCAAGACGCTCCTCGGGGCGCGTCTTGCTGGGGCCTCTCTCCTGGAGGCCCTCAATCAGACCCAGTGTTGACACGTGGCAAGACGCTCCTCGGGGCGCGTCTTGCTTGGGTCTCTCTCCTGGAGGCGCTCAGTCAGACCGAGTAGTGACATGTGGCATGACGCTCCACGGGGCGCGTCTTGCTTGGCCCTCTCTCCTGGAGGCGCTCAGTCAGACCCAGTGGTGACATGTGGCAAGACACTCCTCGGGGCGCGTCTTGCTTGGGGCTCTCTCCTGGAGGCCCTCTGTCAGAACCAGTGTTGACATGTGGCAAGACGCTCCTCGGGGCGCGTCTTGCTTGGGCCTCTCTCCTGGAGGCGCTCAGTCAGACCCAGTGTTGACATGTGACAAGACGCTCCTCGGGGTGCGTCTTGCTTGGGCCTCTCTCCTGGAGGCGCTCAGTCAGAGCCAGAGGTGGCATGTGGCAAGACGCTCCTCGGGGCGCGTATTGCTTGGGCCTCTCTGCTGGAGGCCCTCTGTCAGACCCAGTGTTGACACGTGGCAAGACGCTCCTCGGGGCGCGTCTTGCTTGGGTCTCTCTCCTGGAGGCGCTCAGTCAGACCGAGTAGTGACAAGTGGCATGACGCTCCTCGGGGCGCGTCTTGCTTGGGCCTCTCTCCTGGAGGCGCTCAGTCAGACCCAGTGGTGACATGTGGCAAGACTCTCCTCGGGGCGCGTCTTGCTTGGGCTTCTCTCCTGGAGGCCCTCAGTCAGACCCACTGTTGACAAGGGTCAAGATGCTCCTCGGGGTGCGTCTTGCTTGGGCCTCTCTCCTGGAGGCGCTCAGTCAAACCCATTGTTGACATGTGGCAAGACGCTCCTCGGGGCGCATCTTGCTTGGGCTTCTCTCCTGGAGGCCCTCAGTCAGACCCATTGTTGACATGTGGCAAGACGCTCCTCGGGGCGCGTCTTGCTTGGGCCTCTCTCCTGGAGGCGCTCAGTCAGACCCAGTGGTGACATATGGCAAGATGCTCCTCGGGGCGCATGTTGCTTGGGCCTCTCTCCTGGAGGCCCTCTGTCAGACCCAGTGTTGACATGTGGCAAGACGCTCTTCGGGGTGCGACTTGCTTGGGCTTCTCTCCTGGAGGCGCTCAGTCAGACCCAGTGCTTACATGTGGCAAGACGCTCCTCGGGGCGCGTCTTGATTGGGCCTCTCTCCTGGAGACGCTCAGTCAGACCCAGTGGTGACATGTGGCAAGACGCTCCTCGGGGCGCGTCTTGCTTGGGCCTCTCTCCTGGAGGCGCTCAGTCAGACCCAGTGCTTACATGTGGCAAGACGCTCCTCGGGGCGCGTCTTGCTGGGGCTTCTCTCCTGGAGGCGTTCAGTCAGACCGAGTGCTGACATGTGGCAAGACGCTCCTCGGGACGCGTCTTGCTTGGGCTTCTCTCCTGGAGGCCCTCAGTCAGACCCATTGTTGACATGTGGCAAGACGCTCCTCGGGGCGCGTCTTGCTTGGGCCTCTCTCCTGGAGGCGCTCAGTCAGACCCAGTGGTGACATGTGGCAAGACGCTCCTCGGGGCGCGTCTTGCTTGGGCCTCTCTCCTGGAGGCGCTCAGTCAGACCCATTGTTGACATGTGGCAAGACGCTCCTCGGGGCGCGTCTTGCTTGGGCTTCTCTCCTGGAGGCCCTCAGTCAGACCCATTGTTGACATTTGGCAAGACGCTCCTCGGGGCGCGTCTTGCTTGGGCCTCTCTCCTGTAGGCGCTCAGACAGACCGAGTGCTGACACAAGGCAAGACGCTCCTCGGGGCGCGTCTTGCTGGGGCCTCTCTCCTGGGGGCGCTCAGTCAGACCCAGTGGTGACATGTGGCAAGACTCTCCTCGGGGCGCGTCTTGCTTGGGCTTATCTCCTGGAGGCCCTCAGTCAGACCCACTGTTGACAAGTGTCAAGATGCTCCTCGGGGTGCGTCTTGCTTGGGCCTCTCTCCTGGAGGCGCTCAGTCAAACCCATTGTTGACATGTGGCAAGACGCTCCTCGGGGCGCATCTTGCTTGGGCTTCTCTCCTGGAGGCCCTCAGTCAGACCCATTGTTGACATGTGGCAAGACGCTCCTCGGGGCGCGTCTTGCTTGGGCCTCTCTCCTGGAGGCGCTCAGTCAGACCCAGTGGTGACATATGGCAAGACGCTCCTCGGGGCGCGTCTTGCTTGGGCTTCTCTCCTGGAGGCGCTCAGTCAGACCGAGTGCTGACATGTGGCAAGACGCTCCTCGGGGCGCGTCTTGCTTGGGCTTCTCTCCTGGAGGCCCTCAGTCAGACCCATTGTTGACATGTGGCAAGACGCTCCTCCGGGCGCGTCTTGCTTGGGCCTCTCTCCTGGAGGCGCTCAGTCAGACCCAGTGCTTACATGTGGCAAGACGCTCCTCGGGGCGCGTCTTGCTGGGGCTTCTCTCCTGGAGGCGTTCAGTCAGACCGAGTGCTGACATCTGGCAAGACGCTCCTCGGGACGCGTCTTGCTTGGGCTTCTCTCCTGGAGGCCCTCAGTCAGACCCATTGTTGACATGTGGCAAGACGCTCCTCGGGGCGCGTCTTGCTTGGGCCTCTCTCCTGGAGGCGCTCAGTCAGACCCAGTGGTGACATGTGGCAAGACGCTCCTCGGGGCGCGTCTTGCTTGGGCCTCTCTCCTGGAGGCCCTCTGTCAGACCCAGTGTTGACATGTGGCAAGACGCTCCTCGGGGCGCGTCTTGCTTGGGCCTCTCTCCTGGAGGCGCTCAGTCAGACCCAGTGTTGACATGTGACAAGACGCTCCTCGGGGTGCGTCTTGCTTGGGCCTCTCTCCTGGAGGCGCTCAGTCAGAGCCAGAGGTGGCATGTGGCAAGACGCTCCTCGGGGCGCGTATTGCTTGGGCCTCTCTGCTGGAGGCCCTCTGTCAGACCCAGTGTTGACACGTGGCAAGACGCTCCTCGGGGCGCGTCTTGCTTGGGTCTCTCTCCTGGAGGCGCTCAGTCAGACCGAGTAGTGACAAGTGGCATGACGCTCCTCGGGGCGCGTCTTGCTTGGGCCTCTCTCCTGGAGGCGCTCAGTCAGACCCAGTGGTGACATGTGGCAAGACTCTCCTCGGGGCGCGTCTTGCTTGGGCTTCTCTCCTGGAGGCCCTCAGTCAGACCCACTGTTGACAAGGGTCAAGATGCTCCTCGGGGTGCGTCTTGCTTGGGCCTCTCTCCTGGAGGCGCTCAGTCAAACCCATTGTTGACATGTGGCAAGACGCTCCTCGGGGCGCATCTTGCTTGGGCTTCTCTCCTGGAGGCCCTCAGTCAGACCCATTGTTGACATGTGGCAAGACGCTCCTCGGGGCGCGTCTTGCTTGGGCCTCTCTCCTGGAGGCGCTCAGTCAGACCCAGTGGTGACATATGGCAAGATGCTCCTCGGGGCGCATGTTGCTTGGGCCTCTCTCCTGGAGGCCCTCTGTCAGACCCAGTGTTGACATGTGGCAAGACGCTCTTCGGGGTGCGACTTGCTTGGGCTTCTCTCCTGGAGGCGCTCAGTCAGACCCAGTGCTTACATGTGGCAAGACGCTCCTCGGGGCGCGTCTTGATTGGGCCTCTCTCCTGGAGACGCTCAGTCAGACCCAGTGGTGACATGTGGCAAGACGCTCCTCGGGGCGCGTCTTGCTTGGGCCTCTCTCCTGGAGGCGCTCAGTCAGACCCAGTGCTTACATGTGGCAAGACGCTCCTCGGGGCGCGTCTTGCTGGGGCTTCTCTCCTGGAGGCGTTCAGTCAGACCGAGTGCTGACATGTGGCAAGACGCTCCTCGGGACGCGTCTTGCTTGGGCTTCTCTCCTGGAGGCCCTCAGTCAGACCCATTGTTGACATGTGGCAAGACGCTCCTCGGGGCGCGTCTTGCTTGGGCCTCTCTCCTGGAGGCGCTCAGTCAGACCCAGTGGTGACATGTGGCAAGACGCTCCTCGGGGCGCGTCTTGCTTGGGCCTCTCTCCTGGAGGCGCTCAGTCAGACCCATTGTTGACATGTGGCAAGACGCTCCTCGGGGCGCGTCTTGCTTGGGCTTCTCTCCTGGAGGCCCTCAGTCAGACCCATTGTTGACATTTGGCAAGACGCTCCTCGGGGCGCGTCTTGCTTGGGCCTCTCTCCTGTAGGCGCTCAGACAGACCGAGTGCTGACACAAGGCAAGACGCTCCTCGGGGCGCGTCTTGCTGGGGCCTCTCTCCTGGGGGCGCTCAGTCAGACCCAGTGGTGACATGTGGCAAGACTCTCCTCGGGGCGCGTCTTGCTTGGGCTTATCTCCTGGAGGCCCTCAGTCAGACCCACTGTTGACAAGTGTCAAGATGCTCCTCGGGGTGCGTCTTGCTTGGGCCTCTCTCCTGGAGGCGCTCAGTCAAACCCATTGTTGACATGTGGCAAGACGCTCCTCGGGGCGCATCTTGCTTGGGCTTCTCTCCTGGAGGCCCTCAGTCAGACCCATTGTTGACATGTGGCAAGACGCTCCTCGGGGCGCGTCTTGCTTGGGCCTCTCTCCTGGAGGCGCTCAGTCAGACCCAGTGGTGACATATGGCAAGACGCTCCTCGGGGCGCGTCTTGCTTGGGCTTCTCTCCTGGAGGCGCTCAGTCAGACCGAGTGCTGACATGTGGCAAGACGCTCCTCGGGGCGCGTCTTGCTTGGGCTTCTCTCCTGGAGGCCCTCAGTCAGACCCATTGTTGACATGTGGCAAGACGCTCCTCCGGGCGCGTCTTGCTTGGGCCTCTCTCCTGGAGGCGCTCAGTCAGACCGAGTGCTGACATGTGGCAAGACGCTCCTCGGGGCGCGTCTTGCTTGGGCTTCTCTCCTGGAGGCCCTCAGTCAGACCCATTGTTGACATGTGGCAAGACGCTCCTCCGGGCGCGTCTTGCTTGGGCCTCTCTCCTGGAGGCGCTCAGTCAGACCCAGTGCTTACATGTGGCAAGACGCTCCTCGGGGCGCGTCTTGCTGGGGCTTCTCTCCTGGAGGCGTTCAGTCAGACCGAGTGCTGACATCTGGCAAGACGCTCCTCGGGACGCGTCTTGCTTGGGCTTCTCTCCTGGAGGCCCTCAGTCAGACCCATTGTTGACATGTGGCAAGACGCTCCTCGGGGCGCGTCTTGCTTGGGCCTCTCTCCTGGAGGCGCTCAGTCAGACCCAGTGGTGACATGTGGCAAGACGCTCCTCGGGGCGCGTCTTGCTTGGGCCTCTCTCCTGGAGGCCCTCTGTCAGACCCAGTGTTGACATGTGGCAAGACGCTCCTCGGGGCGCGTCTTGCTTGGGCCTCTCTCCTGGAGGCGCTCAGTCAGACCCAGTGTTGACATGTGACAAGACGCTCCTCGGGGTGCGTCTTGCTTGGGCCTCTCTCCTGGAGGCGCTCAGTCAGAGCCAGAGGTGGCATGTGGCAAGACGCTCCTCGGGGCGCGTATTGCTTGGGCCTCTCTGCTGGAGGCCCTCTGTCAGACCCAGTGTTGACACGTGGCAAGACGCTCCTCGGGGCGCGTCTTGCTTGGGTCTCTCTCCTGGAGGCGCTCAGTCAGACCGAGTAGTGACAAGTGGCATGACGCTCCTCGGGGCGCGTCTTGCTTGGGCCTCTCTCCTGGAGGCGCTCAGTCAGACCCAGTGGTGACATGTGGCAAGACTCTCCTCGGGGCGCGTCTTGCTTGGGCTTCTCTCCTGGAGGCCCTCAGTCAGACCCACTGTTGACAAGGGTCAAGATGCTCCTCGGGGTGCGTCTTGCTTGGGCCTCTCTCCTGGAGGCGCTCAGTCAAACCCATTGTTGACATGTGGCAAGACGCTCCTCGGGGCGCATCTTGCTTGGGCTTCTCTCCTGGAGGCCCTCAGTCAGACCCATTGTTGACATGTGGCAAGACGCTCCTCGGGGCGCGTCTTGCTTGGGCCTCTCTCCTGGAGGCGCTCAGTCAGACCCAGTGGTGACATATGGCAAGATGCTCCTCGGGGCGCATGTTGCTTGGGCCTCTCTCCTGGAGGCCCTCTGTCAGACCCAGTGTTGACATGTGGCAAGACGCTCTTCGGGGTGCGACTTGCTTGGGCTTCTCTCCTGGAGGCGCTCAGTCAGACCCAGTGCTTACATGTGGCAAGACGCTCCTCGGGGCGCGTCTTGATTGGGCCTCTCTCCTGGAGACGCTCAGTCAGACCCAGTGGTGACATGTGGCAAGACGCTCCTCGGGGCGCGTCTTGCTTGGGCCTCTCTCCTGGAGGCGCTCAGTCAGACCCAGTGCTTACATGTGGCAAGACGCTCCTCGGGGCGCGTCTTGCTGGGGCTTCTCTCCTGGAGGCGTTCAGTCAGACCGAGTGCTGACATGTGGCAAGACGCTCCTCGGGACGCGTCTTGCTTGGGCTTCTCTCCTGGAGGCCCTCAGTCAGACCCATTGTTGACATGTGGCAAGACGCTCCTCGGGGCGCGTCTTGCTTGGGCCTCTCTCCTGGAGGCGCTCAGTCAGACCCAGTGGTGACATGTGGCAAGACGCTCCTCGGGGCGCGTCTTGCTTGGGCCTCTCTCCTGGAGGCGCTCAGTCAGACCCATTGTTGACATGTGGCAAGACGCTCCTCGGGGCGCGTCTTGCTTGGGCTTCTCTCCTGGAGGCCCTCAGTCAGACCCATTGTTGACATTTGGCAAGACGCTCCTCGGGGCGCGTCTTGCTTGGGCCTCTCTCCTGTAGGCGCTCAGACAGACCGAGTGCTGACACAAGGCAAGACGCTCCTCGGGGCGCGTCTTGCTGGGGCCTCTCTCCTGGGGGCGCTCAGTCAGACCCAGTGGTGACATGTGGCAAGACTCTCCTCGGGGCGCGTCTTGCTTGGGCTTATCTCCTGGAGGCCCTCAGTCAGACCCACTGTTGACAAGTGTCAAGATGCTCCTCGGGGTGCGTCTTGCTTGGGCCTCTCTCCTGGAGGCGCTCAGTCAAACCCATTGTTGACATGTGGCAAGACGCTCCTCGGGGCGCATCTTGCTTGGGCTTCTCTCCTGGAGGCCCTCAGTCAGACCCATTGTTGACATGTGGCAAGACGCTCCTCGGGGCGCGTCTTGCTTGGGCCTCTCTCCTGGAGGCGCTCAGTCAGACCCAGTGGTGACATATGGCAAGACGCTCCTCGGGGCGCGTCTTGCTTGGGCTTCTCTCCTGGAGGCGCTCAGTCAGACCGAGTGCTGACATGTGGCAAGACGCTCCTCGGGGCGCGTCTTGCTTGGGCTTCTCTCCTGGAGGCCCTCAGTCAGACCCATTGTTGACATGTGGCAAGACGCTCCTCCGGGCGCGTCTTGCTTGGGCCTCTCTCCTGGAGGCGCTCAGTCAGACCCAGTGCTTACATGTGGCAAGACGCTCCTCGGGGCGCGTCTTGCTGGGGCTTCTCTCCTGGAGGCGTTCAGTCAGACCGAGTGCTGACATCTGGCAAGACGCTCCTCGGGACGCGTCTTGCTTGGGCTTCTCTCCTGGAGGCCCTCAGTCAGACCCATTGTTGACATGTGGCAAGACGCTCCTCGGGGCGCGTCTTGCTTGGGCCTCTCTCCTGGAGGCGCTCAGTCAGACCCAGTGGTGACATGTGGCAAGACGCTCCTCGGGGCGCGTCTTGCTTGGGCCTCTCTCCTGGAGGCGCTCACTCAGACCCATTGTTGACATGTGGCAAGACGCTCCTCGGGGCGCGTCTTGCTTGGGCTTCTCTCCTGGAGGCCCTCAGTCAGACCCATTGTTGACATTTGGCAAGACGCTCCTCGGGGCGCGTCTTGCTTGGGCCTCTCTCCTGGAGGCGCTCAGTCAGACCGAGTGCTGACATAAGGCAAGACGCTCCTCGGGGCGCGTCTTGCTGGGGCCTCTCTCCTGGAGGCGCTCAGTCAGACCCAGTGCTTACATGTGGCAAGACGCTCCTCGGGGCGCGTCTTGCTTGGGCCTCTCTCCTGGAGACGCTCAGTCAGACCCAGTGTTGACACGTGACAAGACGCTCCTCGGGGCGCGTCTTGCTTGGGCTTCTCTCATGGAGGCCCTCAGTCAGACCCATTGTTGATATGTTGGGCCTCTCTCCTGGAGGCGCTCAGTCAGACTGAGTAGTGACATGTGGCCTGACGCTCCTCGGGGCGCGTCTTGCTTGGGCCTCTCTCCTGGAGGCGCTCAGTCAGACCGAGTGCTGACATGTGGCAAGACGCTCCTCGGGGCCCGTCTTGCTTGGGCTTCTCTCCTGGAGGCCCTCAGTCAGACCCATTGTTTACATGTGGCAAGACGCTCCTCGGGGCGCATCTTGCTTGGGCCTCTCTCCTGGAGTTCCTCTGTCAGCCCCAGTGTTGACATGTGTCAAGACGCTCCTCGGGGTGCGTCTTGCTTGGGCCTCTCTCCTGGAGGCGCTCAGTCAGACCGAGTGCTGACATGTGGCAAGACGCTCCTCGGGGCGCGTCTTGCTTGGGCTTCTCTCCTGGAGGCCCTCAGTCAGACCCATTGTTGACATGTTGGGCCTCTCTCCTGGAGGCGCTCAGTCAGACTGAGTAGTGACATGTGGCCTGACGCTCCTCGGGGCGCGTCTCTCTTGGGCCTCTCTCCTGGAGGTGCTCAGTCAGACCCAGTGGTGACATGTGGCAAGACACTCCTCGGGCGCGTCTTGCTTGGCTCTCTCTCCTGGAGGCGCTCAGTCAGACCCAGTGGTGACATGTGGCAAGACACTCCTCGGGGCGCGTCTTGCTTGGGCCTCTCTCCTGGAGGCCCTCAGTCAGACCCAGTGTTGACATGTGGCAAGACGCTCCTCGGGGCGCGTCTTGCTGGGGCCTCTCTGCTGGAGGCCCTCAATCAGACCCAGTGTTGACACGTGGCAAGACGCTCCTCGGGGCGCGTCTTGCTTGGGTCTCTCTCCTGGAGGCGCTCAGTCAGACCGAGTAGTGACATGTGGCATGACGCTCCTCGGGGCGCGTCTTGCTTGGGCCTCTCTCCTGGAGGCGCTCAGTCAGACCCAGTGGTGACATGTGGCAAGACACTCCACGGGGCGCGTCTTGCTTGGGCCTCTCTCCTGGAGGCCCTCTGTCAGACCCAGTGTTGACATGTGGCAAGACGCTCCTCGGGGCACGTCTTGCTTGGGCCTCTCTCCTGGAGGCGCTCAGTCAGACCCAGTGGTGACATATGGCAAGACACTCCTCGGGGCGCGTGTTGCTTGGGCCTCTCTCCTGGAGGCCCTCTGTCAGACCCAGTGTTGACATGTGGCAAGACCCTCCTCGGGGCGCGTCTTGCTTGGGCCTCTCTCCTGGAGGCGCTCAGTCAGACCCAGTGTTGTCATGTGGCAAGACGCTCATAGGGGCATGTCTTGCTTGGGCCTCTCTCCTGGAGGCGCTCAGTCAGACCCAGTGTTGACATGTGGGAAGACGCTCCCCGGGGTGCGTCTTGCTTGGGCCTCTCTCCTGGAGGCGCTCAGTCAGACCCAGTGTTGACATGTGGCAAGACGCTCCTCGAGGCGCGTCATGCTTGGGCCTCTCTCCTGGAGGCGCTCAGTCAGACCCAGTGTTGACATGTGGCAAGACGCTCCTCGGGGCGCGTCTTGCTTGGGCCTCTCTCCTAAAGGCGCTCAGTCAGACCGAGTGCTGACATGTGGCAAGACGCTCCTCGGGGCGCGTCTTGCTTGGGCCTCTCTCCTGGAGGCGCTCAGTCAGACACAGTGGTGATATGTGGCTAGACGCTCCTCGGGGCACGTATTGCTTGGGCCTCTCTCATTGAGGCCCTCAGTCAGACCCAGTGTTGACATGTGTCAAGAAGCCCCTCGGGGCGCGTCTTGCTTAGGCCTTTCTCCTGGAGGCGCTCAGTCAGACCCAGTGTTGACATGTGGCAAGACGCTCCTCGGGGCGCGTCTTGCTTGGGCCTCTCTCCTGGAGGCGCTCAGTCAGACACAGTGGTGATATGTGGCTAGACGCTCCTCGGGGCACGTATTGCTTGGGCCTCTCTCATTGAGGCCCTCAGTCAGACCCAGTGTTGACATGTGTCAAGAAGCCCCTCGGGGCGCGTCTTGCTTAGGCCTTTCTCCTGGAGGCGCTCAGTCAGACCCAGTGTTGACATGTGGCAAGACGCTCCTCGGGGCGTCTTGCTTGGGCCTCTCTCCTGGAGGCGCTCAGTCAGACCCAGTGTTGACATGTGACAAGACGCTCCTCGGGGCGCGTCTTGCTTGGGCCTCTCTCCTGGAGGCGCTCAGTCAGACCCAGTGTTGACATGTGGCAAGACGCTCCTCGGGGTGCGTCTTGCTTGGGCCTCTCTCCTGGAGGCTCTCAGTCAGACCCAGTGTTGACAAGTGTCAAGATGCTCCTCGGGGCGCGTCTTGCTTGGGCCTCTCTCCTGGAGGCCCTCAGTCAGACCCATTGTTGACATGTGGCAAGACGCTCCTCGGGGCGCTTCTTGCTTGGGCCTCTCTCCTGGTGGCGCTCAGTCAGACCCAGTGTTGACATGTGGCAAGACGCTCCTCGGGGCACGTCTTGCTTGGGCCTCTCTCCTGGAGGCGCTCAGTCAGACACAGTGGTGATATGTGGCTAGACGCTCCTCGGGCACGTATTGCTTGGGCCTCTCTCATTGAGGCCCTCAGTCAGACCCAGTGTTGACATGTGTCAAGAAGCCCCTCGGGGCGCGTCTTGCTTAGGCCTTTCTCCTGGAGGCGCTCAGTCAGACCCAGTGTTGACATGTGGCAAGACGCTCCTCTGGGCGCGTCTTGCTTGGGCCTCTCTCCTGGAGGCGCTCAGTCAGACCCAGTGCTGACATGTGGCAAGACGCTCCTCGGGGCGCGTCTTGCTTGGGCCTCTCTCCTGGAGGCGCTCAGTCAGACACAGTGGTGATATGTGGCTAGACGCTCCTCGGGGCACGTATTGCTTGGGCCTCTCTCATTGAGGCCCTCAGTCAGACCCAGTGTTGACATGTGTCAAGAAGCCCCTCGGGGCGCGTCTTGCTTAGGCCTTTCTCCTGGAGGCGCTCAGTCAGACCCAGTGTTGACATGTGGCAAGACGCTCCTCGGGGCGCGTCTTGCTTGGGCCTCTCTCCTGGAGGCGCTCAGTCAGACACAGTGGTGATATGTGGCTAGACGCTCCTCGGGGCACGTATTGCTTGGGCCTCTCTCATTGAGGCCCTCAGTCAGACCCAGTGTTGACATGTGTCAAGAAGCCCCTCGGGGCGCGTCTTGCTTAGGCCTTTCTCCTGGAGGCGCACAGTCAGACCCAGTGTTGACATGTGGCAAGACGCTCCTCGGGGCGTCTTGCTTGGGCCTCTCTCCTGGAGGCGCTCAGTCAGACCCAGTGTTGACATGTGACAAGACGCTCCTCGGGGCGCGTCTTGCTTGGGCCTCTCTCCTGGAGGCGCTCAGTCAGACCCAGTGTTGACATGTGGCAAGACGCTCCTCGGGGTGCGTCTTGCTTGGGCCTCTCTCCTGGAGGCTCTCAGTCAGACCCAGTGTTGACAAGTGTCAAGATGCTCCTCGGGGCGCGTCTTGCTTGGGCCTCTCTCCTGGAGGCCCTCAGTCAGACCCATTGTTGACATGTGGCAAGACGCTCCTCGGGGCGCTTCTTGCTTGGGCCTCTCTCCTGGTGGCGCTCAGTCAGACCCAGTGTTGACATGTGGCAAGACGCTCCTCGGGGCACGTCTTGCTTGGGCCTCTCTCCTGGAGGCGCTCAGTCAGACACAGTGGTGATATGTGGCTAGACGCTCCTCGGGCACGTATTGCTTGGGCCTCTCTCATTGAGGCCCTCAGTCAGACCCAGTGTTGACATGTGTCAAGAAGCCCCTCGGGGCGCGTCTTGCTTAGGCCTTTCTCCTGGAGGCGCTCAGTCAGACCCAGTGTTGACATGTGGCAAGACGCTCCTCTGGGCGCATCTTGCTTGGGCCTCTCTCCTGGAGGCGCTCAGTCAGACCCAGTGGTGACATGTGGCAAGACGCTCCTCGGGGCGCGTCTTGCTTGGGCCTCTCTCCTGGAGACCCTCAGTCAGACCCATTGTTGACACGTGGCAAGACGCTCCTCGGGGCGTGTCTTGCTTGGGCCTCTCTCCTGGAGGCGCTCAGTCAGACCCAGTGGTGACATGTGGCAAGACGCTCCTCGGGGCGCGTATTGCTTGGGCCTCTCTCCTGGAGGCCCTCTGTCAGACCCAGTGTTGACATGTGGCAAGACGCTCCTCGGGGCGCGTCTTGCTTGGGCTTCTCTCATGGAGGCCCTCAGTCAGACCCAGTGTTGACATGTGTCAAGACGCGCCTCGGGCGCGTCTTGCTTGGGCCTCTCTACTGGAGGCGCTCAGTCAGACCCAGTGTTGACATGTGGCAAGACGCTCCTCGGGGCGTGTCTTGCTTGGGCCTCTCTCCTGGAGGCGCTCAGTCAGACCCAGTGTTGACATGTGACAAGACGCTCCTCGGGGCGCGTGTTGCTTGGGCCTCTCTCCTGGAGGCGCTCAGTCAGACCCAGTGTTGACATGTGGCAAGACGCTCCTCGGGGTGCGTCTTGCTTGGGCCTCTCTCCTGGAGGCTCTCAGTCAGACCCAGTGTTGACAAGTGTCAAGATGCTCCTCGGGGCGCGGCTTGCTTGGGCCTCTCTCCTGGAGGCGAACAGTCAGACCCATTATTGACATGTGGCAAGACGCTCCTCGGGGCGCGTCTTGCTTGGGCTTCTCTTCTGGAGGCCCTCAGTCAGACCCATTGTTGACATGTGGCAAGACGCTCCTCGGGGCGCTTCTTGCTTGGGCCTCTCTCCTGGTGGCGCTCAGTCAGACCCAGTGTTGACATGTGGCAAGACGCTCCTCGGGGCATGTCTTGCTTGGGCCTCTCTCCTGGAGGCGCTCAGTCAGACCCAGTGTTGACATGTGGCAAGACGCTCCTCGGGGCACGTCTTGCTTGGGCTTCTCTCTTGGAGGCCGTCAGTCAGACCCAGTGTTGACATGCGTCAAGACGCTACTCGGGGCGCGTCTTGCTTGGGCCTCTCTCCTGGAGGCGCTCAGTCAGACCCAGTGTTGACATGTGGCAAGACGCTCCTCGGGGCGCGTCTTGCTGGGGCTTTTCTCATGGAGGCACTCAGTCAGACCCAGTGTTGACATGTGGCAAGAAGCTCCTCGGGTCGCGTCTTGCTTTGGCCTCTCTCCTGCAGGCGCTCAGTCAGACCCAGTGTTGACATGTGGCAAGACGCTCCTCGGGACGCGTCTTGCTTGGGCCTCTCTCCTGGAGGCGCTCAGTCAGACCCAGTGTTGACATGTGACAAGACGCTCCTCGAGGCGCGTCTTGCTTGGGACTCTCTCCTGGAGGCGCTCAGTCAGAAGCAGAGGTGACATGTGGCAAGACGCTCCTCGGGGCGCGTATTGCTTGGGCCTCTCTCCTGGAGGCACTCAGTCAGACCCAGTGTTGACATGTGGCAAGACGCTCCTCGGGTCGCGTCTTGCTTTGGCCTCTCTCCTGGAGGCGCTCAGTCAGACCCAGTGTTGACATGTGGCAAGACGCTCCTCGGGTCGCGTCTTGCTTTGGCCTCTCTCCTGGAGGCGCTCAGTCAGACCCAGTGTTGACATGTGGCAAGACGCTCCTCGGGACGCGTCTTGCTTGGGCCTCTCTCCTGGAGGCGCTCAGTCAGAACCAGTGTTGACATGTGACAAGAAGCTCCTCGGGGCGCGTCTTGCTTGGGCCTCTCTCCTGGAGGCGCTCAGTCAGAACCAGAGGTGACATGTGGCAAGACGCTCCTCGGGGCGCGTATTGCTTGGGCCTCTCTCCTGGAGGCACTCAATAAGACCCAGTGTTGACATTTGGCAAGACGCTCCTCGGGTCGCTTCTTGCTTTGGCCTCTCTCCTGGAGGCGCTCAGTCAGACCCAGTGTTGACATGTGGCAAGACGCTCCTCGAGGCGCGTCATGCTTGGGCCTCTCTCCTGGAGGCGCTCAGTCAGACCCAGTGTTGACATGTGGCAAGACGCTCCTCGGGGCGCGTCTTGCTTGGGCCTCTCTCCTGGAGGCGCTCAGTCAGACCGACTGCTGACATGTGGCAAGACGCTCCTCGGGGCGCGTCTTGCCTGGGCCTCTCTTCTGGAGGCGCTCAGTCAGACACAGTGGTGACATGTGGCTAGACGCTCCTTGGGGCACGTATTGCTTGGGCCTCTCTCATTGAGGCCCTCAGTCAGACCCAGTGTTGACATGTGTCAAGACGCTCCTCGGGGCGCGTCTTGCTTGGGCCTCTCTCCTGGAGGCGCTCAGTCAGACCCAGTGGTGACATGTGGCAAGACGCTCCTCGGGGCGCTTCATGCTTGGGCCTCTCTCCTGGAGGCGCTCAGTCAGACCCAGTGTTGACATGTGGCAAGACGCTCATAGGGGCATGTCTTGCTTGGGCCTCTCTCCTGGAGGCGCTCAGTCAGACCCAGTGTTGACATGTGGCAAGTTGCTCCTCGGGGTGCGTCTTGCTTGGGCCTCTCTCCTGGAGGCGCTCAGTCAGACCCAGTGTTGACATGTGGCAAGACGCTCCTCGAGGCGCGTCATGCTTGGGCCTCTCTCCTGGAGGTGCTCAGTCAGACCCAGTGTTGACATGTGGCAAGACGCTCCTCGGGGCGCGTCTTGCTTGGGCCTCTCTCCTAAAGGTGCTCAGTGAGACCGAGTGCTGACATGTGGCAAGATGCTCCTCGGGGCGCGTCTTGCTTGGGCCTCTCTCTTGGAGGCGCTCAGTCAGACACAGTGGTGATATGTGGCTAGACGCTCCTCGGGGCACGTATTGCTTGGGCCTCTCTCATTGAGGCCCTCAGTCAGACCCAGTGTTGACATGTGTCAAGACGCCCCTCGGGGCGCGTCTTGCTTGGGCCTTTCTCCTGGAGGCGCTCAGTCAGACCCAGTGTTGACATGTGGCAAGACGCTCCTCGGGGCGCGTCTTGCTTGGGCCTCTCTCCTGGAGGCGCTCAGTCAGACCCAGAGGTGACATGTGGCAAGACGCTCCTCCGGGCGCGTCTTGCTTGGGCCTCTCTCCTGGAGGCCCTCAGTCAGACCCATTGTTGACATGTGGCAAGACGCTCCTCGGGGCGTGTCTTGCTTGGGCCTCTCTCCTGGAGGCGCTCAGTCAGACCCAGTGGTGACATGTGGCAAGACGCTCCTCGGGGCGCGTATTGCTTGGGCCTCTCTCCTGGAGGCCCTCTGTCAGACCCAGTGTTGACATGTGGCAAGACGCTCCTCGGGGCTCGTCTTGCTTGGGCTTCTCTCATGGAGGCCCTCAGTCAGACCCAGTGTTGACATGTGGCAAGACGCTCCTCGGGGCGCGTCTTGCTTGGGCCTCTCTCCTGGAGGCGCTCAGTCAGACCCAGTGTTGACATGTGGCAAGACGCTCCTCGGGGTGCGTCTTGCTTGGGCCTCTCTCCTGGAGGCGCTCAGTCAGACCCAGTGTTGACATGTTACAAGACGCTCCTCGGGGCGCGTCTTGCTTGGGCCTCTCTCCTGGAGGCGCTCAGTCAGAACCAGAGGTGACATGTGGCAAGACGCTCCTCGGGGCGCGTATTGCTTGGGCCTCTCTCCTGGAGGCCCTCTGTCAGACCCAGTGTTGACACGTGGCAAGACGCTCCTCGGGGCGCGTCTTGCTTGGGTCTCTCTCCTGGAGGCTTTCAGTCAGACCGAGTAGTGACATGTGGCATGACGCTCCTCGGGGCGCGTCTTGCTTGGGCCTCTCTCCTGGAGGCGCTCAGTCAGACCCAGTGGTGACATGTGGCAAGACTCTCCTCGGGGCGCGTCTTGCTTGGGCCTCTCTCCTGGAGGCCCTCTGTCAGACCCAGTGTTGACATGTGGCAAGACGCTCCTCGGGGCGCGTCTTGCTTGGGCCTCTCTCCTGGAGGCGGTCAGTCAGACCCAGTGGTGACATATGGCAAGACGCTTCTCGGGGCACGTGTTGCTTGGGCCTCTCTCCTGGAGGCCCTCTGTCAGACCCAGTGTTGACATGTGGCAAGACACTCCTCGGGGCGCGTCTTGCTTGGGCTTCTCTCCTGGAGGCACTCAGTCAGACCCAGTGTTGACATGTGGCAAGACGCTCCTCGGGGCGCGTCTTAATTGGGCCTCTCTCCTGGAGGCGCTCAGTCAGACCCAGTGTTGACATGTGACAAGACGCTCCTCGGGGCGCGTCTTGCTTGGGCCTCTCTCCTGGAGGCGCTCAGTCAGAACCAGAGGTGACATGTGGCAAGACGCTCCTCGGGGCGCGTATTGCTTGGGCCTCTCTCCTGGAGGCCCTCAGTCAGACCCAGTGTTGACATGTGGCAAGACGCTCCTCGGGGCGCGTCTTGCTGGGGCCTCTCTCCTGGAGGCCCTCAATCAGACCCAGTGTTGACACGTGGCAAGACGCTCCTCGGGGCGCGTCTTGCTTGGGTCTCTCTCCAGGAGGCGCTCAGTCAGACCGAGTAGTGACATTAGGCATGACGCTCCTCGGGGCGCGTCTTGCTTGGGCCTTTCTCCTGGAGGCGCTCAGTCAGACCCAGTGGTGACATGTGGCAAGACTCTCCTCGGGGCGCGTCTTGCTTGGGCTTCTCTCCTGGAGGCCCTCAGTCAGACCCAGTGTTGACAAGTGTCAAGATGCTCCTTGGGGTGCGTCTTGCTTGGGCCTCTCTCCTGGAGGCGCTCAGTCAAACCCATTGTTGACATGTGGCAAGACGCTCCTCGGGGCGCATCTTGCTTGGGCTTCTCTCCTGGAGGCCCTCAGTCAGACCCATTGTTGACATGTGGCAAGACGCTCCTCGGGGCGCGTCTTGCTTGGGCCTCTCTCCTGGAGGCGCTCAGTCAGACCCAGTGGTGACATATGGCAAGATGCTCCTCGGGGCGCGTGTTGCTTGGGCCTCTCTCCTGGAGGCCCTCTGTCAGACCCAGTGTTGACATGTGGCAAGACGCTCTTCGGGGTGCGTCTTGCTTGGGCTTCTCTCCTGGAGGCGCTCAGTCAGACCCATTGTTGACATGTGGCAAGACGCTCCTCGGGGCGCGTCTTGCTTGGGCTTCTCTCCTGGAGGCCCTCAGTCAGACCCATTGTTGGCAAGTGTCAAGATGCTCCTCGGGGCGCGTGTTGCTTGGGCCTCTCTCCTGGAGGCCCTCTGTCAGACCCAGTGTTGACATGTGGCAAGACGCTCTTCGGGGTGCGTCTTGCTTGGGCTTCTCTCCTGGAGGCACTCAGTCAGACCCAGTGTTGACATGTGGCAAGACGCTCCTCGGGTCGCGTCTTGCTTTGGCCTCTCTCCTGGAGGCGCTCAGTCAGACCCAGTGTTGACATGTGGCAAGACGCTCCTCGGGGCGCGTCTTGCTTGGGCCTCTCTCCTGGAGGCGCTCAGTCAGACCCAGTGTTGACATGTGGCAAGACGCTCCTCGGGGTGCGTCTTGCTTGGGCCTCTCTCCTGGAGGCGCTCAGTCAGACCCAGTGTTGACATGTTACAAGACGCTCCTCGGGGCGCGTCTTGCTTGGGCCTCTCTCCTGGAGGCGCTCAGTCAGAACCAGAGGTGACATGTGGCAAGACGCTCCTCGGGGCGCGTATTGCTTGGGCCTCTCTCCTGGAGGCCCTCTGTCAGACCCAGTGTTGACACGTGGCAAGACGCTCCTCGGGGCGCGTCTTGCTTGGGTCTCTCTCCTGGAGGCTTTCAGTCAGACCGAGTAGTGACATGTGGCATGACGCTCCTCGGGGCGCGTCTTGCTTGGGCCTCTCTCCTGGAGGCGCTCAGTCAGACCCAGTGGTGACATGTGGCAAGACTCTCCTCGGGGCGCGTCTTGCTTGGGCCTCTCTCCTGGAGGCCCTCTGTCAGACCCAGTGTTGACATGTGGCAAGACGCTCCTCGGGGCGCGTCTTGCTTGGGCCTCTCTCCTGGAGGCGGTCAGTCAGACCCAGTGGTGACATATGGCAAGACGCTTCTCGGGGCACGTGTTGCTTGGGCCTCTCTCCTGGAGGCCCTCTGTCAGACCCAGTGTTGACATGTGGCAAGACACTCCTCGGGGCGCGTCTTGCTTGGGCTTCTCTCCTGGAGGCACTCAGTCAGACCCAGTGTTGACATGTGGCAAGACGCTCCTCGGGGCGCGTCTTAATTGGGCCTCTCTCCTGGAGGCGCTCAGTCAGACCCAGTGTTGACATGTGACAAGACGCTCCTCGGGGCGCGTCTTGCTTGGGCCTCTCTCCTGGAGGCGCTCAGTCAGAACCAGAGGTGACATGTGGCAAGACGCTCCTCGGGGCGCGTATTGCTTGGGCCTCTCTCCTGGAGGCCCTCAGTCAGACCCAGTGTTGACATGTGGCAAGACGCTCCTCGGGGCGCGTCTTGCTGGGGCCTCTCTCCTGGAGGCCCTCAATCAGACCCAGTGTTGACACGTGGCAAGACGCTCCTCGGGGCGCGTCTTGCTTGGGTCTCTCTCCAGGAGGCGCTCAGTCAGACCGAGTAGTGACATTAGGCATGACGCTCCTCGGGGCGCGTCTTGCTTGGGCCTTTCTCCTGGAGGCGCTCAGTCAGACCCAGTGGTGACATGTGGCAAGACTCTCCTCGGGGCGCGTCTTGCTTGGGCTTCTCTCCTGGAGGCCCTCAGTCAGACCCAGTGTTGACAAGTGTCAAGATGCTCCTTGGGGTGCGTCTTGCTTGGGCCTCTCTCCTGGAGGCGCTCAGTCAAACCCATTGTTGACATGTGGCAAGACGCTCCTCGGGGCGCATCTTGCTTGGGCTTCTCTCCTGGAGGCCCTCAGTCAGACCCATTGTTGACATGTGGCAAGACGCTCCTCGGGGCGCGTCTTGCTTGGGCCTCTCTCCTGGAGGCGCTCAGTCAGACCCAGTGGTGACATATGGCAAGATGCTCCTCGGGGCGCGTGTTGCTTGGGCCTCTCTCCTGGAGGCCCTCTGTCAGACCCAGTGTTGAGTTGTGGCAAGACGCTCTTCGGGGTGCGTCTAGCTTGGGCTTCTCTCCTGGAGGCGCTCAGTCAGACCCATTGTTGACATGTGGCAAGACGCTCCTCGGGGCGCGTCTTGCTTGGGCTTCTCTCCTGGAGGCCCTCAGTCAGACCCATTGTTGGCAAGTGTCAAGATGCTCCTCGGGGCGCGTGTTGCTTGGGCCTCTCTCCTGGAGGCCGTCTGTCAGACCCAGTGTTGACATGTGGCAAGACGCTCTTCGGGGTGCGTCTTGCTTGGGCTTCTCTCCTGGAGGCACTCAGTCAGACCCAGTGTTGACATGTGGCAAGACGCTCCTCGGGTCGCGTCTTGCTTTGGCCTCTCTCCTGGAGGCGCTCAGTCAGACCCAGTGTTGACATGTGGCAAGAAGCTCCTCGGGGCGCGTCTTGCTTGTGCCTCTCTCCTGGAGGCGCTCAGTCAGAACCAGAGGTGACATGTGGCAAGACGCTCCTCGGAGCGCGTATTGCTTGGGCCTCTCTCCTGGAGGCGCTCAGTCAGACCCAGTGTTGACATTTGGCAAGACGCTCCTCGGGGCGCTTCATGCTTGGGCCTCTCTCCTGGAGGCGCTCAGTCAGACCCATTGTTGACATGTGATAAGACGCTCATAGGGGCATGTCTTGCTTGGGCCTCTCTCCTGGAGGCGCTCAGTCAGACCGACTGCTGACATGTGGCAAGACGCTCCTCGGGGCGCGTCTTGCTTGGGCCTCTCTTCTGGAGGCGCTCAGTCAGACACAGTGGTGACATGTGGCTAGACGCTCCTTGGGGCACGTATTGCTTGGGCCTCTCTCATTGAGGCCCTCAGTCAGACCCAGTGTTGACATGTGTCAAGACGCTCCTCGGGGCGCGTCTTGCTTGGGCCTCTCTCCTGGAGGCGCTCAGTCAGACCCAGTGGTGACATGTGGCAAGACGCTCCTCGGGGCGCTTCATGCTTGGGCCTCTCTCCTGGAGGCGCTCAGTCAGACCCAGTGTTGACATGTGGCAAGACGCTCATAGGGGCATGTCTTGCTTGGGCCTCTCTCCTGGAGGCGCTCAGTCAGACCCAGTGTTGACATGTGGCAAGTTGCTCCTCGGGGTGCGTCTTGCTTGGGCCTCTCTCCTGGAGGCGCTCAGTCAGACCCAGTGTTGACATGTGGCAAGACGCTCCTCGAGGCGCGTCATGCTTGGGCCTCTCTCCTGGAGGTGCTCAGTCAGACCCAGTGTTGACATGTGGCAAGACGCTCCTCGGGGCGCGTCTTGCTTGGGCCTCTCTCCTAAAGGCGCTCAGTGAGACCGAGTGCTGACATGTGGCAAGATGCTCCTCGGGGCGCGTCTTGCTTGGGCCTCTCTCTTGGAGGCGCTCAGTCAGACACAGTGGTGATATGTGGCTAGACGCTCCTCGGGGCACGTATTGCTTGGGCCTCTCTCATTGAGGCCCTCAGTCAGACCCAGTGTTGACATGTGTCAAGACGACCCTCGGGGCGCGTCTTGCTTGGGCCTTTCTCCTGGAGGCGCTCAGTCAGACCCAGTGTTGACATGTGGCAAGACGCTCCTCGGGGCGCGTCTTGCTTGGGCCTCTCTCCTGGAGGCGCTCAGTCAGACCCAGAGGTGACATGTGGCAAGACGCTCCTCCGGGCGCGTCTTGCTTGGGCCTCTCTCCTGGAGGCCCTCAGTCAGACCCATTGTTGACATGTGGCAAGACGCTCCTCGGGGCGTGTCTTGCTTGGGCCTCTCTCCTGGAGGCGCTCAGTCAGACCCAGTGGTGACATGTGGCAAGACGCTCCTCGGGGCGCGTATTGCTTGGGCCTCTCTCCTGGAGGCCCTCTGTCAGACCCAGTGTTGACATGTGGCAAGACGCTCCTCGGGGCGGGTCTTGCTTGGGCTTCTCTCATGGAGGCCCTCAGTCAGACCCAGTGTTGACATGTTGCAAGACGCTCCTCGGGGCGCGTCTTGCTTGGGCCTCTCTCCTGGAGGCGCTCAGTCAGACCCAGTGTTGACATGTGGCAAGACGCTCCTCGGGGTGCGTCTTGCTTGGGCCTCTCTCCTGGAGGCGCTCAGTCAGACCCAGTGTTGACATGTGACAAGACGCTCCTCGGGGCGCGTCTTGCTTGGGCCTCTCTCCTGGAGGCGCTCAGTCAGAACCAGAGGTGACATGTGGCAAGACGCTCCTCGGGGCGCGTATTGCTTGGGCCTCTCTCCTGGAGGCCCTCTGTCAGACCCAGTGTTGACACGTGGCTAGACGCTCCTCGGGGCGCGTCTTGCTTGGGTCTCTCTCCTGGAGGCTTTCAGTCAGACCGAGTAGTGACATGTGGCATGACGCTCCTCGGGGCGCGTCTTGCTTGGGCCTCTCTCCTGGAGGCGCTCAGTCAGACCCAGTGGTGACATGTGGCAAGACTCTCCTCGGGGCGCGTCTTGCTTGGGCCTCTCTCCTGGAGGCCCTCTGTCAGACCCAGTGTTGACATGTGGCAAGACGCTCCTCGGGGCGCGTCTTGCTTGGGCCTCTCTCCTGGAGGCGGTCAGTCAGACCCAGTGGTGACATATGGCAAGACGCTTTTTGGGGCACGTGTTGCTTGGGCCTCTCTCCTGGAGGCCCTCTGTCAGACCCAGTGTTGACATGTGGCAAGACACTCCTCGGGGCGCGTCTTGCTTGGGCTTCTCTCCTGGAGGCACTCAGTCAGACCCAGTGTTGACATGTGGCAAGACGCTCCTCGGGGCGCGTCTTAATTGGGCCTCTCTCCTGGAGGCGCTCAGTCAGACCCAGTGTTTACATGTGACAAGACGCTCCTCGGGGCGCGTCTTGCTTGGGCCTCTCTCCTGGAGGCGCTCAGTCAGAACCAGAGGTGACATGTGGCAAGACGCTCCTCGGGGCGCGTATTGCTTGGGCCTCTCTCCTGGAGGCCCTCAGTCAGACCCAGTGTTGACATGTGGCAAGACGCTCCTCGGGGCGCGTCTTGCTGGGGCCTCTCTCCTGGAGGCCCTCAATCAGACCCAGTGTTGACAAGTGGCAAGACGCTCCTCGGGGCGCGTCTTGCTTGGGTCTATCTCCAGGAGGCGCTCAGTCAGACCGAGTAGTGACATGTGGCATGACGCTCCTCGGGGCGCGTCTTGCTTGGGCCTTTCTCCTGGAGGCGCTCAGTCAGACCCAGTGGTGACATGTGGCAAGACACTCCTCGGGGCGCGTCTTGCTTGGGCCTCTCTCCTGGAGGCCCTCTGTCAGACCCAGTGTTGACATGTGGCAAGACGCTCCTCGGGGCGCGTCTTGCTTGGGCCTCTCTCCTGGAGGCGCTCAGTCAGACCCAGTGTTGACATGTGACAAGACGCTCCTCAGGGCGCGTCTTGCTTGGGCCTCTCTCCTGGAGGCGCTCAGTCAGAGCCAGAGGTGGCATGTGGCAAGACGCTCCTCGGGGCGCGTATTGCTTGGGCCTCTCTGCTGGAGGCCCTCTCTCAGACCCAGTGTTGACACGTGGCAAGACGCTCCTCGGGGCGCGTCTTGCTTGGGTCTCTCTCCGGGAGGCGCTCAGTCAGACCGAGTAGTGACAAGTGGCATGACGCTCCTCGGGGCGCGTCTTGCTTGGGCCTCTCTCCTGGAGGCGCTCAGTCAGACCCAGTGGTGACATGTGGCAAGACTCTCCTCGGGGCGTGTCTTGCTTGGGCTTCTCTCCTGGAGGCCCTCAGTCAGACCCAGTGTTGACAAGTGTCAAGATGCTCCTTGGGGAGCGTCTTGCTTGGGCCTCTCTCCTGGAGGCGCTCAGTCAAACCCATTGTTGACATGTGGCAAGACGCTCCTCGGGGCGCATCTTGCTTGGGCTTCTCTCCTGGAGGCCCTCAGTCAGACCCATTGTTGACATGTGGCAAGACGCTCCTCGGGGCGCGTCTTGCTTGGGCCTCTCTCCTGGAGGCGCTCAGTCAGACCCAGTGGTGACATATGGCAAGATGCTCCTCGGGGCGCGTGTTGCTTGGGCCTCTCTCCTGGAGGCCCTCTGTCAGACCCAGTGTTGACATGTGGCAAGACGCTCTTCGGGGTGCGTCTTGCTTGGGCTTCTCTCCTGGAGGCGCTCAGTCAGACCCATTGTTGACATGTGGCAAGACGCTCCTCGGGGCGCGTCTTGCTTGGGCTTCTCTCCTGGAGGCCCTCAGTCAGACCCATTGTTGGCAAGTGTCAAGATGCTCCTCGGGGCGCGTGTTGCTTGGGCCTCTCTCCTGGAGGACCTCTGTCAGACCCAGTGTTGACATGTGGCAAGACGCTCTTCGGGGTGCGTCTTGCTTGGGCTTCTCTCCTGGAGGCACTCAGTCAGACCCAGTGTTGACATGTGGCAAGACGCTCCTCGGGTCGCGTCTTGCTTTGGCCTCTCTCCTGGAGGCGCTCAGTCAGACCCAGTGTTGTTATGTGGCAAGAAGCTCCTCGGGGCGCGTCTTGCTTGGGCCTCTCTCCTGGAGGCGCTCAGTCAGAACCAGAGGTGACATGTGGCAAGACGCTCCTCGGGGCGCGTATTGCTTGGGCCTCTCTCCTGGAGGCGCTCAGTCAGACCCAGTGTTGACATTTGGCAAGACGCTCCTCGGGGCGCTTCATGCTTGGGCCTCTCTCCTGGAGGCGCTCAGTCAGACCCAGTGTTGACATGTGATAAGACGCTCATAGGGGCATGTCTTGCTTGGGCCTCTCTCCTGGAGGCGCTCAGTCAGACCCAGTGTTGACATGTGGCAAGACGCTCCTCGGGGTGAGTCTTGCTTGGGCCTCTCTTCTGGAGGCGCTCAGTCAGACCCAGTGTTGACATGTGGCAAGACGCTCCTCGGGGAGCGTCTTGCTTGGGCCTCTCTCCTAAAGGCGCTCAGTGAGACCGAGTGCTGACATGTGGCAAGATGCTCCTCGGGGCGCGTCTTGCTTGGGCCTCTCTCCTGGAGGCGCTCAGTCAGACACAGTGGTGATATGTGGCTAGACGCTCCTCGGGGCACATATTGCTTGGGCCTCTCTCATTGAGGCCCTCAGTCAGACCCAGTGTTGACATGTGTCAAGACGCCCCTCGGGGCGCGTCTTGCTTGGGCCTTTCTCCTGGAGGCGCTCAGTCAGACCCAGTGTTGACATGTGGCAAGACGCTCCTCGGGGCGCGTCTTGCTTGGGCCTCTCTCCTGGAGGCGCTCAGTCAGACCCAGAGGTGACATGTGGCAAGACGCTCCTCTGGGCGCGTCTTGCTTGGGCCTCTCTCCGGGAGGCCCTCAGTCAGACCCATTGTTGACATGTGGCAAGACGCTCCTCGGGGCGTGTCTTGCTTGGGCCTCTCTCCTGGAGGCGCTCAGTCAGACCCAGTGGTGACATGTGGCAAGACGCTCCTCGGGGCGCGTATTGCTTGGGCCTCTCTCCTGGAGGCCCTCTGTCAGATCCAGTGTTGACATGTGGCAAGACGCTCTTCGGGGTGCGTCTTGCTTGGGCTTCTCTCCTGGAGGCACTCAGTCAGACCCAGTGTTGACATGTGGCAAGACGCTCCTCGGGTCGCGTCTTGCTTTGGCCTCTCTCCTGGAGGCGCTCAGTCAGACCCAGTGTTGACATGTGGCAAGAAGCTCCTCGGGGCGCGTCTTGCTTGGGCCTCTCTCCTGGAGGCGCTCAGTCAGACCCAGTGTTGACATGTGACAAGACACTCCTCGGGGCGCGTCTTGCTTGGGCCTTTCTCCTGGAGGCGCTCAGTCAGAACCAGAGGTGACATGTGGCAAGACGCTCCTCGGGGCGCGTATTGCTTGGGCCTCTCTCCTGGAGGCCCTCTGTCAAACCCAGTGTTGACACGTGGCAAGACGCTCCTCGGGGCGCGTCTTGCTTGGGTCTCTCTCCTGGAGGCGCTCAGTCAGACCGAGTAGTGACATGTGGCATGACGCTCCTCGGGGCGCGTCTTGCTTGGGCCTTTCTCCTGGAGGCGCTCAGTCAGACCCAGTGGTGACATGTGGCAAGACACTCCTCGGGGCGCGTCTTGCTTGGGCCTCTCTCCTGGAGGCCCTCTGTCAGACCCAGTGTTGACATGTGGCAAGACGCTCCTCGGGGCGCGTCTTGCTTGGGCCTCTCTCCTGGAGGCACTCAGTCAGACCCAGTGTTGACATGTGACAAGACGCTCCTCAGGGCGCGTCTTGCTTGGGCCTCTCTCCTGGAGGCGCTCAGTCAGAGCCAGAGGTGGCATGTGGCAAGACGCTCCTCGGGGCGCGTATTGCTTGGGCCTCTCTGCTGGAGGCCCTCTGTCAGACCCAGTGTTGACACATGGCAAGACGCTCCTCGGGGCGCGTCTTGCTTGGGTCTCTCTCCGGGAGGCGCTCAGTCAGACCGAGTAGTGACAAGTGGCATGACGCTCCTCGGGGCGCGTCTTGCTTGGGCCTCTCTCCTGGAGGCGCTCAGTCAGACCCAGTGGTGACATGTGGCAAGACTCTCCTCGGGGCGCGTCTTGCTTGGGCTTCTCTCCTGGAGGCCCTCAGTCAGACCCAGTGTTGACAAGTGTCAAGATGCTCCTTGGGGTGTGTCTTGCTTGGGCCTCTCTCCTGGAGGCGCTCAGTCAAACCCATTGTTGACATGTGGCAAGACGCTCCTCGGGGCGCATCTTGCTTGGGCTTCTCTCCTGGAGGCCCTCAGTCAGACCCATTGTTGACATGTGGCAAGACGCTCCTCGGGGCGCGTCTTGCTTGGGCCTCTCTCCTGGAGGCGCTCAGTCAGACCCAGTGGTGACATATGGCAAGATGCTCCTCGGGGCGCGTGTTGCTTGGGCCTCTCTCCTGGAGGCCCTCTGTCAGACCCAGTGTTGACATGTGGCAAGACGCTCTTCGGGGTGCGTCTTGCTTGGGCTTCTCTCCTGGAGGCGCTCAGTCAGACCCATTTTTGACATGTGGCAAGACGCTCCTCGGCGCGCGTCTTGCTTGGGCTTCTCTCCTGGAGGCCCTCAGTCAGACCCATTGTTGGCAAGTGTCAAGATGCTCCTCGGGGCGCGTGTTGCTTGGGCCTCTCTCCTGGAGGCCCTCTGTCAGACCCAGTGTTGACATGTGGCAAGACGCTCTTCGGGGTGCGTCTTGCTTGGGCTTCTCTCCTGGAGGCACTCAGTCAGACCCAGTGTTGACATGTGGCAAGACGCTCCTCGGGTCGCGTCTTGCTTTGGCCTCTCTCCTGGAGGCGCTCAGTCAGACCCAGTGTTGACATGTGGCAAGAAGCTCCTCGGGGCGCGTCTTGCTTGGGCCTCTCTCCTGGAGGCGCTCAGTCAGAACCAGAGGTGACATGTGGCAAGACGCTCCTCGGGGCGCGTATTGCTTGGGCCTCTCTCCTGGAGGCGCTCAGTCAGACCCAGTGTTGACATTTGGCAAGACGCTCCTCGGGGCGCTTCATGCTTGGGCCTCTCTCCTGGAGGCGCTCAGTCAGACCCAGTGTTGACATGTGATAAGACGCTCATAGGGGCATGTCTTGCTTGGGCCTCTCTCCTGGAGGCGCTCAGTCAGACCCAGTGTTGACATGTGGCAAGACGCTCCTCGGGGTGCGTCTTGCTTGGGCCTCTCTTCTGGAGGCGCTCAGTCAGACCCAGTGTTGACATGTGGCAAGACGGTCCTCGGGGAGCGTCTTGCTTGGGCTTCTCTCCTAAAGGCGCTCAGTGAGACCGAGTGCTGACATGTGGCAAGATGCTCCTCGGGGCGCGTCTTGCTTGGGCCTCTCTCATTGAGGCCCTCAGTCAGACCCAGTGTTGACATGTGTCAAGACGCCCCTCGGGGCGCGTCTTGCTTGGGCCTCTCTCCTGGAGGCGCTCAGTCAGACCCAGAGGTGACATGTGGCAAGACGCTCCTCTGGGCGCGTCTTGCTTGGGCCTCTCTCCTGGAGGCCCTCAGTCAGACCCATTGTTGACATGTGGCAAGACGCTCCTCGGGGCGTGTCTTGCTTGGGCCTCTCTCCTGGAGGCGCTCAGTCAGACCCAGTGGTGACATGTGGCAAGACGCTCCTCGGGGCGCGTATTGCTTGGGCCTCTCTCCTGGAGGCCCTTTGTCAGATCCAGTGTTGACATGTGGCAAGACGCTCCTCGGGGCGCGTCTTGCTTGGGCTTCTCTCATGGAGGCCCTCAGTCAGACCCAGTGTTGAAATGTGGCAAGACGCTCCTCGGGGCGCGTCTTGCTTGGGCCTCTCTCCTGGAGGCGCTCAGTCAGACCCAGTGTTGACATGTGGCAAGACGCTCCTCGGGGCGCGTCTTGCTTGGGCCTCTCTCCTGGAGGCGCTCAGTCAGACCCAGTGTTGACATGTGACAAGACACTCCTCGGGGCGCGTCTTGCTTGGGCCTCTCTCCTGGAGGCGCTCAGTCAGAACCAGAGGTGACATGTGGCAAGACGCTCCTCGGGGCGCGTATTGCTTGGGCCTCTCTCCTGGAGGCCCTCTGTCAGACCCAGTGTTGACACGTGGCAAGACGCTCCTCGGGGCGCGTCTTGCTTGGGTCTCTCTCCTGGAGGCGCTCAGTCAGACCGAGTAGTGACATGTGGCATGACGCTCCTCGGGGCGCGTCTTGCTTGGGCCTCTTTCCTGGAGGCGCTCAGTCAGACCCAGTGGTGACATGTGGCAAGACTTTCCTCGGGGCGCGTCTTGCTTGGGCCTCTCTCCTGGAGGCCCTCTGTCAGAACCAGAGGTGACATGTGGCTCCTGGAGGCCCTCTGTCAGACCCAGTGTTGACACGTGGCAAGACGCTCCTCGGGGCGCGTCTTGCTTGGGTCTCTCTCCTGGAGGCGCTCAGTCAGACCGAGTAGTGACATGTGGCATGACGCTCCTCGGGGCGCGTCTTGCTTGGGCCTATTTCCTGGAGGCGCTCAGTCAGACCCAGTGGTGACATGTGGCAAGACTTTCCTCGGGGCGCGTCTTGCTTGGGCCTCTCTCCTGGAGGCCCTCTGTCAGACCCAGTGTTGACATGTGGCAAGACGCTCCTCGGGGCGCGTCTTGCTTGGGCCTCTCTCCTGGAGGCGGTCAGTCAGACCCAGTGGTGACATATGGCAAGACGCTTCTCGGGGCACGTGTTGCTTGGGCCTCTCTCCTGGAGGCCCTCTGTCAGACCCAGTGTTGACATGTGGCAAGACACTCCTCGGGGCGCGTCTTGCTTGGGCTTCTCTCCTGGAGGCACTCAGACAGACCCAGTGTTGACATGTGGCAAGACGCTCCTCGAGGCGCGTCTTAATTGGGCCTCTCTCCTGGAGGCGCTCAGTCAGACCCAGTGTTGACATGTGACAAGACGCTCCTCGGGGCGCGTCTTGCTTGGGCCTCTCTCCTGGAGGTGCTCAGTCAGAACCAGAGGTGAAATGTGGCAAGACGCTTCTCGGGGCACGTATTGCTTGGGCCTCTCTCCTGGAGGCCCTCAGTCAGACCCAGTGTTGACATGTGGCAAGACGCTCCTCGGGGCGCGTCTTGCTGGGGCCTCTCTCCTGGAGGCCCTCAATCAGACCCAGTGTTGACACGTGGCAAGACGCTCCTCGGGGCGCATCTTGCTTGGGTCTCTCTCCTGGAGGCGCTCAGTCAGACCGAGTAGTGACATGTGGCATGACGCTCCTCGGGGCGCGTCTTGCTTGGGCCTCTCTCCTGGAGGCGCTCAGTCAGACCCAGTGGTGACATGTGGCAAGACACTCCTCGGGGCGCGTCTTGCTTGGGCCTCTCTCCTGGAGGCGCTCAGTCAGACCCAGTGTTGACATGTGACAAGACGCTCCTCAGGGCGCGTCTTGCTTGGGCCTCTCTCCTGGAGGCGCTCAGTCAGAGCCAGAGGTGGCGTGTGGCAAGACGCTCCTCGGGGCGCGTATTGCTTGGGCCTCTCTGCTGGAGGCCCTCTGTCAGACCCAGTGTTGACACATGGCAAGACGCTCCTCGGGGCGCGTCTTGCTTGGGTCTCTCTCCGGGAGGCGCTCAGTCAGACCGAGTAGTGACAAGTGGCATGACGCTCCTCGGGGCGCGTCCTGCTTGGGCCTCTCTCCTGGAGGCGCTCAGTCAGACCCAGTGGTGACATGTGGCAAGACTCTCCTCGGGGCGCGTCTTGCTTGGGCTTCTCTCCTGGAGGCCCTCAGTCAGACCCAGTGTTGACAAGTGTCAAGATGCTCCTTGGGGTGCGTCTTGCTTGGGCCTCTCTCCTGGAGGCGCTCAGTCAAACCCATTGTTGACATGTGGCAAGACGCTCCTCGGGGCGCATCTTGCTTGGGCTTCTCTCCTGGAGGCTCTCAGTCAGACCCATTGTTGACATGTGGCAAGACGCTCCTCGGGGCGCGTCTTGCTTGGGCCTCTCTCCTGGAGGCGCTCAGTCAGACCCAGTGGTGACATATGGCAAGATGCTCCTCGGGGCGCGTGTTGCTTGGGCCTCTCTCCTGGAGGCCCTCTGTCAGACCCAGTGTTGACATGTGGCAAGACGCTCTTCGGGGTGCGTCTTGCTTGGGCTTCTCTCCTGGAGGCGCTCAGTCAGACCCATTTTTGACATGTGGCAAGACGCTCCTCGGGGCGCGTCTTGCTTGGGCTTCTCTCCTGGAGGCCCTCAGTCAGACCCATTGTTGGCAAGTGTCAAGATGCTCCTCGGGGCGCGTGTTGCTTGGGCCTCTCTCCTGGAGGCCCTCTGTCAGACCCAGTGTTGACATGTGGCAAGACGCTCTTCGGGGTGCGTCTTGCTTGGGCTTCTCTCCTGGAGGCACTCAGTCAGACCCAGTGTTGACATGTGGCAAGACGCTCCTCGGGTCGCGTCTTGCTTTGGCCTCTCTCCTGGAGGCGCTCAGTCAGACCCAGTGTTGACATGTGGCAAGAAGCTCCTCGGGGCGCGTCTTGCTTGGGCCTCTCTCCTGGAGGCGCTCAGTCAGAACCAGAGGTGACATGTGGCAAGACGCTCCTCGGGGCGCGTATTGCTTGGGCCTCTCTCCTGGAGGCGCTCAGTCAGACCCAGTGTTGACATTTGGCAAGACGCTCCTCGGGGCGCTTCATGCTTGGGCCTCTCTCCTGGAGGCGCTCAGTCAGACCCAGTGTTGACATGTGATAAGACGCTCATAGGGGCATGTCTTGTTTGGGCCTCTCTCCTGGAGGCGCTCAGTCAGACCCAGTGTTGACATGTGGCAAGACGCTCCTCGGGGTGCGTCTTGCTTGGGCCTCTCTTCTGGAGGCGCTCAGTCAGACCCAGTGTTGACATGTGGCAAGACGCTCCTCGGGGAGCGTCTTGCTTGGGCTTCTCTCCTAAAGGCGCTCAGTGAGACCGAGTGCTGACATGTGGCAAGATGCTCCTCGGGGCGCGTCTTGCTTGGGCCTCTCTCCTGGAGGCGCTCAGTCAGACCCAGTGTTGACATTTGGCAAGACGCTCCTCGGGGCGCTTCATGCTTGGGCCTCTCTCCTGGAGGCGCTCAGTCAGACCCAGTGTTGACATGTGATAAGACGCTCATAGGGGCATGTCTTGCTTGGGCCTCTCTCCTGGAGGCGCTCAGTCAGACCCAGTGTTGACATGTGGCAAGACGCTCCTCGGGGTGCGTCTTGCTTGGGCCTCTCTTCTGGAGGCGCTCAGTCAGACCCAGTGTTGACATGTGGCAAGACGGTCCTCGGGGAGCGTCTTGCTTGGGCTTCTCTCCTAAAGGCGCTCAGTGAGACCGAGTGCTGACATGTGGCAAGATGCTCCTCGGGGCGCGTCTTGCTTGGGCCTCTCTCATTGAGGCCCTCAGTCAGACCCAGTGTTGACATGTGTCAAGACGCCCCTCGGGGCGCGTCTTGCTTGGGCCTCTCTCCTGGAGGCGCTCAGTCAGACCCAGAGGTGACATGTGGCAAGACGCTCCTCTGGGCGCGTCTTGCTTGGGCCTCTCTCCTGGAGGCCCTCAGTCAGACCCATTGTTGACATGTGGCAAGACGCTCCTCGGGGCGTGTCTTGCTTGGGCCTCTCTCCTGGAGGCGCTCAGTCAGACCCAGTGGTGACATGTGGCAAGACGCTCCTCGGGGCGCGTATTGCTTGGGCCTCTCTCCTGGAGGCCCTTTGTCAGATCCAGTGTTGACATGTGGCAAGACGCTCCTCGGGGCGCGTCTTGCTTGGGCTTCTCTCATGGAGGCCCTCAGTCAGACCCAGTGTTGAAATGTGGCAAGACGCTCCTCGGGGCGCGTCTTGCTTGGGCCTCTCTCCTGGAGGCGCTCAGTCAGACCCAGTGTTGACATGTGGCAAGACGCTCCTCGGGGCGCGTCTTGCTTGGGCCTCTCTCCTGGAGGCGCTCAGTCAGACCCAGTGTTGACATGTGACAAGACACTCCTCGGGGCGCGTCTTGCTTGGGCCTCTCTCCTGGAGGCGCTCAGTCAGAACCAGAGGTGACATGTGGCAAGACGCTCCTCGGGGCGCGTATTGCTTGGGCCTCTCTCCTGGAGGCCCTCTGTCAGACCCAGTGTTGACACGTGGCAAGACGCTCCTCGGGGCGCGTCTTGCTTGGGTCTCTCTCCTGGAGGCGCTCAGTCAGACCGAGTAGTGACATGTGGCATGACGCTCCTCGGGGCGCGTCTTGCTTGGGCCTCTTTCCTGGAGGCGCTCAGTCAGACCCAGTGGTGACATGTGGCAAGACTTTCCTCGGGGCGCGTCTTGCTTGGGCCTCTCTCCTGGAGGCCCTCTGTCAGAACCAGAGGTGACATGTGGCTCCTGGAGGCCCTCTGTCAGACCCAGTGTTGACACGTGGCAAGACGCTCCTCGGGGCGCGTCTTGCTTGGGTCTCTCTCCTGGAGGCGCTCAGTCAGACCGAGTAGTGACATGTGGCATGACGCTCCTCGGGGCGCGTCTTGCTTGGGCCTATTTCCTGGAGGCGCTCAGTCAGACCCAGTGGTGACATGTGGCAAGACTTTCCTCGGGGCGCGTCTTGCTTGGGCCTCTCTCCTGGAGGCCCTCTGTCAGACCCAGTGTTGACATGTGGCAAGACGCTCCTCGGGGCGCGTCTTGCTTGGGCCTCTCTCCTGGAGGCGGTCAGTCAGACCCAGTGGTGACATATGGCAAGACGCTTCTCGGGGCACGTGTTGCTTGGGCCTCTCTCCTGGAGGCCCTCTGTCAGACCCAGTGTTGACATGTGGCAAGACACTCCTCGGGGCGCGTCTTGCTTGGGCTTCTCTCCTGGAGGCACTCAGACAGACCCAGTGTTGACATGTGGCAAGACGCTCCTCGAGGCGCGTCTTAATTGGGCCTCTCTCCTGGAGGCGCTCAGTCAGACCCAGTGTTGACATGTGACAAGACGCTCCTCGGGGCGCGTCTTGCTTGGGCCTCTCTCCTGGAGGTGCTCAGTCAGAACCAGAGGTGAAATGTGGCAAGACGCTTCTCGGGGCACGTATTGCTTGGGCCTCTCTCCTGGAGGCCCTCAGTCAGACCCAGTGTTGACATGTGGCAAGACGCTCCTCGGGGCGCGTCTTGCTGGGGCCTCTCTCCTGGAGGCCCTCAATCAGACCCAGTGTTGACACGTGGCAAGACGCTCCTCGGGGCGCATCTTGCTTGGGTCTCTCTCCTGGAGGCGCTCAGTCAGACCGAGTAGTGACATGTGGCATGACGCTCCTCGGGGCGCGTCTTGCTTGGGCCTCTCTCCTGGAGGCGCTCAGTCAGACCCAGTGGTGACATGTGGCAAGACACTCCTCGGGGCGCGTCTTGCTTGGGCCTCTCTCCTGGAGGCGCTCAGTCAGACCCAGTGTTGACATGTGACAAGACGCTCCTCAGGGCGCGTCTTGCTTGGGCCTCTCTCCTGGAGGCGCTCAGTCAGAGCCAGAGGTGGCGTGTGGCAAGACGCTCCTCGGGGCGCGTATTGCTTGGGCCTCTCTGCTGGAGGCCCTCTGTCAGACCCAGTGTTGACACATGGCAAGACGCTCCTCGGGGCGCGTCTTGCTTGGGTCTCTCTCCGGGAGGCGCTCAGTCAGACCGAGTAGTGACAAGTGGCATGACGCTCCTCGGGGCGCGTCTTGCTTGGGCCTCTCTCCTGGAGGCGCTCAGTCAGACCCAGTGGTGACATGTGGCAAGACTCTCCTCGGGGCGCGTCTTGCTTGGGCTTCTCTCCTGGAGGCCCTCAGTCAGACCCAGTGTTGACAAGTGTCAAGATGCTCCTTGGGGTGCGTCTTGCTTGGGCCTCTCTCCTGGAGGCGCTCAGTCAAACCCATTGTTGACATGTGGCAAGACGCTCCTCGGGGCGCATCTTGCTTGGGCTTCTCTCCTGGAGGCTCTCAGTCAGACCCATTGTTGACATGTGGCAAGACGCTCCTCGGGGCGCGTCTTGCTTGGGCCTCTCTCCTGGAGGCGCTCAGTCAGACCCAGTGGTGACATATGGCAAGATGCTCCTCGGGGCGCGTGTTGCTTGGGCCTCTCTCCTGGAGGCCCTCTGTCAGACCCAGTGTTGACATGTGGCAAGACGCTCTTCGGGGTGCGTCTTGCTTGGGCTTCTCTCCTGGAGGCGCTCAGTCAGACCCATTTTTGACATGTGGCAAGACGCTCCTCGGGGCGCGTCTTGCTTGGGCTTCTCTCCTGGAGGCCCTCAGTCAGACCCATTGTTGGCAAGTGTCAAGATGCTCCTCGGGGCGCGTGTTGCTTGGGCCTCTCTCCTGGAGGCCCTCTGTCAGACCCAGTGTTGACATGTGGCAAGACGCTCTTCGGGGTGCGTCTTGCTTGGGCTTCTCTCCTGGAGGCACTCAGTCAGACCCAGTGTTGACATGTGGCAAGACGCTCCTCGGGTCGCGTCTTGCTTTGGCCTCTCTCCTGGAGGCGCTCAGTCAGACCCAGTGTTGACATGTGGCAAGAAGCTCCTCGGGGCGCGTCTTGCTTGGGCCTCTCTCCTGGAGGCGCTCAGTCAGAACCAGAGGTGACATGTGGCAAGACGCTCCTCGGGGCGCGTATTGCTTGGGCCTCTCTCCTGGAGGCGCTCAGTCAGACCCAGTGTTGACATTTGGCAAGACGCTCCTCGGGGCGCTTCATGCTTGGGCCTCTCTCCTGGAGGCGCTCAGTCAGACCCAGTGTTGACATGTGATAAGACGCTCATAGGGGCATGTCTTGTTTGGGCCTCTCTCCTGGAGGCGCTCAGTCAGACCCAGTGTTGACATGTGGCAAGACGCTCCTCGGGGTGCGTCTTGCTTGGGCCTCTCTTCTGGAGGCGCTCAGTCAGACCCAGTGTTGACATGTGGCAAGACGCTCCTCGGGGAGCGTCTTGCTTGGGCTTCTCTCCTAAAGGCGCTCAGTGAGACCGAGTGCTGACATGTGGCAAGATGCTCCTCGGGGCGCGTCTTGCTTGGGCCTCTCTCATTGAGGCCCTCAGTCAGACCCAGTGTTGACATGTGTCAAGACGCCCCTCGGGGCGCGTCTTGCTTGGGCCTCTCTCCTGGAGGCGCTCAGTCAGACCCAGAGGTGACATGTGGCAAGACGCTCCTCTGGGCGCGTCTTGCTTGGGCCTCTCTCCTGGAGGCCCTCAGTCAGACCCATTGTTGACATGTGGCAAGACGCTCCTCGGGGCGTGTCTTGCTTGGGCCTCTCTCCTGGAGGCGCTCAGTCAGACCCAGTGGTGACATGTGGCAAGACGCTCCTCGGGGCGCGTATTGCTTGGGCCTCTCTCCTGGAGGCCCTTTGTCAGATCCAGTGTTGACATGTGGCAAGACGCTCCTCGGGGCGCGTCTTGCTTGGGCTTCTCTCATGGAGGCCCTCAGTCAGACCCAGTGTTGAAATGTGGCAAGACGCTCCTCGGGGCGCGTCTTGCTTGGGCCTCTCTCCTGGAGGCGCTCAGTCAGACCCAGTGTTGACATGTGGCAAGACGCTCCTCGGGGCGCGTCTTGCTTGGGCCTCTCTCCTGGAGGCGCTCAGTCAGACCCAGTGTTGACATGTGACAAGACACTCCTCGGGGCGCGTCTTGCTTGGGCCTCTCTCCTGGAGGCGCTCAGTCAGAACCAGAGGTGACATGTGGCAAGACGCTCCTCGGGGCGCGTATTGCTTGGGCCTCTCTCCTGGAGGCCCTCTGTCAGACCCAGTGTTGACACGTGGCAAGACGCTCCTCGGGGCGCGTCTTGCTTGGGTCTCTCTCCTGGAGGCGCTCAGTCAGACCGAGTAGTGACATGTGGCATGACGCTCCTCGGGGCGCGTCTTGCTTGGGCCTCTTTCCTGGAGGCGCTCAGTCAGACCCAGTGGTGACATGTGGCAAGACTTTCCTCGGGGCGCGTCTTGCTTGGGCCTCTCTCCTGGAGGCCCTCTGTCAGAACCAGAGGTGACATGTGGCTCCTGGAGGCCCTCTGTCAGACCCAGTGTTGACACGTGGCAAGACGCTCCTCGGGGCGCGTCTTGCTTGGGTCTCTCTCCTGGAGGCGCTCAGTCAGACCGAGTAGTGACATGTGGCATGACGCTCCTCGGGGCGCGTCTTGCTTGGGCCTCTTTCCTGGAGGCGCTCAGTCAGACCCAGTGGTGACATGTGGCAAGACTTTCCTCGGGGCGCGTCTTGCTTGGGCCTCTCTCCTGGAGGCCCTCTGTCAGACCCAGTGTTGACATGTGGCAAGACGCTCCTCGGGGCGCGTCTTGCTTGGGCCTCTCTCCTGGAGGGGGTCAGTCAGACCCAGTGGTGACATATGGCAAGACGCTTCTCGGGGCACGTGTTGCTTGGGCCTCTCTCCTGGAGGCCCTCTGTCAGACCCAGTGTTGACATGTGGCAAGACACTCCTCGGGGCGCGTCTTGCTTGGGCTTCTCTCCTGGAGGCACTCAGACAGACCCAGTGTTGACATGTGGCAAGACGCTCCTCGAGGCGCGTCTTAATTGGGCCTCTCTCCTGGAGGCGCTCAGTCAGACCCAGTGTTGACATGTGACAAGACGCTCCTCGGGGCGCGTCTTGCTTGGGCCTCTCTCCTGGAGGTGCTCAGTCAGAACCAGAGGTGAAATGTGGCAAGACGCTTCTCGGGGCACGTATTGCTTGGGCCTCTCTCCTGGAGGCCCTCAGTCAGACCCAGTGTTGACATGTGGCAAGACGCTCCTCGGGGCGCGTCTTGCTGGGGCCTCTCTCCTGGAGGCCCTCAATCAGACCCAGTGTTGACACGTGGCAAGACGCTCCTCGGGGCGCATCTTGCTTGGGTCTCTCTCCTGGAGGCGCTCAGTCAGACCGAGTAGTGACATGTGGCATGACGCTCCTCGGGGCGCGTCTTGCTTGGGCCTCTCTCCTGGAGGCGCTCAGTCAGACCCAGTGGAGACATGTGGCAAGACACTCCTCGGGGCGCGTCTTGCTTGGGCCTCTCTCCTGGAGGCGCTCAGTCAGACCCAGTGTTGACATGTGGCAAGACGCTCCTCGGGGTGCGTCTTGCTTGGGCCTCTCTCCTGGAGGCGCTCAGTCAGAACCAGAGGTGACATGTGGCAAGACGCTCCTCGGGGCGCTTATTGCTTGGGCCTCTCTCCTGGAGGCACTCAGTCAGACCCAGTGTTGACATGTGGCAAGACGCTCCTCGGGTCGCGTCTTGCTTTGGCCTCTCTCCTGGAGGCGCTCAGTCAGACCCAGTGTTGACATGTGGCAAGACACTCCTCGGGTCGCGTCTTGCTTTGGCCTCTCTCCTGGAGGCGCTCAGTCAGACCCAGTGTTGACATGTGGCAAGACGCTCCTCGGGATGCGTCTTGCTTGGGCCTCTCTCCTGGAGGTGCTCAGTCAGACCCAGTGTTGACATGTGACAAGAAGCTCCTCGGGGCGCGTCTTGCTTGGGCCTCTCTCCTGGAGGCGCTCAGTCAGAACCAGAGGTGACATGTGGCAAGACGCTCCTCGGGGCGCGTATTGCTTGGGCCTCTCTCCTGGAGGCACTCAGTCAGACCCAGTGTTGACATTTGGCAAGACGCTCCTCGGGTCGCGTCTTGCTTTGGCCTCTCTCCTGGTGGCGCTCAGTCAGACCCAGTGTTGACATGTGGCAAGACGCTCCTCGAGGCGCGTCATGCTTGGGCCTCTCTCCTGGAGGCGCTCAGTCAGACCCAGTGTTGACATGTGGCAAGACGCTCTTCGGGGTGCGTCTTGCTTGGGCTTCTGTCCTGGAGGCCCTCAGTCAGACCCAGTGTTGGCAAGTGTCAAGATGCTCCTCGGGGCGCGTCTTGCTTGGGCCTCTCTCCTGGAGGCGCTCAGTCAGACCCATTGTTGACATGTGGCAAGACGCTCCTCGGGGCGCGTCTTGCTTGGGCTTCTCTCCTGGAGGCCCTCAGTCAGACCCATTGTTGGCAAGTGTCAAGATGCTCCTCGGGGCACTTGTAGCTTGGGCCTCTCTCCTGGAGGCCCTCTGTCAGACCCAGTGTTGACATGTGGAGAGACGCTCTTCGAGGTGCGTCTTGCTTGGGCTTCTCTCCTGGAGGCCCTCAGTCAGACCCAGTGTTGGCAAGTGTCAAGATGCTCCTCGGGGCGCGTCTTGCTTGGGCCTCTCTCCTGGAGGCGCTCAGTCAGACCCATTGTTGACATGTGGCAAGACGCTCCTCGGGGCGCGTCTTGCTTGGGCTTCTCTCCTGGAGGCCCTCAGTCAGACCCATTGTTGACATGTGGCAAGACGCTCCTCGGGGCGCTTCTTGCCTGGGCCTCTCTACTGGAGGCGCTCACTCAGACCCAGTGTTGACATGTGGCAAGACGCTCATAGGGGCACGTCTTGCTTGGGCCTCTCTCCTGGAGGCGATTAGTCAGACCCAGTGTTGACATGTGGCAAGACGCTCCTCGGACGCGTCTTGCTTGGGCCTCTCTCCTGGAGGCGCTCAGTCAGACCCAGTATTGACATGTGGCAAGACGCTCCTCGGGACGCGTCTTGCTTGGGCCTCTCTCCTGGAGGTGCTCAGTCAGAACCAGAGGTGACATGTGGCAAGACGCTCCTCGGGGCGCGTATTGCTTGGGCCTCTCTCCTGGAGGCACTCAGTCAGACCCAGTGTTGACATTTGGCAAGACGCTCCTCGGGTCGCGTCTTTCTTTGGCCTCTCTCCTGGAGGCGCTCAGTCGGACCCAGTGTTGACATGTGGCAAGACGCTCCTCGAGGCGCGTCATGCTTGGGCCTCTCTCCTGGAGGCGCTCAGTCAGACCCAGTGTTGACATGTGGCAAGACGCTCCTCGGGGCGCGTCTTGCTTGGGCCTCTCTCCTGGAGGCGCTCAGTCAGACCGAGTGCTGACATGTGGCAAGACGCTCCTCGGGGCGCGTCTTGCTTGGGCCTCTCTCCTGGAGGCGCTCAGTCAGACACAGTGGTGACATGTGGCTAGACGCTCCTCGGGGCACGTATTGCTTGGGCCTCTCTCATTGAGGCCCTCAGTCAGACCCAGTTATGACATGTGTCAAGACGCCCCTCGGGGCGCGTCTTGCTTGGGCCTTTCTCCTGGAGGCGCTCAGTCAGACCCAGTGTTGACATGTGGCAAGACGCTCCTCGGGGCGCGTCTTGCTTGGGCCTCTCTCCTGGAGGCGCTCAGTCAGACCCAGTGGTGACATGTGGCAAGACGCTCCTCGGGGCGCTTCATGCTTGGGCCTCTCTCCTGGAGGCGCTCAGTCAGACACAGTGTTGACATGTGATAAGACGCTCATAGGGGCATGTCTTGCTTGGGCCTCTCTCCTGGAGGCGCTCAGTCAGACCCAGTGTTGACATGTGGCAAGACGCTCCTCGGGGTGCGTCTTGCTTGGGCCTCTCTCCTGGAGGCGCTCAGTCAGACCCAGTGTTGACATGTGGCAAGACGCTCCTCGAGGCGCGTCATGCTTGGGCCTCTCTCCTGGAGGTGCTCAGTCAGACCCAGTGTTGACATGTGGCAAGACGCTCCTCGGGGCCCGTCTTGCTTGGGCCTCTCTCCTGGAGGCGCTCAGTCAGACACAGTGGTGATATGTGGCTAGACGCTCCTCGGGGCACGTATTGCTTGGGCCTCTCTCATTGAGGCCCTCAGTCAGACCCAGTGTTGACATGTGTCAAGACGCCCCTCGGGGCGCGTCTTGCTTGGGCCTTTCTCCTGGAGGCGCTCAGTCAGACCCAGTGTTGACATGTGGCAAGACGCTCCTCGGGGCGCGTCTTGCTTGGGCCTCTCTCCTGGAGGCGCTCAGTCAGACCCATAGGTGACATGTGGCAAGACGCTCCTCCGGGCGCGTCTTGCTTGGGCCTCTCTCCTGGAGGCCCTCAGTCAGACCCATTGTTGACATGTGGCAAGACGCTCCTCGGGGCGTGTCTTGCTTGGGCCTCTCTCCTGGAGCCGCTCAGTCAGACCCAGTGGTGACATGTGGCAAGACGCTCCTCGGGGCGCGTATTGCTTGGGCCTCTCTCCTGGAGGCCCTCTGTCAGACACAGTGTTGACATGTGGCAAGACGCTCCTCGGGGCGCGTCTTGCTTGGGCTTCTCTCATGGAGGCCCTCAGTCAGACCCAGTGTTGAAATGTGGCAAGACGCTCCTCGGGGCGCGTCTTGCTTGGGCCTCTCTCCTGGAGGCGCTCAGTCAGACCCAGTGTTGACAAGTGGCAAGACGCTCCTCGGGGCGCGTCTTGCTTGGGCCTCTCTCCTGGAGGCGCTCAGTCAGACCCAGTGTTGACATGTGACAAGACGCTCCTCGGGGCGCGTCTTGCTTGGGCCTCTCTCCCGGAGGCGCTCAGTCAGAACCAGAGGTGACAAGTGGCAAGACGCTCCTCGGGGTGCGTATTGCTTGGGCCTCTCTCCTGGAGGCCCTCTGTCAGACCCAGTGTTGACACGTGGCAAGACGCTCCTCGGGGCGCGTCTTGCTTGGGTCTCTCTCCTGGAGGCACTCAGTCAGACCGAGTAGTGACATATGGCATGACGCTCCTCGGGGCGCGTCTTGCTTGGGCCTCTCTCCTGGAGGCGCTCAGTCAGACCCAGTGGTGACATGTGGCAAGACTCTCCTCGGGGCGCGTCCTGCTTGGGCCTCTCTCCTGGAGGCCCTCTGTCAGACCCAGTGTTGACATGTGGCAAGACGCTCCTCGGGGCGCGTCTTGCTTGGGCCTCTCTCCTGGAGGCGGTCAGTCAGACCCAGTGGTGACATATGGCAAGACGCTTCTCGGGGCACGTGTTGCTTGGGCCTCTCTCCTGGAGGCCCTCTGTCAGACCCAGTCTTGACATGTGGCAAGACTTTCCTCGGGGCGCGTCTTGCTTGGGCTTCTCTCCTGGAGGCACTCAGTCAGACCCAGTGTTGACATGTGGCAAGACGCTCCTCGGGGCGCGTCTTAATTGGGCCTCTCTCCTGGAGGCGCTCAGTCAGACCCAGTGTTGACATGTGACAAGACGCTCCTCGGAGCGCGTCTTGCTTGGGCCTCTCTCCTGGAGGCGCTCAGTCAGAACCAGAGGTGACATGTGGCAAGACGCTCCTCGGGGCGCGTATTGCTTGGGCCTCTCTCCTGGAGGCCCTCAGTCAGACCCAGTGTTGACATGTGGCAAGACGCTCCTCGGGGCGCGTCTTGCTGGGGCCTCTCTCCTGGAGGCCCTCAATCAGACCCAGTGTTGACACGTGGCAAGACGCTCCTCGGTGCGCGTCTTGCTTGGGTCTCTCTCCTGGAGGCGCTCAGTCAGACCGAATAGTGACATGTGGCATGACGCTCCTCGGGGCGCGTCTTGCTTAGGCCTCTCTCCTGGAGGCGCTCAGTCAGACCCAGTGGTGACATGTGGCAAGACACTCCTCGGGGCGCGTCTTGCTTGGGCCTCTCTCCTGGAGGCCCTCTGTCAGACCCAGTGTTGACATGTGGCAAGACGCTCCTCGGGGCGCGTCTTGCTTGGGCCTCTCTCCTGGAGGCGCTCAGTCAGACCCAGTGTTGACATGTGACAAGACGCTCCTCGGGGCGCGTCTTGCTTGGGCCTCTCTCCTGGAGGCGCTCAGTCAGAACCAGAGGTGGCATGTGAAAAGACGCTCCTCGGGGCGCGTCTTGCTTTGGCCTCTTTCCTGGAGGCGCTCAGTCAGACCCAGTGTTGACATGTGGCAAGACGCTCCTCGGGACGCGTCTTGCTTGGGCCTCTCTCCTGGAGGCGCTCAGTCAGACCCAGTGTTGACATGTGACAAGAAGCTCCTCGGGGCGCGTCTTGCTTGGGCCTCTCTCCTGGAGGCGCTCAGTCAGAACCAGAGGTGACATGTGGCAAGACGCTCCTCGGGGCGCGTATTGCTTGGGCCTCTCTCCTGGAGGCACTCAGTCAGACCCAGTGTTGACATTTGGCAAGACGCTCCTCGGGTCGCGTCTTGCTTTGGCCTCTCTCCTGGAAGCGCTCAGTCAGACCCAGTGTTGACATGTGGCAAGACGCTCCTCGAGGCGCGTCATGCTTGGGCCTCTCTCCTGGAGGCGCTCAGTCAGACCCAGTGTTGACAAGTGGCAAGACGCTCCTCGGGGCGCGTCTTGCTTGGGCCTCTCTCCTGGAGGCGCTCAGTCAGACCCAGTGTTGACATGTGACAAGACGCTCCTCGGGGCGCGTCTTGCTTGGGCCTCTCTCCCGGAGGCGCTCAGTCAGAACCAGAGGTGACATGTGGCAAGACGCTCCTCGGGGCGCGTATTGCTTGGGCCTCTCTCCTGGAGGCCCTCTGTCAGACCCAGTGGTGACATGTGGCAAGACGCTTCTCGGGGCGCGTATTGCTTGGGCCTCTCTCCTGGAGGCACTCAGTCAGACCCAGTGTTGACATTTGGCAAGACGCTCCTCGGGTCGCGTCTTGCTTTGGCCTCTCTCCTGGAGGCGCTCAGTCAGACCCAGTGTTGACATGTGGCAAGACGCTCCTCGAGGCGCGTCATGCTTGGGCCTCTCTCCTGGAGGCGCTCAGTCAGACCCAGTGTTGACAAGTGGCAAGCAGCTCCTCGGGGCGCGTCTTGCTTGGGCCTCTCTCCTGGAGGCGCTCAGTCAGACCCAGTGTTGACATGTGACAAGACGCTCCTCGGGGCGCGTCTTGCTTGGGCCTCTCTCCTGGAGGCGCTCAGTCAGAACCAGAGGTGGCATGTGACAAGACGCTCCTCGGGGCGCGTCTTGCTTTGGCCTCTCTCCTGGAGGCGCTCAGTCAGACCCAGTGTTGACATGTGGCAAGACGCTCCTCGGGACGCGTCTTGCTTGGGCCTCTCTCCTGGAGGCGCTCAGTCAGACCCAGTGTTGACATGTGACAAGAAGCTCCTCGGGGCGCGTCTTGCTTGGGCCTCTCTCCTGGAGGCGCTCAGTCAGAACCAGAGGTGACATGTGGCAAGACGCTCCTCGGGGCGCGTATTGCTTGGGCCTCTCTCCTGGAGGCACTCAGTCAGACCCAGTGTTGACATTTGGCAAGACGCTCCTCGGGTCGCGTCTTGCTTTGGCCTCTCTCCTGGAGGCGCTCAGTCAGACCCAGTGTTGACATGTGGCAAGACGCTCCTCGAGGCGCGTCATGCTTGGGCCTCTCTCCTGGAGGCGCTCAGTCAGACCCAGTGTTGACAAGTGGCAAGACGCTCCTCGGGGCGCGTCTTGCTTGGGCCTCTCTCCTGGAGGCGCTCAGTCAGACCCAGTGTTGACATGTGACAAGACGCTCCTCGGGGCGCGTCTTGCTTGGGCCTCTCTCCCGGAGGCGCTCAGTCAGAACCAGAGGTGACATGTGGCAAGACGCTCCTCGGGGCGCGTATTGCTTGGGCCTCTCTCCTGGAGGCCCTCTGTCAGACCCAGTGGTGACATGTGGCAAGACGCTTCTCGGGGCGCGTATTGCTTGGGCCTCTCTCCTGGAGGCACTCAGTCAGACCCAGTGTTCACATTTGGCAAGACGCTCCTCGGGTCGCGTCTTGCTTTGGCCTCTCTCCTGGAGGCGCTCAGTCAGACCCAGTGTTGACATGTGGCAAGACGCTCCTCGAGGCGCGTCATGCTTGGGCCTCTCTCCTGGAGGCGCTCAGTCAGACCCAGTGTTGACAAGTGGCAAGACGCTCCTCGGGGCGCGTCTTGCTTGGGCCTCTCTCCTGGAGGCGCTCAGTCAGACCCAGTGTTGACATGTGACAAGACGCTCCTCGGGGCGCGTCTTGCTTGGGCCTCTCTCCTGGAGGCGCTCAGTCAGTACCAGAGGTGGCATGTGACAAGACGCTCCTCGGGGCGCGTCTTGCTTTGGCCTCTCTCCTGGAGGCGCTCAGTCAGACCCAGTGTTGACATGTGGCAAGACGCTCCTCGGGACGCGTCTTGCTTGGGCCTCTCTCCTGGAGGCGCTCAGTCAGACCCAGTGTTGACATGTGACAAGAAGCTCCTCGGGGCGCGTCTTGCTTGGGCCTCTCTCCTGGAGGCGCTCAGTCAGAACCAGAGGTGACATGTGGCAAGACGCTCCTCGGGTCGCGTCTTGCTTTGGCCTCTCTCCTGGAGGCGCTCAGTCAGACCCAGTGTTGACATGTGGCAAGACACTCCTCGGGTCGCGTCTTGCTTTGGCCTCTCTCCTGGAGGCGCTCAGTCAGACCCAGTGTTGACATGTGGCAAGACGCTCCTCGGGATGCGTCTTGCTTGGGCCTCTCTCCTGGAGGTGCTCAGTCAGACCCAGTGTTGACATGTGACAAGAAGCTCCTCGGGGCGCGTCTTGCTTGGGCCTCTCTCCTGGAGGCGCTCAGTCAGAACCAGAGGTGACATGTGGCAAGACGCTCCTCGGGGCGCGTATTGCTTGGGCCTCTCTCCTGGAGGCACTCAGTCAGACCCAGTGTTGACATTTGGCAAGACGCTCCTCGGGTCGCGTCTTGCTTTGGCCTCTCTCCTGGTGGCGCTCAGTCAGACCCAGTGTTGACATGTGGCAAGACGCTCCTCGAGGCGCGTCATGCTTGGGCCTCTCTCCTGGAGGCGCTCAGTCAGACCCAGTGTTGACATGTGGCAAGACGCTCTTCGGGGTGCGTCTTGCTTGGGCTTCTGTCCTGGAGGCCCTCAGTCAGACCCAGTGTTGGCAAGTGTCAAGATGCTCCTCGGGGCGCGTCTTGCTTGGGCCTCTCTCCTGGAGGCGCTCAGTCAGACCCATTGTTGACATGTGGCAAGACGCTCCTCGGGGCGCGTCTTGCTTGGGCTTCTCTCCTGGAGGCCCTCAGTCAGACCCATTGTTGGCAAGTGTCAAGATGCTCCTCGGGGCACTTGTAGCTTGGGCCTCTCTCCTGGAGGCCCTCTGTCAGACCCAGTGTTGACATGTGGAGAGACGCTCTTCGAGGTGCGTCTTGCTTGGGCTTCTCTCCTGGAGGCCCTCAGTCAGACCCAGTGTTGGCAAGTGTCAAGATGCTCCTCGGGGCGCGTCTTGCTTGGGCCTCTCTCCTGGAGGCGCTCAGTCAGACCCATTGTTGACATGTGGCAAGACGCTCCTCGGGGCGCGTCTTGCTTGGGCTTCTCTCCTGGAGGCCCTCAGTCAGACCCATTGTTGACATGTGGCAAGACGCTCCTCGGGGCGCTTCTTGCCTGGGCCTCTCTACTGGAGGCGCTCACTCAGACCCAGTGTTGACATGTGGCAAGACGCTCATAGGGGCACGTCTTGCTTGGGCCTCTCTCCTGGAGGCGATTAGTCAGACCCAGTGTTGACATGTGGCAAGACGCTCCTCGGACGCGTCTTGCTTGGGCCTCTCTCCTGGAGGCGCTCAGTCAGACCCAGTATTGACATGTGGCAAGACGCTCCTCGGGACGCGTCTTGCTTGGGCCTCTCTCCTGGAGGTGCTCAGTCAGAACCAGAGGTGACATGTGGCAAGACGCTCCTCGGGGCGCGTATTGCTTGGGCCTCTCTCCTGGAGGCACTCAGTCAGACCCAGTGTTGACATTTGGCAAGACGCTCCTCGGGTCGCGTCTTTCTTTGGCCTCTCTCCTGGAGGCGCTCAGTCGGACCCAGTGTTGACATGTGGCAAGACGCTCCTCGAGGCGCGTCATGCTTGGGCCTCTCTCCTGGAGGCGCTCAGTCAGACCCAGTGTTGACATGTGGCAAGACGCTCCTCGGGGCGCGTCTTGCTTGGGCCTCTCTCCTGGAGGCGCTCAGTCAGACCGAGTGCTGACATGTGGCAAGACGCTCCTCGGGGCGCGTCTTGCTTGGGCCTCTCTCCTGGAGGCGCTCAGTCAGACACAGTGGTGACATGTGGCTAGACGCTCCTCGGGGCACGTATTGCTTGGGCCTCTCTCATTGAGGCCCTCAGTCAGACCCAGTTATGACATGTGTCAAGACGCCCCTCGGGGCGCGTCTTGCTTGGGCCTTTCTCCTGGAGGCGCTCAGTCAGACCCAGTGTTGACATGTGGCAAGACGCTCCTCGGGGCGCGTCTTGCTTGGGCCTCTCTCCTGGAGGCGCTCAGTCAGACCCAGTGGTGACATGTGGCAAGACGCTCCTCGGGGCGCTTCATGCTTGGGCCTCTCTCCTGGAGGCGCTCAGTCAGACACAGTGTTGACATGTGATAAGACGCTCATAGGGGCATGTCTTGCTTGGGCCTCTCTCCTGGAGGCGCTCAGTCAGACCCAGTGTTGACATGTGGCAAGACGCTCCTCGGGGTGCGTCTTGCTTGGGCCTCTCTCCTGGAGGCGCTCAGTCAGACCCAGTGTTGACATGTGGCAAGACGCTCCTCGAGGCGCGTCATGCTTGGGCCTCTCTCCTGGAGGTGCTCAGTCAGACCCAGTGTTGACATGTGGCAAGACGCTCCTCGGGGCCCGTCTTGCTTGGGCCTCTCTCCTGGAGGCGCTCAGTCAGACACAGTGGTGATATGTGGCTAGACGCTCCTCGGGGCACGTATTGCTTGGGCCTCTCTCATTGAGGCCCTCAGTCAGACCCAGTGTTGACATGTGTCAAGACGCCCCTCGGGGCGCGTCTTGCTTGGGCCTTTCTCCTGGAGGCGCTCAGTCAGACCCAGTGTTGACATGTGGCAAGACGCTCCTCGGGGCGCGTCTTGCTTGGGCCTCTCTCCTGGAGGCGCTCAGTCAGACCCATAGGTGACATGTGGCAAGACGCTCCTCCGGGCGCGTCTTGCTTGGGCCTCTCTCCTGGAGGCCCTCAGTCAGACCCATTGTTGACATGTGGCAAGACGCTCCTCGGGGCGTGTCTTGCTTGGGCCTCTCTCCTGGAGCCGCTCAGTCAGACCCAGTGGTGACATGTGGCAAGACGCTCCTCGGGGCGCGTATTGCTTGGGCCTCTCTCCTGGAGGCCCTCTGTCAGACACAGTGTTGACATGTGGCAAGACGCTCCTCGGGGCGCGTCTTGCTTGGGCTTCTCTCATGGAGGCCCTCAGTCAGACCCAGTGTTGAAATGTGGCAAGACGCTCCTCGGGGCGCGTCTTGCTTGGGCCTCTCTCCTGGAGGCGCTCAGTCAGACCCAGTGTTGACAAGTGGCAAGACGCTCCTCGGGGCGCGTCTTGCTTGGGCCTCTCTCCTGGAGGCGCTCAGTCAGACCCAGTGTTGACATGTGACAAGACGCTCCTCGGGGCGCGTCTTGCTTGGGCCTCTCTCCCGGAGGCGCTCAGTCAGAACCAGAGGTGACAAGTGGCAAGACGCTCCTCGGGGTGCGTATTGCTTGGGCCTCTCTCCTGGAGGCCCTCTGTCAGACCCAGTGTTGACACGTGGCAAGACGCTCCTCGGGGCGCGTCTTGCTTGGGTCTCTCTCCTGGAGGCACTCAGTCAGACCGAGTAGTGACATATGGCATGACGCTCCTCGGGGCGCGTCTTGCTTGGGCCTCTCTCCTGGAGGCGCTCAGTCAGACCCAGTGGTGACATGTGGCAAGACTCTCCTCGGGGCGCGTCCTGCTTGGGCCTCTCTCCTGGAGGCCCTCTGTCAGACCCAGTGTTGACATGTGGCAAGACGCTCCTCGGGGCGCGTCTTGCTTGGGCCTCTCTCCTGGAGGCGGTCAGTCAGACCCAGTGGTGACATATGGCAAGACGCTTCTCGGGGCACGTGTTGCTTGGGCCTCTCTCCTGGAGGCCCTCTGTCAGACCCAGTCTTGACATGTGGCAAGACTTTCCTCGGGGCGCGTCTTGCTTGGGCTTCTCTCCTGGAGGCACTCAGTCAGACCCAGTGTTGACATGTGGCAAGACGCTCCTCGGGGCGCGTCTTAATTGGGCCTCTCTCCTGGAGGCGCTCAGTCAGACCCAGTGTTGACATGTGACAAGACGCTCCTCGGAGCGCGTCTTGCTTGGGCCTCTCTCCTGGAGGCGCTCAGTCAGAACCAGAGGTGACATGTGGCAAGACGCTCCTCGGGGCGCGTATTGCTTGGGCCTCTCTCCTGGAGGCCCTCAGTCAGACCCAGTGTTGACATGTGGCAAGACGCTCCTCGGGGCGCGTCTTGCTGGGGCCTCTCTCCTGGAGGCCCTCAATCAGACCCAGTGTTGACACGTGGCAAGACGCTCCTCGGTGCGCGTCTTGCTTGGGTCTCTCTCCTGGAGGCGCTCAGTCAGACCGAATAGTGACATGTGGCATGACGCTCCTCGGGGCGCGTCTTGCTTAGGCCTCTCTCCTGGAGGCGCTCAGTCAGACCCAGTGGTGACATGTGGCAAGACACTCCTCGGGGCGCGTCTTGCTTGGGCCTCTCTCCTGGAGGCCCTCTGTCAGACCCAGTGTTGACATGTGGCAAGACGCTCCTCGGGGCGCGTCTTGCTTGGGCCTCTCTCCTGGAGGCGCTCAGTCAGACCCAGTGTTGACATGTGACAAGACGCTCCTCGGGGCGCGTCTTGCTTGGGCCTCTCTCCTGGAGGCGCTCAGTCAGAACCAGAGGTGGCATGTGAAAAGACGCTCCTCGGGGCGCGTCTTGCTTTGGCCTCTTTCCTGGAGGCGCTCAGTCAGACCCAGTGTTGACATGTGGCAAGACGCTCCTCGGGACGCGTCTTGCTTGGGCCTCTCTCCTGGAGGCGCTCAGTCAGACCCAGTGTTGACATGTGACAAGAAGCTCCTCGGGGCGCGTCTTGCTTGGGCCTCTCTCCTGGAGGCGCTCAGTCAGAACCAGAGGTGACATGTGGCAAGACGCTCCTCGGGGCGCGTATTGCTTTGGCCTCTCTCCTGGAAGCGCTCAGTCAGACCCAGTGTTGACATGTGGCAAGACGCTCCTCGAGGCGCGTCATGCTTGGGCCTCTCTCCTGGAGGCGCTCAGTCAGACCCAGTGTTGACAAGTGGCAAGACGCTCCTCGGGGCGCGTCTTGCTTGGGCCTCTCTCCTGGAGGCGCTCAGTCAGACCCAGTGTTGACATGTGACAAGACGCTCCTCGGGGCGCGTCTTGCTTGGGCCTCTCTCCCGGAGGCGCTCAGTCAGAACCAGAGGTGACATGTGGCAAGACGCTCCTCGGGGCGCGTATTGCTTGGGCCTCTCTCCTGGAGGCCCTCTGTCAGACCCAGTGGTGACATGTGGCAAGACGCTTCTCGGGGCGCGTATTGCTTGGGCCTCTCTCCTGGAGGCACTCAGTCAGACCCAGTGTTGACATTTGGCAAGACGCTCCTCGGGTCGCGTCTTGCTTTGGCCTCTCTCCTGGAGGCGCTCAGTCAGACCCAGTGTTGACATGTGGCAAGACGCTCCTCGAGGCGCGTCATGCTTGGGCCTCTCTCCTGGAGGCGCTCAGTCAGACCCAGTGTTGACAAGTGGCAAGCAGCTCCTCGGGGCGCGTCTTGCTTGGGCCTCTCTCCTGGAGGCGCTCAGTCAGACCCAGTGTTGACATGTGACAAGACGCTCCTCGGGGCGCGTCTTGCTTGGGCCTCTCTCCTGGAGGCGCTCAGTCAGAACCAGAGGTGGCATGTGACAAGACGCTCCTCGGGGCGCGTCTTGCTTTGGCCTCTCTCCTGGAGGCGCTCAGTCAGACCCAGTGTTGACATGTGGCAAGACGCTCCTCGGGACGCGTCTTGCTTGGGCCTCTCTCCTGGAGGCGCTCAGTCAGACCCAGTGTTGACATGTGACAAGAAGCTCCTCGGGGCGCGTCTTGCTTGGGCCTCTCTCCTGGAGGCGCTCAGTCAGAACCAGAGGTGACATGTGGCAAGACGCTCCTCGGGGCGCGTATTGCTTGGGCCTCTCTCCTGGAGGCACTCAGTCAGACCCAGTGTTGACATTTGGCAAGACGCTCCTCGGGTCGCGTCTTGCTTTGGCCTCTCTCCTGGAGGCGCTCAGTCAGACCCAGTGTTGACATGTGGCAAGACGCTCCTCGAGGCGCGTCATGCTTGGGCCTCTCTCCTGGAGGCGCTCAGTCAGACCCAGTGTTGACAAGTGGCAAGACGCTCCTCGGGGCGCGTCTTGCTTGGGCCTCTCTCCTGGAGGCGCTCAGTCAGACCCAGTGTTGACATGTGACAAGACGCTCCTCGGGGCGCGTCTTGCTTGGGCCTCTCTCCCGGAGGCGCTCAGTCAGAACCAGAGGTGACATGTGGCAAGACGCTCCTCGGGGCGCGTATTGCTTGGGCCTCTCTCCTGGAGGCCCTCTGTCAGACCCAGTGGTGACATGTGGCAAGACGCTTCTCGGGGCGCGTATTGCTTGGGCCTCTCTCCTGGAGGCACTCAGTCAGACCCAGTGTTCACATTTGGCAAGACGCTCCTCGGGTCGCGTCTTGCTTTGGCCTCTCTCCTGGAGGCGCTCAGTCAGACCCAGTGTTGACATGTGGCAAGACGCTCCTCGAGGCGCGTCATGCTTGGGCCTCTCTCCTGGAGGCGCTCAGTCAGACCCAGTGTTGACAAGTGGCAAGACGCTCCTCGGGGCGCGTCTTGCTTGGGCCTCTCTCCTGGAGGCGCTCAGTCAGACCCAGTGTTGACATGTGACAAGACGCTCCTCGGGGCGCGTCTTGCTTGGGCCTCTCTCCTGGAGGCGCTCAGTCAGTACCAGAGGTGGCATGTGACAAGACGCTCCTCGGGGCGCGTCTTGCTTTGGCCTCTCTCCTGGAGGCGCTCAGTCAGACCCAGTGTTGACATGTGGCAAGACGCTCCTCGGGACGCGTCTTGCTTGGGCCTCTCTCCTGGAGGCGCTCAGTCAGACCCAGTGTTGACATGTGACAAGAAGCTCCTCGGGGCGCGTCTTGCTTGGGCCTCTCTCCTGGAGGCGCTCAGTCAGAACCAGAGGTGACATGTGGCAAGACGCTCCTCGGGGCGCGTATTGCTTGGGCCTCTCTCCTGGAGGCACTCAGTCAGACCCAGTGTTGACATTTGGCAAGACGCTCCTCGGGTCGCGTCTTGCTTTGGCCTCTCTCCTGGAGGCGCTCAGTCAGACCCAGTGTTGACATGTGGCAAGACGCTCCTCGAGGCGCGTCATGCTTGGGCCTCTCTCCTGGAGGCGCTCAGTAAGACCCAGTGTTGACAAGTGGCAAGACGCTCCTCGGGGCGCGTCTTGCTTGGGCCTCTCTCCTGGAGGCCCTCAGTCAGACCCAGTGTTGACATGTGACAAGACGCTCCTCGGGGCGCGTCTTGCTTGGGCCTCTCTCCCGGAGGCGCTCAGTCAGAACCAGAGGTGACATGTGGCAAGACGCTCCTCGGGGCGCGTATTGCTTGGGCCTCTCTCCCGGAGGCCCTCTGTCAGACCCAGTGTTGACACGTGGCAAGACTCTCCTCGGGGCGCGTCTTGCTTGGGTCTCTCTCCTGGAGGCGCTCAGTCAGACCGAGTAGTGACATATGGCATGACGCTCCTCGGGGCGCGTCTTGCTTGGGCCTCTCTCCTGGAGGCGCTCAGTCAGACCCAGTGGTGACATGTGGCAAGACTCTTCTCGGGGCGCGTCCTGCTTGGGCCTCTCTCCTGGAGGCCCTCTGTCAGACCCAGTGTTGACATGTGGCAAGACGCTCCTCGGGGCGCGTCTTGCTTGGGCCTCTCTCCTGGAGGCGGTCAGTCAGACCCAGTGGTGACATATGGCAAGACGCTTCTCGGGGCACGTGTTGCTTGGGCCTCTCTCCTGGAGGCCCTCTGTCAGACCCAGTGTTGACATGTGGCAAGACACTCCTCGGGGCGCGTCTTGCTTGGGCTTCTCTCCTGGAGGCACTCAGTCAGACCCAGTGTTGACATGTGGCAAGACGCTCCTCGGGGCACGTCTTAATTGGGCCTCTCTCCTGGAGGCGCTCAGTCAGACCCAGTGTTGACATGTGACAAGACGCTCCTCAGAGCGCGTCTTGCTTGGGCCTCTCTCCTGGAGGCGCTCAGTCAGAACCAGAGGTGACATGTGGCAAGACGCTCCTCGGGGCGCGTATTGCTTGGGCCTCTCTCCTGGAGGCCCTCAGTCAGACCCAGTGTTGACATGTGGCAAGACGCTCCTCGGGGCGCGTCTTGCTGGGGCCTCTCTCCTGGAGGCCCTCAATCAGACCCAGTGTTGACACGTGGCAAGACGCTCCTCGGGGCGCGTCTTGCTTGGGTCTCTCTCCTTTTGGTGCTCAGTCAGACCGAATAGTGACATGTGGCATGACGCTCCTCGGGGTGCGTCTTGCTTAGGCCTCTCTCCTGGAGGCGCTCAGTCAGACCCAGTGGTGACATGTGGCAAGACACTCCTCGGGGCGCGTCTTGCTTGGGCCTCTCTCCTGGAGGCGCTCAGTCAGACCCAGTGTTGACATGTGGCAAGACGCTCCTCGGGGTGCGTCTTGCTTGGGCCTCTCTCCTGGAGGCGCTCAGTCAGAACCAGAGGTGACATGTGGCAAGACGCTCCTCGGGGCGCGTATTGCTTGGGCCTCTCTCCTGGAGGCACTCAGTCAGACCCAGTGTTGACATGTGGCAAGACGCTCCTCGGGTCGCGTCTTGCTTTGGCCTCTCTCCTGGAGGCGCTCAGTCAGACCCAGTGTTGACATGTGGCAAGACACTCCTCGGGTCGCGTCTTGCTTTGGCCTCTCTCCTGGAGGCGCTCAGTCAGACCCAGTGTTGACATGTGGCAAGACGCTCCTCGGGACGCGTCTTGCTTGGGCCTCTCTCCTGGAGGCGCTCAGTCAGACCCAGTGTTGACATGTGACAAGAAGCTCCTCGGGGCGCGTCTTGCTTGGGCCTCTCTCCTGGAGGCGCTCAGTCAGAACCAGAGGTGACATGTGGCAAGACGCTCCTCGGGGCGCGTATTGCTTGGGCCTCTCTCCTGGAGGCACTCAGTCAGACCCAGTGTTGACATTTGGCAAGACGCTCCTCGGGTCGCGTCTTGCTTTGGCCTCTCTCCTGGTGGCGCTCAGTCAGACCCAGTGTTGACATGTGGCAAGACGCTCCTCGAGGAGCGTCATGCTTGGGCCTCTCTCCTGGAGGCGCTCAGTCAGACCCAGTGTTGACATGTGGCAAGACGCTCTTCGGGGTGCGTCTTGCTTGGGCTTCTGTCCTGGAGGCCCTCAGTCAGACCCAGTGTTGGCAAGTGTCAAGATGCTCCTCGGGGCGCGTCTTGCTTGGGCCTCTCTCCTGGAGGCGCTCAGTCAGACCCAGTGTTGACATGTGGCAAGACGCTCCTCGGGGTGCGTCTTGCTTGGGCCTCTCTCCTGGAGGCGCTCAGTCAGACCCAGTGTTGACATGTGGCAAGACGCTCCTCGGGGCGCGTCATGCTTGGGCCTCTCTCCTGGAGGTGCTCAGTCAGACCCAGTGTTGACATGTGGCAAGACGCTCCTCGGGGCGCGTCTTGCTTGGGCCTCTCTCCTGGAGGCGCTCAGTCAGACACAGTGGTGATATGTGGCTAGACGCTCCTCGGGGCACGCATTGCTTGGGCCTCTCTCATTGAGGCCCTCAGTCAGACCCAGTGTTGACATGTGTCAAGACGCCCCTCAGGGCGCGTCTTGCTTGGGCCTTTCTCCTGGAGGCGCTCAGTCAGACCCATTGTTGACATGTGGCAAGACGCTTCTCGGGGCGCGTCTTGCTTGGGCCTCTCTCCTGGAGGCGCTCAGTCAGACCCACAGGTGACATGTGGCAAGACGCTCCTCCGGGCGCGTCTTGCTTGGGCCTCTCTCCTGGAGGCCCTCAGTCAGACCCATTGTTGACATGTGGCAAGACGCTCCTCGGGGCGTGTCTTGCTTGGGCCTCTCTCCTGGAGCCGCTCAGTCAGACCCAGTGGTGACATGTGGCAAGACGCTCCTCGGGGCGCGTATTGCTTGGGCCTCTCTCCTGGAGGCCCTCTGTCAGACCCAGTGTTGACATGTGGCAAGACGCTCCTCGGGGCGCGTCTTGCTTGGGCCTCTCTCCTGGAGGCGCTCAGTCAGACCCAGTGTTGACAAGTGGCAAGACGCTCCTCGGGGCGCGTCTTGCTTGGGCCTCTCTCCTGGAGGCGCTCAGTCAGACCCAGTGTTGACATGTGACAAGATGCTCCTCGGGGCGCGTCTTGCTTGGGCCTCTCTCCCGGAGGCGCTCAGTCAGAACCAGAGTTGACAAGTGGCAAGACGCTCCTCGGGGTGCGTATTGCTTGGGCCTCTCTCCTGGAGGCCCTCTGTCAGACCCAGTGTTGACACGTGGCAAGACGCTCCTCGGGGCGCGTCTTGCTTGGGTCTCTCTCCTGGAGGCGCTCAGTCAGACCGAGTAGTGACATATGGCATGACGCTCCTCGGGGCGCGTCTTGCTTGGGCCTCTCTCCTGGAGGCGCTCAGTCAGACCCAGTGGTGACATGTGGCAAGACTCTCCTCGGGGCGCGTCCTGCTTGGGCCTCTCTCCTGGAGGCCCTCTGTCAGACCCAGTGTTGACATGTGGCAAGACGCTCCTCGGGGCGCGTCTTGCTAGGGCCTCTCTCCTGGAGGCGGTCAGTCAGACCCAGTGGTGACATATGGCAAGACGCTTCTCGGGGCACGTGTTGCTTGGGCCTCTCTCCTGGAGGCCCTCTGTCAGACCCAGTCTTGACATGTGGCAAGACTTTCCTCGGGGCGCGTCTTGCTTGGGCTTCTCTCCTGGAGGCACTCAGTCAGACCCAGTGTTGACATGTGGCAAGACGCTCCTCGGGGCGCGTCTTAATTGGGCCTCTCTCCTGGAGGCGCTCAGTCAGACCCAGTGTTGACATGTGACAAGACGCTCCTCGGAGCGCGTCTTGCTTGGGCCTCTCTCCTGGAGGCGCTCAGTCAGAACCAGAGGTGACATGTGGCAAGACGCTCCTCGGGGCGCGTATTGCTTGGGCCTCTCTCCTGGAGGCCCTCAGTCAGACCCAGTGTTGACATGTGGCAAGACGCTCCTCGGGGCGCGTCTTGCTGGGGCCTCTCTCCTGGAAGCCCTCAATCAGACCCAGTGTTGACACGTGGCAAGACGCTCCTCGGGGCGCGTCTTGCTTGGGTCTCTCTCCTGGAGGCGCTCAGTCAGACCGAATAGTGACATGTGGCATGACGCTCCTCGGGGCGCGTCTTGCTTAGGCCTCTCTCCTGGAGGCGCTCAGTCAGACCCAGTGGTGACATGTGGCAAGACACTCCTCGGGGCGCGTCTTGCTTGGGCCTCTCTCCTGGAGGCCCTCTGTCAGACCCAGTGTTGACATGTGGCAAGAAGCTCCTCGGGGCGCGTCTTGCTTGGGCCTCTCTCCTGGAGGCGCTCAGTCAGACCCAGTGTTGACATGTGACAAGACGCTCCTCGGGGCGCGTCTTGCTTGGGCCTCTCTCCTGGAGGCGCTCAGTCAGAACCAGAGGTGGCATGTGACAAGACGCTCCTCGGGGCGCGTCTTGCTTGGGCCTCTCTCCTGGAGGCGCTCAGTCAGACCCAGTGTTGACATGTGGCAAGACGCTCCTCGGGACGCGTCTTGCTTGGGCCTCTCTCCTGGAGGCGCTCAGTCAGACCCAGTGTTGACATGTGACAAGAAGCTCCTCGGGGCGCGTCTTGCTTGGGCCTCTCTCCTGGAGGCGCTCAGTCAGAACCAGAGGTGACATGTGGCAAGACGCTCCTCGGGGCGCGTATTGCTTGGGCCTCTCTCCTGGAGGCACTCAGTCAGACCCAGTGTTGACATTTGGCAAGACGCTCCTCGGGTCGCGTCTTGCTTTGGCCTCTCTCCTGGAGGCGCTCAGTCAGACCCAGTGTTGACATGTGGCAAGACGCTCCTCGAGGCGCGTCATGCTTGGGCCTCTCTCCTTGAGGCGCTCAGTCAGACCCAGTGTTGACAAGTGGCAAGACGCTCCTCGGGGCGCGTCTTGCTTGGGCCTCTCTCCTGGAGGCGCTCAGTCAGACCCAGTGTTGACATGTGACAAGACGCTCCTCGGGGCGCGTCTTGCTTGGGCCTCTCTCCCGGAGGCGCTCAGTCAGAACCAGAGGTGACATGTGGCAAGACGCTCCTCGGGGCGCGTATTGCTTGGGCCTCTCTCCTGGAGGCCCTCTGTCAGACCCAGTGGTGACATGTGGCAAGACGCTCCTCGGGGCGCGTATTGCTTGGGCCTCTCTCCTGGAGGCACTCAGTCAGACCCAGTGTTGACATTTGGCAAGACGCTCCTCGGGTCGCGTCTTGCTTTGGCCTCTCTCCTGGAGGCGCTCAGTCAGACCCAGTGTTGACATGTGGCAAGACGCTCCTCGAGGCGCGTCATGCTTGGGCCTCTCTCCTGGAGGCGCTCAGTCAGACCCAGTGTTGACAAGTGGCAAGACGCTCCTCGGGGCGCGTCTTGCTTGGGCCTCTCTCCTGGAGGCGCTCAGTCAGACCCAGTGTTGACATGTGACAAGACGCTCCTCGGGGCGCGTCTTGCTTGGGCCTCTCTCCTGGAGGCGCTCAGTCAGAACCAGAGGTGGCATGTGACAAGACGCTCCTCGGGGCGCGTCTTGCTTTGGCCTCTCTCCTGGAGGCGCTCAGTCAGACCCAGTGTTGACATGTGGCAAGACGCTCCTCGGGACGCGTCTTGCTTGGGCCTCTCTCCTGGAGGCGCTCAGTCAGACCCAGTGTTGACATGTGACAAGAAGCTCCTCGGGGCGCGTCTTGCTTGGGCCTCTCTCCTGGAGGCGCTCAGTCAGAACCAGAGGTGACATGTGGCAAGACGCTCCTCGGGGCGCGTTTTGCTTGGGCCTCTCTCCTGGAGGCACTCAGTCAGACCCAGTGTTGACATTTGGCAAGACGCTCCTCGGGTCGCGTCTTGCTTTGGCCTCTCTCCTGGAGGCGCTCAGTCAGACCCAGTGTTGACATGTGGCAAGACGCTCCTCGAGGCGCGTCATGCTTGGGCCTCTCTCCTGGAGGCGCTCAGTCAGACCCAGTGTTGACAAGTGGCAAGACGCTCCTCGGGGCGCGTCTTGCTTGGGCCTCTCTCCTGGAGGCGCTCAGTCAGACCCAGTGTTGACATGTGACAAGACGCTCCTCGGGGCGCGTCTTGCTTGGGCCTCTCTCCCGGAGGTGCTCAGTCAGAACCAGAGGTGACATGTGGCAAGACGCTCCTCGGGGCGCGTATTGCTTGGGCCTCTCTCCTGGAGGCCCTCTGTCAGACCCAGTGGTGACATGTGGCAAGACGCTCCTCGGGGCGCGTATTGCTTGGGCCTCTCTCCTGGAGGCACTCAGTCAGACCCAGTGTTGACATTTGGCAAGACGCTCCTCGGGTCGCGTCTTGCTTTGGCCTCTCTCCTGGAGGCGCTCAGTCAGACCCAGTGTTGACATGTGGCAAGACGCTCCTCGAGGCGCGTCATGCTTGGGCCTCTCTCCTGGAGGCGCTCAGTCAGACCCAGTGTTGACAAGTGGCAAGACGCTCCTCGGGGCGCGTCTTGCTTGGGCCTCTCTCCTGGAGGCGCTCAGTCAGACCCAGTGTTGACATGTGACAAGACGCTCCTCGGGGCGCGTCTTGCTTGGGCCTCTCTCCTGGAGGCGCTCAGTCAGAACCAGAGGTGGCATGTGACAAGACGCTCCTCGGGGCGCGTCTTGCTTTGGCCTCTCTCCTGGAGGCGCTCAGTCAGACCCAGTGTTGACATGTGGCAAGACGCTCCTCGGGACGCGTCTTGCTTGGGCCTCTCTCCTGGAGGCGCTCAGTCAGACCCAGTGTTGACATGTGACAAGAAGCTCCTCGGGGCGCGTCTTGCTTGGGCCTCTCTCCTGGAGGCGCTCAGTCAGAACCAGAGGTGACATGTGGCAAGACGCTCCTCGGGGCGCGTATTGCTTGGGCCTCTCTCCTGGAGGCACTCAGTCAGACCCAGTGTTGACATTTGGCAAGACGTTCCTCGGGTCGCGTCTTGCTTTGGCCTCTCTCCTGGAGGCGCTCAGTCAGACCCAGTGTTGACATGTGGCAAGACGCTCCTCGAGGCGCGTCATGCTTGGGCCTCTCTCCTGGAGGCGCTCAGTCAGACCCAGTGTTGACAAGTGGCAAGACGCTCCTCGGGGAGCGTCTTGCTTGGGCCTCTCTCCTGGAGGCGCTCAGTCAGACCCAGTGTTGACATGTGACAAGACGCTCCTCGGGGCGCGTCTTGCTTGGGCCTCTCTCCCGGAGGCGCTCAGTCAGAACCAGAGGTGACATGTGGCAAGACGCTCCTCGGGGCGCGTATTGCTTGGGCCTCTCTCCTGGAGGCCCTCTGTCAGACCCAGTGTTGACACGTGGCAAGACGCTCCTCGGGGCGTGTCTTGCTTGGGTCTCTCTCCTGGAGGCGCTCAGTCAGACCGAGTAGTGACATATGGCATGACGCTCCTCGGGGCGCGTGTTGCTTGGGCCTCTCTCCTGGAGGCGCTCAGTCAGACCCAGTGGTGACATGTGGCAAGACTCTCCTCGGGGCGCGTCCTGCTTGGGCCTCTCTCCTGGAGGCCCTCTGTCAGACCCAGTGTTGACATGTGGCAAGACGCTCCTCGGGGCGCGTCTTGCTTGGGCCTCTCTCCTGGAGGCGGTCAGTCAGACCCAGTGGTGACATATGGCAAGACGCTTCTCGGGGCACGTGTTGCTTGGGCCTCTCTCCTGGAGGCCCTCTGTCAGACCCAGTGTTGACATGTGGCAAGACACTCCTCGGGGCGCGTCTTGCTTGGGCTTCTCTCCTGGAGGCACTCAGTCAGACCCAGTGTTGACATGTGGCAAGACGCTCCTCGGGGCACGTCTTAAATGGGCCTCTCTCCTGGAGGCGCTCAGTCAGACCCAGTGTTGACATGTGACAAGACGCTCCTCGGAGCGCGTCTTGCTTGGGCCTCTTTCCTGGAGGCGCTCAGTCAGAACCAGAGGTGACATGTGGCAAGACGCTCCTCGGGGCGCGTATTGCTTGGGCCTCTCTCCTGGAGGCCCTCAGTCAGACCCAGTGTTGACATGTGGCAAGACGCTCCTCGGGGCGCGTCTTGCTGGGGCCTCTCTCCTGGAGGCCCTCAATCAGACCCAGTGTTGACACGTGGCAAGACGCTCCTCGGGGCGCGTCTTGCTTGGGTCTCTCTCCTTTTGGCGCTCAGTCAGACCGAATAGTGACATGTGGCATGACGCTCCTCGGGGCGCGTCTTGCTTAGGCCTCTCTCCTGGAGGCGCTCAGTCAGACCCAGTGGTGACATGTGGCAAGACACTCCTCGGGGCGCGTCTTGCTTGGGCCTCTCTCCTGGAGGCGCTCAGTCAGACCCAGTGTTGACATGTGGCAAGACGCTCCTCGGAGTGCGTCTTGCTTGGGCCTCTCTCCTGGAGGCGCTCAGTCAGAACCAGAGGTGACATGTGGCAAGACGCTCCTCGGGGCGCGTATTGCTTGGGCCTCTCTCCTGGAGGCACTCAGTCAGACCCAGTGTTGACATGTGGCAAGACGCTCCTCGGGTCGCGTCTTGCTTTGGCCTCTCTCCTGGAGGCGCTCAGTCAGACCCAGTGTTGACATGTGGCAAGACACTCCTCGGGTCGCGTCTTGCTTTGGCCTCTCTCCTGGAGGCGCTCAGTCAGACCCAGTGTTGACATGTGGCAAGACGCTCCTCGGGACGCGTCTTGCTTGGGCCTCTCTCCTGGAGGTGCTCAGTCAGACCAAGTGTTGACATGTGACAAGAAGCTCCTCGGGGCGCGTCTTGCTTGGGCCTCTCTCCTGGAGGCGCTCAGTCAGAACCAGAGGTGACATGTGGCAAGACGCTCCTCGGGGCGCGTATTGCTTGGGCCTCTCTCCTGGAGGCACTCAGTCAGACCCAGTGTTGACATTTGGCAAGACGCTCCTCGGGTCGCGTCTTGCTTTGGCCTCTCTCCTGGTGGCGCTCAGTCAGACCCAGTGTTGACATGTGGCAAGACGCTCCTCGGGGCGCGTCCTGCTTGGGCCTCTCTCCTGGAGGCCCTCTGTCAGACCCAGTGTTGACATGTGGCAAGACACTCCTCGGGGCGCGTCTTGCTTGGGCTTCTCTCCTGGAGGCACTCAGTCAGACCCAGTGTTGGCAAGTGTCAAGATGCTCCTCGGGGCGCGTCTTGCTTGGGCCTCTCTCCTGGAGGCGCTCAGTCAGACCCATTGTTGACATGTGGCAAGACGCTCCTCGGGGCGCGTCTTGCTTGGGCTTCTCTCCTGGAGGCCCTCAGTCAGACCCATTGTTGGCAAGTGTCAAGATGCTCCTCGGGGCACGTTTTGCTTGGGCGTCTCTCCTGGAGGCCCTCTGTCAGACCCAGTGTTGACATGTGGCAAGACGCTCTTCGGGGTGCGTCTTGCTTGGGCTTCTCTCCTGGAGGCCCTCAGTCAGACCCAGTGTTGGCAAGTGTCAAGATGCTCCTCGGGGCGCGTCTTGCTTGGGCCTCTCTCCTGGAGGCGCTCAGTCAGACCCATTGTTGACATGTTGCAAGACGCTCCTCGGGGCGCGTCTTGCTTGGGCTTCTCTCCTGGAGGCCCTCAGTCAGACCCATTGTTGACATGTGGCAAGACGCTCCTCGGGGTGCTTCTTGCCTGGGCCTCTCTACTGGAGGCACTCAGTCAGACCCAGTGTTGACATGTGGCAAGACGCTCATAGGGGCACTTCTTGCTTGGGCTTCTCTCCTGGAGGCGATTAGTCAGACCCAGTGTTGACATGTGGCAAGACGCTCCTCGGGGCGCGTCTTGCTTGGGCCTCTCTCCTGGAGGCGCTCAGTCAGACCCAGTGTTGACATGTGGCAAGACGCTCCTCGGGACGCGTCTTGCTTGGGCCTCTCTCCTGGAGGCGCTCAGTCAGAACCAGAGGTGACATGTGGCAAGACGCTCCTCGGGGCGTGCATTGCTTGGGCCTCTCTCCTGGAGGCACTCAGTCAGACCCAGTGTTGACATTTGGCAAGACGCTCCTCGGGTCGCGTCTTTCTTTGGCCTCTCTCCTGGAGGCGCTCAGTAAGCCCCAGTGTTGACATGTGGCAAGACGCTCCTCGAGGCGCGTCATGCTTGGGCCTCTCTCCTGGAGGCGCTCAGTCAGACCCAGTGTTGACATGTGGCAAGACGCTCCTCGGGGCGCGTCTTGCTTGGGCCTCTCTCCTGGAGGCGCTCAGTCAGACCGAGTGCTGACATGTGGCAAGACGCTCCTCGGGGCGCGTCTTGCTTGGGCCTCTCTCCTGGAGGCGCTCAGTCAGACACAGTGGTGACATGTGGCTAGACGCTCCTCGGGGCACGTATTGCTTGGGCCTCTCTCATTGAGGCCCTCAGTCAGACCCAGTTATGACATGTGTCAAGACGCCCCTCGGGGCGCGTCTTGCTTGGGCCTTTCTCCTGGAGGCGCTCATTCAGACCCAGTGTTGACATGTGGCAAGACGCTACTCGGGGCGCGTCTTGCTTGCGCCTCTCTCCTGGAGGCGCTCAGTCAGACCCAGTGGTGACATGTGGCAAGACGCTCCTCGGGGCGCTTCATGCTTGGGCCTCTCTCCTGGAGGCGCTCAGTCAGACCCAGTGTTGACATGTGATAAGACGCTCATAGGGGCATGTCTTGCTTGGGCCTCTCTCCTGGAGGCGCTCAGTCAGACCCAGTGTTGACATGTGGCAAGACGCTCCTCGGGGTGCGTCTTAATTGGGCCTCTCTCCTGGAGGCGCTCAGTCAGACCCAGTGTTGACATGTGGCAAGACGCTCCTCGAGGCGCGTCATGCTTGGGCCTCTCTCCTGGAGGTGCTCAGTCAGACCCAGTGTTGACATGTGGCAAGACGCTCCTCGGGGCGCGTCTTGCTTGGGCCTCTCTCCTAAAGGCGCTCAGTGAGACCGAGTGCTGACATGTGGCAAGATGCTCCTCGGGGCGCGTCTTGCTTGGGCCTCTCTCCTGGAGGCGCATAGTCAGACACAGTGGTGATATGTGGCTAGACGCTCCTCGGGGCACGTATTGCTTGGACCTCTCTCATTGAGGCCCTCAGTCAGACCCAGTGTTGACATGTGTCAAGACGCCCCTCGGGGCGCGTCTTGCTTGGGCCTTTCTCCTGGAGGCGCTCAGTCAGACCCAGTGTTGACATGTGGCAAGATGCTCCTCGGGGCGCGTCTTGCTTGGGCCTCTCTCCTGGAGGCGCTCAGTCAGACCCACAGGTGACATGTGGCAAGACGCTCCTCCGGGCGCGTCTTGCTTGGGCCTCTCTCCTGGAGGCCCTCAGTCAGACCCATTGTTGACATGTGGCAAGACGCTCCTCGGGGCGTGTCTTGCTTGGGCCTCTCTCCTGGAGGCGCTCAGTCAGACCCAGTGGTGACATGTGGCAAGACGCTCCTCGGGGCGCGTATTGCTTGGGCCTCTCTCCTGGAGGCCCTCTGTCAGACCCAGTGTTGACATGTGGCAAGACGCTCCTCGGGGCGCGTCTTGCTTGGGCTTCTCTCATGGAGGCCCTCAGTCAGACCCAGTGTTGAAATGTGGCAAGACGCTCCTCGGGGCGCGTCTTGCTTGGGCCTCTCTCCTGGAGGCGCTCAGTCGACCCAGTGTTGACAAGTGGCAAGACGCTCCTCGGGGCGCGTCTTGCTTGGGCCTCTCTCCTGGAGGCGCTCAGTCAGACCCAGTGTTGACATGTGACAAGACGCTCCTCGGGGCGCGTCTTGCTTGGGCCTCTCTCCTGGAGGCGCTCAGTCAGAACCAGAGGTGACATGTGGCAAGACGCTCCTCGGGTCGCGTATTGCTTGGGCCTCTCTCCTGGAGGCCCTCTGTCAGACCCAGTGTTGACACGTGGCAAGACGCTCCTCGGGGCGCGTCTTGCTTGGGTCTCTCTCCTGGAGGCGCTCAGTCAGACCGAGTAGTGACATATGGCATGACGCTCCTCGGGGCGCGTCTTGCTTGGGCCTCTCTCCTGGAGGTGCTCAGTCAGACCCAGTGGTGACATGTGGCAAGACTCTCCTCGGGGCGCGTCCTGCTTGGGCCTCTCTCCTGGAGGCCCTCTGTCAGACCCAGTGTTGACATGTGGCAAGACGCTCCTCGGGGCGCGTCTTGCTTGGGCCTCTCTCCTGGAGGCGGTCAGTCAGACCCAGTGGTGACATATGGCAAGACGCTTCTCGGGGCACGTGTTGCTTGGGCCTCTCTCCTGGAGGCCCTCTGTCAGACCCAGTGTTGACATGTGGCAAGACACTCCTCGGGGCGCGTCTTGCTTGGGCTTCTCTCCTGGAGGTACTCAGTCAGACCCAGTGTTGACATGTGGCAAGACGCTCCTCGGGGCGCGTCTTAATTGGGCCTCTCTCCTGGAGGCGCTCAGTCAGACCCAGTGTTGACATGTGACAAGACGCTCCTCGGGGCGCGTCTTGCTTGGGCCTCTCTCCTGGAGGCGCTCAGTCAGAACCAGAGGTGACATGTGGCAAGACGCTCCTCGGGGCGCGTATTGCTTGGGCCTCTCTCCTGGAGGCCCTCAGTCAGACCCAGTGTTGACATGTGGCAAGACGCTCCTCGGGGCGCGTCTTGCTGGGGCCTCTCTCCTGGAGGCCCTCAATCAGACCCAGTGTTGACACGTGGCAAGACGCTCCTCGGGGCGCGTCTTGCTTGGGTCTCTCTCCTGGAGGCGCTCAGTCAGACCGAGTAGTGACATGTGGCATGACGCTCCTCGGGGCGCGTCTTGCTTAGGCCTCTCTCCTGGAGGCGCTCAGTCAGACCCAGTAATGACATGTGGCAAGACACTCCTCAGGGCGCGTCTTGCTTGGGCCTCTCTCCTGGAGGCCCTCTGTCAGACCCAGTGTTGACATGTAACAAGACGCTCCTCGGGGCGCGTCTTGCTTGGGCCTCTCTCCTGGAGGCGCTCAGTCAGACCCAGTGTTGACATGTGACAAGACGCTCCTCGGGGCGCGTCTTGCTTGGGCCTCTCTCCTGGAGGCGCTCAGTCAGAACCAGAGGTGGCATGTGACAAGACGCTCCTCGGGGCGCGTCTTGCTTTGGCCTCTCTCCTGGAGGCGCTCAGTCAGACCCAGTGTTGACATGTGGCAAGACGCTCCTCGGGACGCGTCTTGCTTGGGCCTCTCTCCTGGAGGCGCTCAGTCAGACCCAGTGTTGACATGTGACAAGAAGCTCCTCGGGGCGCGTCTTGCTTGGGCCTCTCTCCTGGAGGCGCTCAGTCAGAACCAGAGGTGACATGTGGCAAGACGCTCCTCGGGGCGCGTATTGCTTGGGCCTCTCTCCTGGAGGCACTCAGTCAGACCCAGTGTTGACATTTGGCAAGACGCTCCTCGGGTCGCGTCTTGCTTTGGCCTCTCTCCTGGAGGCGCTCAGTCAGACCCAGTGTTGACATGTGGCAAGACGCTCCTCGAGGCGCGTCATGCTTGGGCCTCTCTCCTGGAGGCGCTCAGTCAGACCCAGTGTTGACATGTGGCAAGACGCTCCTCGGGGCCCATCTTGCTTGGGCCTCTCTCCTGGAGGCGCTCAGTCAGACAGAGTGCTGACATGTGGCAAGACGCTCCTCGGGGCGCGTCTTGCTTGGGCCTCTCTCCTGGAGGCGCTCAGTCAGACACAGTGGTGACATGTGGCTAGACGCTCCTCGGGGCACGTATTGCTTGGGCCTCTCTCATTGAGGCCCTCAGTCAGACCCAGTGTTAAAGTGACACCAGGCTCGGTGACCTTTGGGACATGGTTTAACCCCCTATAGGAATGTGCGATCATCATGAAACGTTCAGATTACTTACAACTCAATAGATTCTACCTTCTTGTAATGTTTCAGCCTGATTGAACCTTGTTTTCACACAAATGAACCCAGAATGATGTGAAATTGTGCTTCTTGCAACATAATTCTGGGTGCCATTTAAAAACCTTAAGTGCTAATGACTCCATTCCTTTTTTTGGTAATGGGGGCTGTTAATTGTAGTACTCTAAAACAAACCTGACCTCTCTAGGATATTCAGAAGCCACGTTATAAGCCCACAAAGGTGTGACTGGACTACTTCTTTAAAGTGACACCAGGCCCGGTGACCTTTGGGACATGGTTTGACCCCCTATAGGAATGTGCGATCATCATGAAACGTTCAGATCACTTACAACTCAATAAATTTTACCTTCTTGTAACGTTTCAGCCTGATTGGACCTTGTTTTCACACAAATGGATCCAGAATGATGTGAAATTGTGCTTCGTGCAACATAATTCTGGGTGCCATTTAAAAACCATAAGTGCTAATGACTCCATTCCTCTTTGTGGTTGTAGGGGCTGTTGATTGGAGTACACTAAAACAAATCTGATCTCTCTAGGACATTCAGAAGCCAAGTTATAAGCCCACAAATGTGTAACTGGACTACTTCTTTAAAGTGACACCAGGCCTGGTGACCTTTGGGACATGGTTTGACCCCCTATAGGAATGTGCGATCATCATGAAACGTTCAGATCACTTACAACAGTGGTTCCCAAACTTATTTAGCCGCGCACCCCCTTCTATGTCCCGACCATGTCGACCCCCCCCCCCACCCCCACCCCCAGCCCCCACATCGGGGCATGGCTATATATATATATATATATATATATATATATATATATATATATATATATATATATATAGCAGATGTCAAGCTAAACAGAGAGGGTTAAAAAAATTCCCCATCACTTTCATTTTTTAAATAGTAATTAATAAGCATTCGATACCATTACAATTTCCTTTGATTTAATTTTGAACAAATATTTAGATTGCCCAGGTAGCACATAAACAATGCAATTTAACGGTTTTCTTAAAGTAGGAACGTTTAACCTGTGCGGCCAGAGCGCTCTCCTTCCTTCTGCTCTGCGTAAACCTGAGCTGATCACCTACTTGTGCATAATCAAATGTCTATAGGGGACAAGATATAGCCATGATGTTCACTTTTGCCTCAGACTGACTTATTGCTGTTTTATGGTGTGGCTGAATCTGCGATCCGCTGCCACGTGGACCGGAATAACAACTGCTGCAGTGGACTTGTGGTCAGGTTCGGAGTCACTGGCTGGAGCGGACCCGACTCATCCCAGAAGCTAATATCTTAATTTGACCTTGAATGAAAAATAACCTCTTAAAAGTTTTTATCACGGTGGAGGCAGCGTTCATTTCTGCCTTCAGTCTGACAGCGGGCCGGAGTTAAAGCAGCGCGTGCGCTTATTGAATAGGTGTGTGTGTGTGCGCGCGCGTGCGCGCGCGGCACAGCCGCTCAGGCCACCGCGTCTCGCGCTATTTAAACCAATGTTGTAAAATTCCTTCTGCCCAGCCCAGATGTGCTCACTTGTGCACCCGTGAGCCGTGGTTCAGCCGGAACGCGTCTGATCTCTGACAGACGCACTCTGAACTTCAGATCGTCAGCGCGCTGTTAATAGCCTGAATGGGAATCATTTCTTGTTATTTTGTTACATCCACAATGTTCTGTGTGTGAGGTTTACAATGTCAGAACACCTGCATGAGACAGGGTGTTAATTACAATCTGCCAGAAGGACTCACCTCCTTCAGATTCCTCCAACACCGTTAAAAATGATCAAATACAGAACATGTCGGCGTGCGCAGGCCAGAGTGCTGAAGCTCGGCGCATTATTATTATTATGAAGCTAGGGCACATGTGGAGGACACGCGTGCGTGCGCACAAAAATATACTTGTTTTCAATTACATTTATTGTGCCCACTTACTTTTTCTTTGGTCCACCCACAAATGAGTTTCTACGCTAATGGTGACATATGACAGACTTCTCTGAGCTCCGCAGCCATTACACTTTTCAACTCGCGCACCCCCGGGGGAGCGCACCAGACTTTGGGAATCCCTGACCTACAACTCAATAGATTCTACCTTCTTGTAACGTTTCAGCCTGATTGGACCTTGTTTTCACACAAATGAACCCAGAATGATGTGAAATTGTGCTTCGTGCAACATAATTCTGGGTGCCATTTAAAAACCATAAGTGCTAATGACTCCATTCCTTTTTGTGGTAACGGGGGCTGTTAATTGGAGTACTCTAAAACAAACCTGAACTCTCTAGGATATTCAGAAGCCAAGTTATAAGCCCACAAAGGTGTAACTGGACTACTTCTTTAAATTGACACCATATCCGGTGACCTTTGGGACATGGTTTGACCCCCTTAGGAAAGTGCTACCATCATGAAACGTTCAGATCACTTACAACTCAATAGATTCTACCTTCCTGTAACGTTTCAGCCTGATTGGACCTTGTTTTCACACAAATGGACCCAGAATGATGTGAAATTGTGCTTCGTGCAACATAATTCTGGGTGCCATTTACAAACCATAAGTGCTAATGACTCCATTCCTTTTTGTGGTTGTAGGGGCTGTTGATTGGAGTACATTAAAACAAACCTGATCTCTCTAGGACATTCAGAAGAAACGTTATAAGCCCACAAATGTGTACCTGGACTACTTATTTAAATTGACACCAGATCCGGTGACCTTTGGGACATGGTTTGACCCCCTTAGGAATGTGCTATCATCATGAAACACAGGAATCATTTACAACTCAATAGATTCTACTTTTCTGTGACGTTTCAGCCTCAATGAAGCTTTTTTCTGAGAAATGGACCCGGAATGATGTGAAATTGTGCTTTGTGCGACATAATTCTGGGTGCCATTTAAAAACCATAAGTGCTAATGATTCCATTCCTTTTTGGGGTTGTAGGAGCTGTTAATTGAAGTACTCTAAAACAAACCTGACCTCTCTAGGACATTCAGAAGAAATGTTATAAGCCCACAAAGGTGTAACTGGACTACTTCTTTCAAGTGACACCAGGCCCGGTGACCTTTGGGACATGGTTTGACCCCCTATAGGAATGTGCGATCATCATGAAACGTTCAGATCACTTATAACTCAATAGATTCTACCTTCCTGTAACGTTTCAGCCTGATTGGACCTTGTTTTCACACAAATGGACCCAGAATGATGTGAAATTGTGCTTCGTGCAACATAATTCTGGGTGCCATTTAAAAACCATAGGTGCTAATGACTCCATTCCTTTTTGGAGTAATAGGGGATGTTGATTGGAGTACACTAAAACAAACCTGACCTCTCTGAGACATTCAGAAGCCAAGTTATAAGCCCCAAAGGTGTGTTTAGAACGCCGCCTTTAAGGAACAAGTGATCCGGTGACCTTTATGACCTGATTTGACGCCCTTAGGAATGTGCTATCATCATGAAACACAGGAATCATTTACAACTCAATAGATTCTACTTTTCTGTGACGTTTCAGCCTCATTGGACCTTGTTTTCACACAAATGGACCCAGAATGATGTGAAATTGTGCTTCGTGCAACATAATTCTGGGTGCCATTTACAAACCATAAGTGCTAATGACTCCATTCCTTTTTGTGGTTGAAGGGGCTGTTGATTGGAATACTCTGAAACAAACCTGATCTCTCTAGGACATTCAGAAGAAAAGTTATAAGCCCACAAATGTGTAACTGGACAACTTCTTTAAATTGACACCAGATCCGGTGACCTTTGGGACACGGTTTGACGCCCTTAGGAAAGTGCTATCATCATGAAACGTTCAGATCACTTACAACTCAATAGATTCTACCTTCCTGTAACATTTCAGCCTGATTGGACCTTGTTTTCACACAAATGGACCCAGAATGATGTGAAATTGTGGTTCGTGCAACATAATTCTGGGTGCCATTTAAAAACCATAAGTGCTAATGACTCCATTCCTTTTTGGGGTAATAAGGGCAGTTGATTGGAGTACATTAAAACAAACCTGACCTCTCTGAGACATTCAGAAGCCAAGTTATAAGCCCCCAATATGTGTTTGGAACCCCGCCTTAAGGAACAAGTGATCCGGGTGCCTTTTATGAACTGATTTGATGCCCTTAAGAATGTGGTATCATCATGAAACACATGAATCATTTACAACTCAATATATTTTACTTTTCTGTGACGTTTCAGCCTGATTGGACCTTGTTTTCACACAAATGGACCCAGAATGATGTGAAATTGTGCTTCGTGCAACATAATTCTGGGTGCCATTTACAAACCATAAGTGCTAATGACTCCATTCCTTTTAGTGGTTGTAGGGGCTGTTGATTGGAGTACTCTGAAACAAACCTGATCTCTCTAGGACATTCAGAAGAAAAGTTATAAGCCCACATATGTGTAACTCGACTACTTATTTAAATTGACACCCGATCCGGTGACCTTTGGGACATAGTTTGACCCCCTTAGGAATGTGTTATCATCATGAAACACAGGAATCATTTACAACTCAATAGATTTTACTTTTCTGTGACGTTTCAGCCTGATTGGACCTTGTTTTCACAAAAATGGACCCAGAATGATGTGAAATTGTGCTTCGTGCAACATAATTCTGGGTGCCATTTAAAAACCATAAGTGCTAATGACTCCATTCCTTTTTGGGGTAATAGGGGCTGTTATTTGGAGTACTCTAAAACAAACCTGACCTCTCTAGGACATTGAGAAGCCAAGTTATAAGCCCACAAAGGTGTAACTGGACTACTACTTTAAAGTGACACCAGATCCGGTGACCTTTGGGACATGGTTTGACCCCCTATAGGAATGTGCGATCATCTTGAAACGTTCAGATCACTTACAACTCAATAGATTCTACCTTCTTGTAACGTTTCAGCCTGATTGGACCTTGTTTTCACACAAATGGACCCAGAATGATGTGAAATTGTGCTTCGTGCAACATAATTCTGAGTGCCATTTACAAACCATAAGTGCTAATGACTCCATTCCTTTTTGTGGTTGTAGGGGCTGTTGATTGGAGTATACTAAAACAAACCTGATCTCTCTAGGACATTCAGAAGCCAAGTTATAAGCCCACAAATGTGTAACTGGACTACTTCTTTAAATTGACACCAGATCCGGTGACCTTTGGGACATGGTTTGACCCCCTTAGGAAAGTGCTATCATCATGACACGTTCAGATCACTTACAACTCAATAGAGTCTACCTTCCTTTAACGTTTGAGCCTGATTGGACCTTGTTTTCACACAAATGAACCCAGAATGATATGAAATTGTGCTTAGTGCAGCATAATTCTGGGTGCCGTTTAAAAACCATAACTGCTAATGACTCCATTCCTTTTTGAGGTTGTAGGGGTTGTTGATTGAAGTACACTAAAACAAACCTGATCTCTCTAGGACATTCAGAAGCCAAGTTGTAAGCCCACAAATGTGTAACTGGACTACTTCTTTAAATTGACACCAGATCCGGTGACCTTTGGGACATGGTTTGACCCCCTTAGGAAAGTGCTATCATCATGAAACGTTCAGATCACTTACAACTCAATAGATTCTACCTTCCTCTAACGTTTCAGCCTGATTGGACCTTGTTTTCACACAAATGAACCCAGAATGATGTGAAATTGTGCTTCGTGCAACATAATTCTGGGTGCCATTTACAAACCATAAGTGCTAATGACTCCATTGCTTTTTGCGGTTGTAGGGGCTGTTGATTGGAGTACACTAAAACAAACCTAACCTCTCTAGGACATTCAGAAGCCAAGTTATAAGCCCACAAAGGTGTAACTGGACTACTTCTTTAAAGTGACACCAGGCCCGGTGACCTTTGGGACATGGTTTTACCCCCTATAGGAATGCGCAATCATCTTGAAACGTTCAGATCACTTACAACTCAATAGATTCTACCTTCTTGTAGCGTTTCAGCCTGATTGGACCTTGTTTTCACACAAATGGACCCAGAATGATGTGAAATTGTGCTTCCTGCAACATAATTCTGGGTGCCATTTACAACCATAAGTGCTAATGACTCCATTCCTTTTTGTGGTTGTAGGGGCTGTTGATTGGAGTACATTAAAACAAACCTGATCTCTCTAGGACAGTCAGAAGCCAAGTTATAAGCCCACAAATGTGTAACTGGACTACTTCTTTAAATTTACACCAGATCCGGTGACCTTTGGGACTTGCATGTCGCTTTGGATAAAAGCGTCTGCGAAATGAATAAACATAAACATAAACATAAACATGGTTTGACCCCCTTAGGAAAGTGCTATAATCATGAAACGTTCAGATCACTTACAACTCAATAGATTCTACCTTCCTGTAACGTTTCAGCCTGATTGGACCTTGGAGTACATTAAAACAAACCTGATCTCTCTAGGAAATTCAGAAGCCAGGTTATAAGCCCACCAATGTGTAACTGGACTACTTCTTTAAATTGACACCAGATCCGGTGACCTTTGGGACTTGTACGTCGCTTTGGATAAAAGCGTCTGCGAAATAAATAAACATAAACATAAACATAAACATGATTTGACCCCCTTAGGAAAGTGCTATCATCATGAAACGTTCAGATCACTTACAACTCAATAGATTCTACCTTCCTGTAACGTTTCAGCCTGATTGGACCTTGTTTTCACACAAATGGACCCAGAATGATGTGAAATTGTGCTTCGTGCAACATAATTCTGGGTGCCATTTACAAACCATAAGTGCTAATGACTCCATTCCTTTTTGTGGTTTTAGGGGCTGTTGATTGGAGTACACTAAAACAAACCTAACCTCTCTAGGACATTCAGAAGCCAAGTTATAAGCCCACAAATGTGTAACTGGACTACTTCTTTAAAGTGACACCAGGCCCGCTGACCTTTGGGACATGGTTTGACCCTCTATAGGAATGTGCGATCATCTTGAAACGTTCATGTCACTTACAACTCAATAGATTCTACATTCTTGTAACGTTTCAGCCTGATTGGACCTTGTTTTCACACAAATGGACCCAGAATGATGTGAAATTGTGCTTCGTGCAACATAATTCTGGGTGCCATTTACAAACCATAAGTGCTAATGACTCCATTCCTTTTTGTGGTTGTAGGGGCTGTTAATTGGAGTACATTAAAACAAACCTGATCTCTCTAGGACATTCATAAGCCAAGTTATAAGCCCACAAATGTGTAACTGGACTACTTCTTTAAATTGACACCAGATCCGGTGACCTTTGGGACATGGTTTGACCCCCTTAGGAAAGTGCGATCATCTTGAAACTTTCAGATCACTTACAACTCAATAGATTCTACCTTCCTTTAACGTTTCAGCCTGATTGGACCTTGTTTTCACACAAATGAACCCAGAATGATGTGAAATTGTGCTTAGTGCAGCACAATTCTGGGTGCCATTTAAAAACCATAACTGCTAATGACTCCATTCCTTTTTGAGGTTGTAGGGGTTGTTGATTGGAGTACACTAAAACAAACCTGATCTCTCTAGGACATTCAGAAGCCAAGTTGTAAGCCCACAAATGTGTAACTGGACTACTTCTTTAAATTGACACCAGATCCGGTGACCTTTGGGACATGGTTTGACCCCCTTAGGAAAGTGCTATTATCATGAATCGTTCAGATCACTTACAACTCAATAGATTCTACCTTCCTGTAACGTTTCAGCCTTATTGGACCTTGTTTTCACACAAATGGACCCGGAATGATGTGAAATTGTGCTTTGTGCGACATAATTCTGGGTGCCATTTACAAACCATAAGTGCTAATGACTCCATTCCTTTTTGTTGTTGTAGGGGCTGTTGATTGGAGTACACTAAAACAAACCTAACCTCTCTAGGACATTCAGAAGCCAAGTTATAAGCCCACAAATGTGTAACTGGACTACTTCTTTAAAGTGACACCAGATCCGGTGACCTTTGGGACATGGTTTGACCCCCTATAGGAATGTGCGATCATCATGAAACGTTCAGATCACTTACAACTCAATAGATTCTACCTTCTTGTAACGTTTCAGCCTGATTGGACCTTGTTTTCACACAAATGGACCCAGAATGATGTGAAATTGTGCTTCGTGCAACATAATTCTTGGTGCCATTTACAAACCATAAGTGCTTATGACTCCATTCCTTTTTGTGGTTGAAGGGGATGTTGATTGGAGTACACTAAAACAAACCTGATCTCTCTAGGACATTCAGAAGCCAAGTTATAAGCCCACAAATGTGTAACTGGACTACTTCTTTAAATTGACACCAGATCCGGTGACCTTTGGGACATGGTTTGACCCCCTATAGGAATGTGCGATCATCATGAAACGTTCAGATCACTTACAACTCAATAGATTCTACCTTCTTGTAACGTTTCAGCCTGATTGGACCTTGTTTTCACACAAATGAACCCAGAATGATGTGAAATTGTGCTTCGTGCAACATAATTCTGGGTGCCATTTACAACCCATAAGTGCTAATGACTCCATTCCATTTTGTGGTTGTACGGGCTGTTGATTGGAGTACACTAAAACAAACCTAACCTCTCTAGGACATTCAGAAGCCAAGTTATAAGCCCACAAATGTGTAACTGGACTACTTCTTTAAATTGACACCAGATCCGGTGACCTTTGGGACATGATTTGACCCCCTTAGGAAAGTGCTATCATCATGAAACGTTCAGATCACTTACAACTCAATAGATTCTACCTTCCTGTAACGTTTCAGCCTGATTGGACCTTGTTTTCACACAAATTAACCCAGAATGATGTGAAATTGTTTTTCGTGCAACATAATTCTGGGTGCCATTTAAAAACCATAAGTGCTAATGACTCCATTCCTTTTTGGGGTAATGGGGGCTGTTAACTGGAGTACTCTAAAACAAACCTGACCTCTTTAGGTTATTCAGAAGCCCAGTTATAAGCCCACAAAGGTGCAACTGGACTACTTCTTTAAAGTGACACCAGGCCCGGTGACCTTTGGGACATGGTTTGACCCCCTATAGGAATGTGCGATCATCATGAAACGTTCAGATCACTTACAACTCAATAGATTCTACCTTCTTGTAACGTTTCAGCCTGATTGGACCTTGTTTTCACACAAATGGACCCAGAATGATGTGAAATTGTGCTTCGTGCAACATAATTCTGGGTGCCATTTACAAACCATAAGTGCTAATGACTCCATTCCTTTTTGTGGTTGTAGGGGCTTTTGATTGTAGTACACAAAAAACAAACCTGATCTCTCTACGACATTCAGAAGCCAAGTTATAAGCCCACAAATGTGTAACTGGACTACTTCTTTAAATTGACACCAGATCCGGTGACCTTTGGGACATGGTTTGACCCCCTATAGGAATGTGCGATCATCATGAAACGTTCAGATCACTTACAACTCAATAGATTCTACCTTCTTGTAACGTTTCAGCCTGATTGGACCTTGTTTTCACACAAATGGACCCAGAATGATGTGAAATTGTGCTTCGTGCAACATAATTCTGGGTGCCATTTAAAAACCATAAGTGCTAATGACTCCATTCCTTTTTGTGGTTGTAGGGGCTGTTGATTGGAGTACACTAAAACAAACCTGATCCCTCTAGGACATTCAGAAGCCAAGTTATAAGCCCACAAATGTGTAACTGGACTACTTCTTTAAAGTGACACCAGGCCCGGTGACCTTTGGGACATGGTTTGACCCCCTATAGGAATGTGCGATCATCATGAAACGTTCAGATCACTTACAACTCAATAGATTCTACCTTCCTGTAATGTTTCAGCCTGATTGGACCTTGTTTTCACACAAATGAACGCAGAATGATATGAAATTGTGCTTCGTGCAACATAATTCTGGGTGCCATTTAAAAACCATACGTGCTAATGACTCCATTCCTTTTTGTGGTAATGGGGGCTGTTAATTGGAGTACTCTAAAACAAACCTGAACTCTCTAGGACATTCAGAAGCCAAGTTATAAGCCCACAAAGGTGTAACTGGACTACTTCTTTAAATTGACACCAGATCCGGTGACCTTTGGGACATGGTTTGACCCCCTATAGGAATGTGCGATCATCATGAAACGTTCAGATCACTTACAACTCTATAGATTCTACCTTCCTGTAACGTTTCAGCCTGATTGGACCTTGTTTTCACACAAATGAACCCAGAATGATGTGAAATTGTGCTTCGTGCAACATTATTCTGGGTGCCATTTAAAAACCATAAGTGCTAATGACTCCATTCATTTTTGGGGTAATGGGGGCTGTTAATTGGAGTATTCTAAAACAAACCTGACCTCTCTAGGATATTCAGAAGCCAAGTTATAAGCCCACAAATGTGTAACTGGACTACTTCTTTAAAGTGACACCAGGCCCGGTGACCTTTGGGACATGGTTTGACCCTCTATAGGAATGTGCGATCATCTTGAAATGTTCATATGTCACTTACAACTCAATAGATTCTACATTCTTGTAACGTTTCAGCCTGATTGGACCTTAATTTCACACAAATGGACACAGAATGATGTGAAATTGTGCTTCGTGCAATATAATTCTGGGTGCCATTTACAAACCATAAGTGCTAATGACTCCATTCTTTTTTTGTGGTTGTAGGGGCTGTTGATTGGAGTACATTAAAACAAACCTGATCTCTCTAGGACATTCAGAAGCCAAGTTATAAGCCCACAAATGTGTAACTGGACTACTTCTTTAAATTGACACCAGATCCGGTGACCTTTGGGACATGTTTTGACCCCCTATAGGAATGTGCTATCATCATGAAACGTTCAGATCACTTACAACTCAATAGATTGTACCTTCTTGTAACGTTTCAGCCTGATTGGACCTTGTTTTCACACAAATGGACCCAGAATGATATGAAATTGTGCTTCGTGCAACATAATTCTGGGTGCCATTTACAAACCATAAGTGCTTATGACTCCATTCCTTTTTGTGGTTGTAGGGGCTGTTGATTGGAGTACACTAAAACAAACCTGATCTCTCTAGGACATTCAGAAGCCAAGTTATAATCCCACAAATGTGTAACTGGACTACTTCTTTAAATTGACACCATATCCGGTGACCTTTGGGACATGGTTTGACCCCCTTAGGAAAGTGCTATCATCATGAATTGTTCAGATCACTTACAACTCAATAGATTCTACCTTCCTGTAACGTTTCAGCCTGATTGGACCTTGTTTTCACACAAATGAACACAGAATGATGTGAAATTGTGCTTTGTGCAACATAATTCTGGGTGCCATTTAAAAACCATAAGTGCTAATGACTCCATTCCTTTTTGGGGTAATGGGGGCTGTTAATTGGAGTACTCTAAAACAAACCTGACCTCTCTAGGATATTCAGAAGCCAAGTTATAAGACCACAAAGGTGTAACTGCACTACTTCTTTAAAGTGACACCAGGCCCGGTGACCTTTGGGACATGATTTGACCCTCTATAGGAATGTGCGACCATCTTGAAACGTTCATGTCACTTACAACTCAATAGATTCTACATTCTTGTAACGTTTCAGCCTGATTGGACCTTGTTTTCACACAAATGGACCCAGAATGATGTGAAATTGTGCTTCGTGCAACATAATTCTGGGTGCCATTTACAAACCATAAGTGCTAATGACTCCATTCCTTTTTGTGGTTGGAGGAGCTATTAATTGAAGTACTCTAAAACAAACCTGACCTCTCTAGGTCTTTCAGAAGAAAAGTTATAAGCCGACAAAGGCGTAACTGGACTACTTCTTTAAAGTGACACCAGGCCCGGTGACCTTTGGGACATGGTTTGACCCCCTATAGGAATGTGCGATCATCTTGAAATGTTCAGATCACTTACAACTCAATAGATTCTACCTTCTTGTAACGTTTCAGCCTGATTGGACCTTGTTTTCACACAAATGGACCAAGAATGATGTGAAATTGTGATTTGTGCAACATAATTCTGGGTGCCATTTACAAACCATAAGTGCTTATGACTCCATTCCTTTTTGTGGTTGTAGGGGCTGTTGATTGGAGTACACTAAAACAAACCTGATCTCTCTATAACATTCAGAAGCCAAGTTATAAGCCCACAAATGTGTAACTGGACTACTTCTTTAAATTGACACCAGATCCGGTGACCTTTGGGACATGGTTTGACCCCCTATAGGAATGTGCGATCATCATGAAACGTTCAGATCACTTACAACTCAATAGATTCTACCTTCCTGTAACGTTTCAGCCTGATTGGACCTTGTTTTCACACAAATGAACCCAGAATGATGTGAAATTGTGCTTCGTGCAACATAATTCTGGGTGCCATTTACAAACCATAAGTGCTAATGACTCCATTCCTTTTTGTGGTTGTAGGAGCTATTAACTGAAGTACTCTAAAACAAACCTGACCTCTCTAGGACATTCAGAAGAAAAGTTATAAGCCAACAAAGGTGTAACTGGACTACTTCTTTAAAGTGACACCAGGCCCGGTGACCTTTGGGACATGGTTTGACCCGCTATAGGAATGTGCGATCATCTTGAAACGTTCAGATCACTTACAACTCAATAGATTCGACCTTCCTGTAACCTTTCAGCCTGATTGGACCTTGTTTTCACACAAATGAACCCAGAATGATGTGAAATTGTGCTTCGTGCAACATAATTCTGGGTGCCATTTAAATACCATAAGTGCTAATGACTCAATTCCTTTTTGGGATAATGGGGGCTGTTAATTGGAGTACTCTAAAACAAACCTGACCTCTTTAGGATATTCAGAAGCCAAGTTATAAGCCCACAAATGTGTAACTGGACTACTTCTTTAAAGTGACACCAGGCCTGGTGACCTTTGGGACATGGTTTGACCCCCTATAGGAATGTGCGATCATCATGAAACGTTCAGATCACTTACAACTCTATAGATTCTACCTTCCTGTAACGTTTCAGCCTGATTGGACCTTGTTTTCACACAAATGAACCCAGAATGATGTGAAATTGTGCTTCGTGCAACATTATTCTGGGTGCCATTTAAAAACCATAAGTGCTAATGACTCCATTCATTTTTGGGGTAATGGGGGCTGTTAATTGGAGTACTCTAAAACAAACCTGACCTCTCTAGGATATTCAGAAGCCAAGTTATAAGCCCACAAATGTGTAACTGGACTACTTCTTTAAAGTGACACCAGACCCGGTGACCTTTGGGACATGGTTTGACCCTCTATAGGAATGTGCGATCATCTTGAAACGTTCATATGTCACTTACAACTCAATAGATTCTACATTCTTGTAACGTTTCAGCCTGATTGCACCTTGTTTTCACACAAATGGACCCAGAATGATTGAAATTGTGCTTCGTGCAATATAATTCTGGGTGCCATTTACAAACCATAAGTGCTAATGACTCCATTCCTTTTTTGTGGTTGTAGGGGCTGTTGATTGGAGTACATTAAAACAAACCTGATCTCTCTAGGACATTCAGAAGCCAAGTTATAAGCCCACAAATGTGTAACTGGACTACTTCTTTAAATTGACACCAGATCCGGTGACCTTTGGGACATGTTTTGACCCCCTATAGGAATGTGCTATCATCATGAAATGTTCAGATCACTTACAATTCAATGGATTCTACCTTTCTGTAATGTTTCAGCCTGATTGGACCTTGTTTTCACACAAATGAACCCAGAATGATGTGAAATTGTGCTTCGTGCAACATAATTCTGGGTGCCATTTACAAACCATAAGTGCTAATGACTCCATTCCTTTTTGTGGTTGTAGGGGCTGTTGATTGGAGTACACTAAAACAAACCTGACCTCTCTAGGACATTCAGAAGCCAAGTTATAAGCCCACAAATGTGTAACTGGACTACTTCTTTAAAGTGACACCAGATCCGCTGACCTTTGGGACATGGTTTGACCCCCTATAGGAATGTGCGATCATCTTGAAATGTTCAGATCACTTACAACTCAATATATTCTACCTTCTTGTAACGTTTCAGCCTGATTGGACCTTGTTTTCACACAAATGGACCCAGAATGATGTGAAATTGAAATTTGTGCACCATAATTCTGGGTGCCATTTACAAACCATAAGTGCTTATGACTCCATTCCTTTTTGTGGTTGTAGGGGCTGCTGATTGGAGTACACTAAAACAAACCTGATCTCTCTAGAACATTCAGAAGCCAAGTTATAAGCCCAAAAATGTGTAACAGGACTACTTCTTTAAATTGACACCAGATCCGGTGACCTTTGGGACATGGTTTGACACCCTATAGGAATGTGTGATCATCATGAAATGTTCAGATCACTTACAACTCAATAGATTCTACCTTCCTGTAACGTTTCAGCCTGATTGGACCTTGTTTTCACACAAATGAACCCAGAATGATGTGAAATTGTGCTTCGTGCAACATAATTCTGGGAGCCATTTACAAACCATAAGTGCTAATGACTCCATTCCTTTTTGTGGTTGTAGGAGCTATTAACTGAAGTACTCTAAAACAAACCTGACCTCTCTAGGACATTCAGAAGAAAAGTTATAAGCCGACAAAGGTGTAACTGGACTACTTCTTTAAAGTGACACCAGGCCCGGTGACCTTTGGGACATGGTTTGACCCCCTATAGGAATGTGCGATCATCTTGAAACGTTCAGATCACTTACAACTCAATAGATTCGACCTTCCTGTAACGTTTCAGCCTGATTGGACCTTGTTTTCACACAAATGAACCCAGAATGATGTGAAATTGTGCTTCGTGCAACATAATTCTGGGTGTCATTTAAAAACCATAAGTGCTAATGACTCCATTCCTTTTTGGGATAATGGGGGCTGTTAATTGGAGTACTCTAAAACAAACCTGACCTCTTTATGATATTCAGAAGCCAAGTTATAAACCCACAAAGGTGTAACTGGACTACTTCTTTAAAGTGACACCAGGCCTGGTGACTTTTGGGACATGGTTTGACCCCTATAGGAATGTGCGATCATCATGAAACGTTCAGATCACTTACAACTCTATAGATTCTACCTTCCTGTAACGTTTCAGCCTGATTGGACCTTGTTTTCACACAAATGAACACAGAATGATGTGAAATTGTGCTTCGTGCAACATTATTCTGGGTGCCATTTAAAAACCATAAGTGCTAATGACTCCATTCATTTTTGGGGTAATGGGGGCTGTTAATTGGAGTACTCTAAAACAAACCTGACCTCTCTAGGATATTCAGAAGCCAAGTTATAAGCCCACAAATGTGTAACTGGACTACTTCTTTAAAGTGACACCAGGCCCGGTGACCTTTGGGACATGGTTTGACCCTCTATAGGAATGTGCGATCATCTTGAAATGTTCATATGTCACTTACAACTCAATAGATTCTACATTCTTGTAACGTTTCAGCCTGATTGGACCTTGTTTTCACACAAATGGACCCAGAATGATGTGAAATTGTGCTTCGTGCAACATAATTCTGGGTGCCATTTACAAACCATAAGTGCTAATGACTCCATTCCTTTTTTGTGGTTGTAGGGGCTGTTGATTGGAGTACATTAAAACAAACCTGATCTCTCTAGGACATTCAGAAGCCAAGTTATAAGCCCACAAATGTGTAACTGGACTACTTCTTTAAATTGACACCAGATCCGGTGACCTTTGGGACATGTTTTGACCCCCTATAGGAATGTGCTATCATCATGAAACGTTCAGATCACTTACTATTCAATGGATTCTACCTTTCTGTAACGTTTCAGCCTGATTGGACCTTGTTTTCACACAAATGAACCCAGAATGATGTGAAATTGTGCTTCGTGCAACATAATTCTGGGTGCCATTTACAAACCATAAGTGCTAATGACTCCATTCCTTTTTGTGGTTGTAGGGGCTGTTGATTGGAGTACACTAAAACAAACCTGACCTCTCTAGGACATTCAGAAGCCAAGTTATAAGCCCACAAATGTGTAACTGGACTACTTCTTTAAAGTGACACCAGATCCGCTGACCTTTGGGACATGGTTTGACCCCCTTAGGAAAGTGCTATCATCATGAAACGTTCAGATCACTTACAACTCAATAGATTCTACATTCTTGTAACGTTTCAGCCTGATTGGACCTTGTTTTCACACAAATGGACCCAGAATGATGTGAAATTGTGCTTCGTGCAACATAATTCTGGGTGCCATTTACAAACCATAAGTGCTAATGACTCCATTCCTTTTTGTGGTTGTAGGAGCTATTAATTGAAGTACTCTAAAACAAACCTGACCTCTCTAGGACATTCAGAAGAAAAGTTATAAGCCGACAAAGGCGTAACTGGACTACTTCTTTAAAGTGACACCAGGCCCGGTGACCTTTGGGACATGGTTTGACCCCCTATAGGAATGTGCGATCATCTTGAAATGTTCAGATCACTTACAACTCAATAGATTCTACCTTCTTGTAACGTTTCAGCCTGATTGGACCTTGTTTTCACACAAATGGACCCAGAATGATGTGAAATTGAAATTTGTGCAACATAATTCTGGGTGCCATTTACAAACCATAAGTGCTTATGACTCCATTCCTTTTTTTGGTTGTAGGGGCTGCTGATTGGAGTACACTAAAACAAACCTGATCTCTCTAGAACATTCAGAAGCCAAGTTTTAAGCCCACAAATGTGTAACAGGACTACTTCTTTAAATTGACACCAGATCCGGTGACCTTTGGGACATGGTTTGACCCCCTATAGGAATGTGTGATCATCATGAAACGTTCAGATCACTTACAACTCAATAGATTCTACCTTCCTGTAACGTTTCAGCCTGATTGGACCTTGTTTTCACACAAATGAACCCAGAATGATGTGAAATTGTGCTTCGTGCAACATAATTCTGGGTGCCATTTACAAACCATAAGTGCTAATGACTCCATTCCTTTTTGTGGTTGTAGGAGCTATTAACTGAAGTACTCTAAAACAAACCTGACCTCTCTAGGACATTCAGAAGAAAAGTTATAAGCCGACAAAGGTGTAACTGGACTACTTCTTTAAAGTGACACCAGGCCCGGTGACCTTTGGGACATGGTTTGACCCCCTATAGGAATGTGCGATCATCTTGAAACGTTCAGATCACTTACAACTCAATAGATTCGACCTTCCTGTAACGTTTCAGCCTGATTGGACCTTGTTTTCACACAAATGAACCCAGAATGATGTGAAATTGTGCTTCGTGCAACATAATTCTGGGTGTCATTTAAAAACCATAAGTGCTAATGACTCCATTCCTTTTTGGGATAATGGGGGCTGTTAATTGGAGTACTCTAAAACAAACCTGACCTCTTTAGGATATTCAGAAGCCAAGTTATAAACCCACAAAGGTGTAACTGGACTACTTCTTTAAAGTGACACCAGGTCTGGTGACCTTTGGGACATGGTTTGACCCCTATAGGAATGTGCGATCATCATGAAACGTTCAGATCACTTACAACTCTATAGATTCTACCTTCCTGTAACGTTTCAGCCTGATTGGACCTTGTTTTCACACAAATGAACACAGAATGATGTGAAATTGTGCTTCGTGCAACATTATTCTGGGTGCCATTTAAAAACCATAAGTGCTAATGACTCCATTCATTTTTGGGGTAATGGGGGCTGTTAATTGGAGTACTCTAAAACAAACCTGACCTCTCTAGGATATTCAGAAGCCAAGTTATAAGCCCACAAATGTGTAACTGGACTACTTCTTTAAAGTGACACCAGGCCCGGTGACCTTTGGGACATGGTTTGACCCTCTATAGGAATGTGCGATCATCTTGAAATGTTCATATGTCACTTACAACTCAATAGATTCTACATTCTTGTAACGTTTCAGCCTGATTGGACCTTGTTTTCACACAAATGGACCCAGAATGATGTGAAATTGTGCTTCGTGCAATATAATTCTGGGTGCCATTTACAAACCATAAGTGCTAATGACTCCATTCCTTTTTTGTGGTTGTAGGGGCTGTTGATTGGAGTACATTAAAACAAACCTGATCTCTCTAGGACATTCAGAAGCCAAGTTATAAGCCCACAAATGTGTAACTGGACTACTTCTTTAAATTGACACCAGATCCGGTGACCTTTGGGACATGTTTTGACCCCCTATAGGAATGTGCGATCATCATGAAACGTTCAGATCACTTACAACTCAATAGATTATACCTTCTTGTAACGTTTCAGCCTGATTGGACCTTGTTTTCACACAAATGGACCCAGAATGATGTGAAATTGTGCTTCGTGCAACATAATTCTGGGTGCCATTTACAAACCATAAGTGCTTATGACTCCATTCCTTTTTGTGGTTGTAGGGGCTGTTGATTGGAGTACACTAAAACAAACCTGATCTCTCTAGGACATTCAGAAGCCAAGTTATAAGCCCACAAATGTGTAACTGGACTACTTCTTTAAATTGACACCAGGCCCGGTGACCTTTGGGACATGATTTGACCCTCTATAGGAATATACGATCATCTTGAAACGTTCATGTCACTTACAACTCAATAATTTCTACCTTCCTGTAACGTTTCAGCCTGATTGGACCTTGTTTTCACACAAATGGACCCAGAATGATGTGAAATTGTGCTTCGTGCAACATAATTCTGGGTGCCATTTACAAACCATAAGTGCTAATGACTCCATTCCTTTTTGTGGTTGTAGGAGCTATTAATTGAAGTACTCTAAAACAAACCTGACCTCTCTAGGACATTCAGAAGAAAAGTTATAAGCCGACAAAGGCGTAACTGGACTACTTCTTTAAAGTGACACCAGGCCCGGTGGCCTTTGGGACATGGTTTGACCCCCTATAGGAATGTGCGATCATCTTGAAATGTTCAGATCACTTACAACTCAATAGATTCTACCTTCTTGTAACGTTTCAGCCTGATTGGACCTTGTTTTCACACAAATGGACCCAGAATGATGTGAAATTGTGATTTGTGCAACATAATTCTGGGTGCCATTTACAAACCATAAGTGCTTATGACTCCATTCCTTTTTGTGGTTGTAGGGGCTGTTGATTGGAGTACACTAAAACAAACCTGATCTCTCTAGAACATTCAGAAGCCAAGTTATAAGCCCACAAATGTGTAACTAGACTACTTCTTTAAATTGACACCAGATCCGTTGACCTTTGGGACATGGTTTGACCCCCTATAGGAATAAGCGATCATCATGAAACATTCAGATCACTTACAACTCAGTAGATTCTACCTTCCTGTAACTTTTCAGCCTGATTGGACCTTGTTTTCACACAAATGAACCCAGAATGATGTGAAATTGTGCTTCGTGCAACATAATTCTGGGTGCCATTTACAAACCATAAGTGCTAATGACTCCATTCCTTTTTGTGGTTGTAGGAGCTATTTACTGAAGTACTCTAAAACAAACCTGACCTCTCTAGGACATTCAGAAGAAAAGTTATAAGCCGACAAAGGTGTAACTGGACTACTTCTTTAAAGTGACACCAGGCCCGGTGACCTTTGGGACATGGTTTGACCCCCTATAGGAATGTGCGATCATCTTGAAACGTTCAGATCACTTACAACTCAATAGATTCTACCTTCTTGTAACGTTTCAGCCTGATTGGACCTTGTTTTCACACAAATGGACCCAGAATGATGTGAAATTGTGCTTTGTGCAACATAATTCTGGGTGTCATTTACAAACCATAAGTGCTAATGACTCCATTCCTTTTTGTGGTTGTAGGGGCTGTTGATTGGAGTATACTAAAACAAACCTGATCTCTCTAAGACATGCAGAAGCCAAGTTATAAGCCCACAAATGTGTAACTGGACTACTTCTTTAAATTGACACCAGATCCGGTGACCTTTGGGACATGGTTTGACCCCCTATAGGAATGTGCTATCATCATGAAACGTTCAGATCACTTAGAATTCAATAGATTCTACCTTCCTGTAACGTCTCAGCCTGATTGGACCTTGTTTTCACACAAATGGACCCAGAATGATGTGAAATTGTGCTTCGTGCAACATAATTCTGGGTGCCATTTAAAAACCATAAGTGCTAATGACTCCATTCCTTTTTGGGGTAATGGGGGCTGTTAATTGGAGTACTCTAAAACAAACCTGACCTCTCTAGGATATTCAGAAGCCAAGTTATAAGCCCACAAATGTGTAACTGGACTACTTCTTTAAAGTGACACCAGATCCGGTGACCTTTGGGACATGGTTTGACCCCCAATAGGAATGTGCGATCATCATGAAACGTTCAGATCACTTACAACTCAATAGATTCTACCTTCTTGTAACGTTTGAGCCTGATTGGACCTTGTTTTCACACAAATGGACCCAGAATGATGTGAAATTGTGCTTCGTGCAACGTAATTCTGGGTGCCATTTACAAACCATAAGTGCTAATGACTCCCTTCCTTTTTGTGGTTGATTGGAGTACACTAAAACAAACCTGATCTCTCTTGGACATTCAGAAGCCAAGTTATAAGCCCTCAAATGTGTAACTGGACTACTTCTTTAAATTGACACCAGATCCGTTGACCTTTTGGACATGATTTGACCCCCTTAGGAAAGTGCTATCATCATGAAACGTTCAGATCACTTACAACTCAATAGATTCTACCTTCCTGTAACGTTTCAGCCTGATTGGACCTTGTTTTCACACAAATGAACCCAGAATGATGTGAAATTGTGCTTCGTGCAACATAATTCTGGGTGCCATTTAAAAACCATAAGTGCTAATGACTCCATTCCTTTTTGTGGTTGTAGGGGCTGTTGATTGGATTACATTAAAACAAACCTGATCTCTCTAGGACATTCAGAAGCCAAGTTATAAGCCCACAAATGTGTAACTGGACTACTTCTTTAAATTGACACGAGATCCGGTGACCTTTGGGACATGATTTGACCCCCTTAGGAAAGTGCTATCATCATGAAACGTTCAGATCACTTACAACTCAATAGATTCTACCTTCCTGTAACGTTTCAGCCTGATTGGACCTTGTTTTCACACAAATGAACCCAGAATGATGTGAAATTGTGCTTCGTGCAACATAATTCTGGGTGCCATTTAAAAACCATAAGTGCTAATGACTCCATTCCTTTTTGGGGTAATGGGGGCTGTTAACTGGAGTACTCTAAAACAAACCTGACCTCTTTAGGATATTCAGAAGCCAAGTTATAAGCCCACAAAGGTGTAACTGGACTACTTCTTTAAAGTGACACCAGGCCCGGTGACCTTTGGGACATGGATTGACCCCCTATAGGAATGTGCGATCATCATGAAACGTTCAGATCACTTACAACTCAATAGATTCTACCTTCTTGTAACGTTTCAGCCTGATTGGACCTTGTTTTCCCACAAATGGACCCAGAATGATGTGAAATTGTGCTTCGTGCAACATAATTCTGGGTGCCATTTACAAACCATAAGTGCTAATGACTCCATTCCTTTTTGTGGTTGTAGGGGCTGTTGATTGTAGTACACTAAAACAAACCTGATCTCTCTAGGACATTCAGAAGCCAAGTTATAAGCCCACAAATGTGTAACTGGACTACTTCTTTAAATTGACACCACATCCGGTGACCTTTGGGACATGATTTGACCCCTTTAGGAAAGTGCTATCATCATGAAACGTTCAGATCACTTACAACTCAATATATTCTACCTTCCTGTAACGTTTCAGCCTGATTGGACCTTGTTTTCACACAAATGAACCCAGAATGATGTGAAATTGTGCTTCGTGCAACATAATTCTGGGTGCAATTTAAAAACCATAAGTGCTAATGACTCCATTCCTTTTTGGGATAATGGGGGCTGTTAATTGGAGTACTCTAAAACAAAGCTGACCTCTTTAGGATATTCAGAAGCCAAGTTATAAGCCCACAAAGGTGTAACTGGACTACTTCTTTAAAGTGACACCAGGCCCGGTGACCTTTGGGACATGGTTTGACCCCCTATAGGAATGTGCGATCATCATGAAACGTTCAGATCACTTACAACTCTATAGATTCTACCTTCCTGTAACGTTTCAGCCTGATTGGACCTTGTTTTCACACAAATGAACCCAGAATGATGTGAAATTGTGCTTCGTGCAACATTATTCTGGGTGCCATTTAAAAACCATAAGTGCTAATGACTCCATTCATTTTTGGGGTAATGGGGGCTGTTAATTGGAGTACTCTAAAACAAACCTGACCTCTCTAGGATATTCAGAAGCCAAGTTATAAGCCCACAAATGTGTGACTGGACTACTTCTTTAAAGTGACACCAGGCCCGGTGACCTTTGGGACATGGTTTGACCCTCTATAGGAATGTGCGATCATCTTGAAACGTACATATGTCACTTACAACACAATAAATTCTACATTCTTGTAACGTTTCAGCCTGATTGGACCTTGTTTTCACACAAATGGACCCAGAATGATGTGAAATTGTGCTTCGTGCAATATAATTCTGGGTGCCATTTACAAACCATAAGTGCTTATGACTCCATTCCTTTTTGTGGTTGTAGGGGCTGTTAATTGGAGTACACCTAAACAAACCTGATCTCTCTAGGAAAATCAGAAGCCAAGTTATAAGCCCACAAATGTGTAACTGGACTACTTCTTTAAACTGACACCAGATCCGGTGACCTTTGGGACATTGTTTGACCCCCTTAGGAATGTGCGATCATCATGAAACGTTCAGATCACGTACAACTCAATAGATTCTACCTTCCTGTAACGTTTCAGCCTGATTGGACCTTGTTTTCACACAAATGAACCCAGAATGATGTGAAATTGTGCTTCGTCCAACATAATTCTGGGTGCCATTTAACACCATAAGTGCTAATGACTCCATTCCTTTTTGTGGTTGTAGGGGCTGATGATTGGAGTACACTAAAACAAACCTGATCTCTCTAGGACATTCAGAAGCCAAGTTATAAGCCCACAAATGTGTAACTGGACTACTTCTTTAAATTGACACCAGATCCGGTGACATTTGGGACATGGTTTGACCCGCTTAGGAAAGTGCTATCATCATGAAACGTTCAGATCACTTACAACTCAATAGATTCTACCTTCCTGTAACGTTTCAGCCTGATTGGACCTTGTTTTCACACAAATGAACCCAGAATGATGTGAAATTGTGCTTTGTGCAACATAATTCTGGGTGCCATTTACAAACCATAAGTGCTAATGACTCCATTCCTTTTTGTGGTTGTAGGAGCTATTAATTGAAGTACTCTAAAACAAACCTGACCTCTCTAGGACATTCAGAAGAAAAGTTATAAGCCGACAAAGGTGTAACTGGACTACTTCTTTAAAGTGACACCAGGCCCGGTGACCTTTGGGACACGGTTTGACCCCCTATAGGAATGTGCGATCATCTTGAAACGTTCAGATCACTTACAACTCAATAGATTCTACCTTCTTGTAACGTTTCAGCCTGATTGGACCTTGTTTTCACACAAATGGACCCAGAATGATGTGAAATTGTGCTTTGTGCAACATAATTCTGGGTGCCATTTACAAACCATAAGTGCTAATGACTCCATTCCTTTTTGTGGTTGTAGGGGCTGTTGATTGGAGTATACTAAAACAAACCTGATCTCTCTAAGACATTCAGAAGCCAAGTTATAAGCCCACAAATGTGTAACTGGACTACTTCTTTAAATTGACACCAGATCCGGTGACCTTTGGGACATGGTTTGACCCCCTATAGGAATGTGCTATCATCATGAAATGTTCAGATCACTTACAATTCAATATATTCTACCTTCCTGTAACGTCTCAGCCTGATTGGACCTTGTTTTCACACAAATAGACCCAGAATGATGTGAAATTGTGCTTCGTGCAACATACTTCTGGGTGCCATTTAAAAACCATAAGTGCTAATGACTCCATTCCTTTTTGGGGTAATGGGGGCTGTTAATTGGAGTACTCTAAAACAAACCTGACCTCTCTAGGATATTCAGAAGCCAACTTATAAGCCCACAAATGTGTAACTGGACTACTTCTTTAAAGTGACACCAGATCCGGTGACCTTTGGGACATGGTTTGACCCCCGATAGGAATGTGCGATCATCATGAAACGTTCAGATCACTTACAACTCAATAGATTCTACCTTCTTGTAACGTTTGAGCCTGATTGGACCTTGTTTTCACACAAATGGACCCAGAATGATGTGAAATTGTGCTTTGTGCAACGTAATTCTGGGTGCCATTTACAAACCATAAGTGCTAATGACTCCATTCCTTTTTGGGGTAATGGGGGCTGTTAACTGGAGTACTCTAAAACAACCCTGACCTCTCTAGGATATTCAGAAGCCAAGTTATAAGCCCACAAATGTGTAACTGGACTACTTCTTTAAAGTGACACCAGATCCGGTGACCTTTGGGACATGGTTTGACCCCCAATAGGAATGTGCGATCATCATGAAACGTTCAGATCACTTACAACTCAATAGATTCTACCTTCTTGTAACGTTTGAGCCTGATTGGACCTTGTTTTCACACAAATGGACCCAGAATGATGTGAAATTGTGCTTCGTGCAACGTAATTCTGGGTGCCATTTACAAACCATAAGTGCTAATGACTCCCTTCCTTTTTGTGGTTGATTGGAGTACACTAAAACAAACCTGATCTCTCTTGGACATTCAGAAGCCAAGTTATAAGCCCTCAAATGTGTAACTGGACTACTTCTTTAAATTGACACCAGATCCGGTGACCTTTGGGACATGATTTGACCCCCTTAGGAAAGTGCTATCATCATGAAACGTTCAGATCACTTACAACTCAATAGATTCTACCTTCCTGTAACGTTTCAGCCTGATTGGACCTTGTTTTCACACAAATGAACCCAGAATGATGTGAAATTGTGCTTCGTGCAACATAATTCTGGGTGCCATTTAAAAACCATAAGTGCTAATGACTCCATTCCTTTTTGTGGTTGTAGGGGCTGTTGATTGGATTACATTAAAACAAACCTGATCTCTCTAGGACATTCAGAAGCCAAGTTATAAGCCCACAAATGTGTAACTGGACTACTTCTTTAAATTGACACGAGATCCGGTGACCTTTGGGACATGATTTGACCCCCTTAGGAAAGTGCTATCATCATGAAACGTTCAGAACACTTACAACTCAATAGATTCTACCTTCCTGTAACGCTTCAGCCTGATTGGACCTTGTTTTCACACAAATGAACCCAGAATGATGTGAAATTGTGCTTCGTGCAACATAATTCTGGGTGCCATTTAAAAACCATAAGTGCTAATGACTCCATTCCCTATTGGGGTAATGGGGGCTGTTAACTGGAGTACTCTAAAACAAACCTGACCTCTTTAGGATATTCAGAAGCCAAGTTATAAGCCCACAAAGGTGTAACTGGACTACTTCTTTAAAGTGACACCAGGCCCGGTGACCTTTGGGACATGGTTTGACCCCCTATAGGTATGTGCGATCATCATGAAACGTTCAGATCACTTACAACTCAATAGATTCTACCTTCTTGTAACGTTTCAGCCTGATTGGACCTTGTTTTCCCACAAATGGACCCAGAATGATGTAAAATTGTGCTTCGTGCAACATAATTCTGGGTGCCATTTACAAACCATAAGTGCTAATGACTCCATTCCTTTTTGTGGTTGTAGGGGCTGGTGATTGTAGTATACTAAAACAAACCAGATCTCTCTAAGACATGCAGACGCCAAGTTATAAGCCCACAAATGTGTAACTGGACTACTTCTTTAAATTGACACCAGATCCGGTGACCTTTGGGACATGGTTTGACCCCCTATAGGAATGTGCTATCATCATGAAACGTTCAGATCACTTAGAATTCAATAGATTCTACCTTCCTGTAACGTCTCAGCCTGATTGGACCTTGTTTTCACACAAATGGACCCAGAATGATGTGAAATTGTGCTTCGTGCAACATAATTCTGGGTGCCATTTAAAAACCATAAGTGCTAATGACTCCATTCCTTTTTGGGGTAATGGGGGCTGTTAATTGGAGTACTCTAAAACAAACCTGACCTCTCTAGGATATTCAGAAGTCAAGTTATAAGCCCACAAATGTGTAACTGGACTACTTCTTTAAAGTGACACCAGATCCGGTGACCTTTGGGACATGGTTTGACCCCCAATAGGAATGTGCGATCATCATGAAACGTTCAGATCACTTACAACTCAATAGATTCTACCTTCTTGTAACGTTTGAGCCTGATTGGACCTTGTTTTCACACAAATGGACCCAGAATGATGTGAAATTGTGCTTCGTGCAACGTAATTCTGGGTGCCATTTACAAACCATAAGTGCTAATGACTCCCTTCCTTTTTGTGGTTGATTGGAGTACACTAAAACAAACCTGATCTCTCTTGGACATTCAGAAGCCAAGTTATAAGCCCTCAAATGTGTAACTGGACTACTTCTTTAAATTGACACCAGATCCGTTGACCTTTTGGACATGATTTGACCCCCTTAGGAAAGTGCTATCATCATGAAACGTTCAGATCACTTACAACTCAATAGATTCTACCTTCCTGTAACGTTTCAGCCTGATTGGACCTTGTTTTCACACAAATGAACCCAGAATGATGTGAAATTGTGCTTCGTGCAACATAATTCTGGGTGCCATTTAAAAACCATAAGTGCTAATGACTCCATTCCTTTTTGTGGTTGTAGGGGCTGTTGATTGGATTACATTAAAACAAACCTGATCTCTCTAGGACATTCAGAATTCAAGTTATAAGCCCACAAATGTGTAACTGGACTACTTCTTTAAATTGACACGAGATCCGGTGACCTTTGGGACATGATTTGACCCCCTTAGGAAAGTGCTATCATCATGAAACGTTCAGATCACTTACAACTCAATAGATTCTACCTTCCTGTAACGTTTCAGCCTGATTGGACCTTGTTTTCACACAAATGAACCCAGAATGATGTGAAATTGTGCTTCGTGCAACATAATTCTGGGTGCCATTTAAAAACCATAAGTGCTAATGACTCCATTCCTTTTTGGGGTAATGGGGGCTGTTAACTGGAGTACTCTAAAACAAACCTGACCTCTTTAGGATATTCAGAAGCCAAGTTATAAGCCCACAAAGGTGTAACTGGACTACTTCTTTAAAGTGACACCAGGCCCGGTGACCTTTGGGACATGGTTTGACCCCCTATAGGAATGTGCGATCATCATGAAACGTTCAGATCACTTACAACTCAATAGATTCTACCTTCTTGTAACGTTTCAGCCTGATTGGACCTTGTTTTCCCACAAATGGACCCAGAATGATGTGAAATTGTGCTTCGTGCAACATAATTCTGGGTGCCATTTACAAACCATAAGTGCTAATGACTCCATTCCTTTTTGTGGTTGTAGGGGCTGTTGATTGTAGTACACTAAAATAAACCTGATCTCTCCAGGACATTCAGAAGCCAAGTTATAAGCCCACAAATGTGTAACTGGACTACTTCTTTAAATTGACACCACATCCGGTGACCTTTGGGACATGATTTGACCCCCTTAGGAAAGTGCTATCATCATGAAACATTCAGATCACTTACAACTCAATATATTCTACCTTCCTGTAACGTTTCAGCCTGATTGGACCTTGTTTTCACACAAATGAACCCAGAATGATGTGAAATTGTGCTTCGTGCAACATAATTCTGGGTGCCATTTACAAACCATAAGTGCTAATGACTCCATTCCCTTTTGTGGTTGTAGGGGCTGTTGATTGGAGTACACTAAATTAAACCTGATCTCTCTAGGACATTCAGAAGCCAAGTTATAAGCCCACAAATGTGTAACTGGACTACTTCTTTAAATTGACACCAGATCCGGTGACCTTTGGGACATAGTTTGACCTCCTTAGGAAAGTGCTATCCGCATGAAACGTTCAGATCACTTACAACTCAATAGATTCGACCTTCCTGTAAAGTTTCAGCCTGATTGGACCTTGTTTTCACACAAATGAACCCAGAATGATGTGAAATTGTGCTTCGTGCAACATAATTCTGGGTGCCATTTAAAAACCATAAGTGCTAATGACTCCATTCCTTTTTGGGATAATGGGGGCTGTTAATTGGAGTACTCTAAAACAAAGCTGACCTCTTTAGGATATTCAGAAGCCAAGTTATAAGCCCACTAAGGTGTAACTGGACTACTTCTTTAAAGTGACACCAGGCCCGGTGACCTTTGGGACATGGTTTGACCCCCTATAGGAATGTGCGATCATCATGAAACGTTCAGATCACTTACAACTCTATAGATTCTACCTTCCTGTAACGTTTCAGCCTGATTGGACCTTGTTTTCACACAAATGAACCCAGAATGATGTGAAATTGTGCTTCGTGCAACATTATTCTGGGTGCCATTTAAAAACCATAAGTGCTAATGACTCCATTCATTTTTGGGGTAATGGGGGCTGTTAATTGGAGTACTCTAAAACAAACCTGACCTCTCTAGGATATTCAGAAGCCAAGTTATAAGCCCACAAATGTGTAACTGGACTACTTCTTTAAAGTGACACCAGGCCCGGTGACCTTTGGGACATGGTTTGACCCTCTATAGGAATGTGCGATCATCTTGAAACGTACATATGTCACTTACAACACAATAAATTCTACATTCTTGTAACGTTTCAGCCTGATTGGACCTTGTTTTCACACAAATGGACCCAGAATGATGTGAAATTGTGCTTCGTGCAATATAATTCTGGGTGCCATTTACAAACCATAAGTGCTTATGACTCCATTCCTTTTTGTGGTTGTAGGGGCTGTTGATTGGAGTACACCTAAACAAACCTGATCTCTCTAGGAAAATCAGAAGCCAAGTTATAAGCCCACAAATGTGTAACTGGACTACTTCTTTAAATTGACACCAGATCCGGTGACCTTTGGGACATGGTTTGACCCCCTTAGGAATGTGCGATCATCATGAAACATTCAGATCACTTACAACTCAATAGATTCTACCTTCCTGTAACGCTTCAGCCTGATTGGACCTTGTTTTCACACAAATGAACCCAGAATGATGTGAAATTGTGCTTCGTCCAACATAATTCTGGGTGCCATTTAACACCATAAGTGCTAATGACTCCATTCCTTTTTGTGGTTGTAGGGGCTGATGATTGGAGTACACTAAAACAAACCTGATCTCTCTAGGACATTCAGAAGCCAAGTTATAAGCCCACAAATGTGTAACTGGACTACTTCTTTAAATTGACACCAGATCCGGTGACATTTGGGACATGGTTTGACCCCCTTAGGAAAGTGCTATCATCATGAAACGTTCAGATCACTTACAACTCAATAGATTCTACCTTCCTGTAACGTTTCAGCCTGATTGGACCTTGTTTTCACACAAATGAACCCAGAATGATGTGAAATTGTGCTTTGTGCAACATAATTCTGGGTGCCATTTACAAACCATAAGTGCTAATGACTCCATTCCTTTTTGTGGTTGTAGGAGCTATTAATTGAAGTACTCTAAAACAAACCTGACCTCTCTAGGACATTCAGAAGAAAAGTTATAAGCCGACAAAGGTGTAACTGGACTACTTCTTTAAAGTGACACCAGGCCCGGTGACCTTTGGGACACGGTTTGACCCCCTATAGGAATGTGCGATCATCTTGAAACGTTCAGATCACTTACAACTCAATAGATTCTACCTTCTTGTAACGTTTCAGCCTGATTGGACCTTGTTTCCACACAAATGGACCCAGAATGATGTGAAATTGTGCTTTGTGCAACATAATTCTGGGTGCCATTTACAAACCATAAGTGCTAATGACTCCATTCCTTTTTGTGGTTGTAGGGGCTGTTGATTGGAGTATACTAAAACAAACCTGATCTCTCTAAGACATTCAGAAGCCAAGTTATAAGCCCACAAATGTGTAACTGGACTACTTCTTTAAATTGACACCAGATCCGGTGACCTTTGGGACATGGTTTGACCCCCTATAGGAATGTGCTATCATCATGAAACGTTCAGATCACTTACAATTCAATATATTCTACCTTCCTGTAACGTCTCAGCCTGATTGGACCTTGTTTTCACACAAATAGACCCAGAATGATGTGAAATTGTGCTTCGTGCAACATAATTCTGGGTGCCATTTAAAAACCATAAGTGCTAATGACTCCATTCCTTTTTGGGGTAATGGGGGCTGTTAATTGGAGTACTCTAAAACAAACCTGACCTCTCTAGGATATTCAGAAGCCAACTTATAAGCCCACAAATGTGTAACTGGACTACTTCTTTAAAGTGACACCAGATCCGGTGACCTTTGGGACATGGTTTGACCCCCGATAGGAATGTGCGATCATCATGAAACGTTCAGATCACTTACAACTCAATAGATTCTACCTTCTTGTAACGTTTGAGCCTGATTGGACCTTGTTTTCACACAAATGGACCCAGAATGATGTGAAATTGTGCTTCGTGCAACGTAATTCTGGGTGCCATTTACAAACCATAAGTGCTAATGACTCCATTCCTTTTTGGGGTAATGGGGGCTGTTAACTGGAGTTCTCTAAAACAAACCTGACCTCACTAGGATATTCAGAAGCCAAGTTATAAGCCCACAAATGTGTAACTGGACTACTTCTTTAAAGTGACACCAGATCCGGTGACCTTTGGGACATGGTTTGACCCCCAATAGGAATGTGCGATCATCATGAAACGTTCAGATCACTTACAACTCAATAGATTCTACCTTCTTGTAACGTTTGAGCCTGATTGGACCTTGTTTTCACACAAATGGACCCAGAATGATGTGAAATTGTGCTTCGTGCAACGTAATTCTGGGTGCCATTTACAAACCATAAGTGCTAATGACTCCCTTCCTTTTTGTGGTTGATTGGAGTAGACTAAAACAAACCTGATCCCTCTTGGACATTCAGAAGCCAAGTTATAAGCCCTCAAATGTGTAACTGGACTACTTCTTTAAATTGACACCAGATCCGGTCACCTTTGGGACATGATTTGACCCCCTTAGGAAAGTGCTATCATCATGAAACGTTCAGATCACTTACAACTCAATAGATTCTACCTTCCTGTAACGTTTCAGCCTGATTGGACCTTGTTTTCACACAAATGAACCCAGAATGATGTGAAATTGTGCTTCGTGCAACATAATTCTGGGTGCCATTTAAAAACCATAAGTGCTAATGACTCCATTCCTTTTTGTGGTTGTAGGGGCTGTTGATTGGATTACATTAAAACAAACCTGATCTCTCTAGGACATTCAGAAGCCAAGTTATAAGCCCACAAATGTGTAACTGGACTACTTCTTTAAATTGACACGAGATCCGGTGACCTTTGGGACATGATTTGACCCCCTTAGGAAAGTGCTATCATCATGAAACGTTCAGAACACTTACAACTCAATAGATTCTACCTTCCTGTAACGTTTCAGCCTGATTGGACCTTGTTTTCACACAAATGAACCCAGAATGATGTGAAATTGTGCTTCGTGCAACATAATTCTGGGTGCCATTTAAAAACCATAAGTGCTAATGACTCCATTCCTTTTTGGGGTAATGGGGGCTGTTAACTGGAGTACTCTAAAACAAACCTGACCTCTTTAGGATATTCAGAAGCCAAGTTATAAGCCCACAAAGGTGTAACTGGACTACTTCTTAAAGTGACACCAGGCCCGGTGACCTTTGGGACATGGTTTGACCCCCTATAGGAATGTGCGATCATCATGAAACGTTCAGATCACTTACAACTCAATAGATTCTACCTTCTTGTGACGTTTCAGCCTGATTGGACCTTGTTTTCCCACAAATGGACCCAGAATGATGTAAAATTGTGCTTCGTGCAACATAATTCTGGGTGCCATTTACAAACCATAAGTGCTAATGACTCCATTCCTTTTTGTGGTTGTAGGGGCTGTTGATTGTAGTACACTAAAATAAACCTGATCTCTCTAGGACATTCAGAAGCCAGGTTATAAGCCCACAAATGTGTAACTGGACTACTTCTTTAAATTGACACCACATCCGGTGACATTTGGGACATGATTTGACCCCCTTAGGAAAGTGCTATCATCATGAAACGTTCAGAACACTTACAACTCAATAGATTCTACCTTCCTGTAACGTTTCAGCCTGATTGGACCTTGTTTTCACACAAATGAACCCAGAATGATGTGAAATTGTGCTTCGTGCAACATAATTCTGGGTGCCATTTAAAAACCATAAGTGCTAATGACTCCATTCCTTTTTGGGGTAATGGGGGCTGTTAATTGGAGTACTCTAAAACAAAGCTGACCTCTTTAGGATATTCAGAAGCCAAGTTATAAGCCCACAAAGGTGTAACTGGACTACTTCTTTAAAGTGACACCAGGCCCGGTGACCTTTGGGACATGGTTTGAGCCCCTATAGGAATGTGCGATCATCATGAAACGTTCAGATCACTTACAACTCTATAGATTCTACCTTCCTGTAACGTTTCAGCCTGATTGGACCTTGTTTTCACACAAATGAACCCAGAATGATGTGAAATTGTGCTTCGTGCAACATTATTCTGGGTGCCATTTAAAAACCATAAGTGCTAATGACTCCATTCATTTTTGGGGTAATGGGGGCTGTTAATTGGAGTACTCTAAAACAAACCTGACCTCTCTAGGATATTCAGAAGCCAAGTTATAAGCCCACAAATGTGTAACTGGACTACTTCTTTAAAGTGACACCAGGCCCGGTGACCTTTGGGACATGGTTTGACCCTCTATAGGAATGTGCGATCATCTTGAAACGTACATATGTCACTTACAACACAATAAATTCTACATTCTTGTAACGTTTCAGCCTGATTGGACCTTGTTTTCACACAAATGGACCCAGAATGATGTGAAATTGTGCTTCGTGCAATATAATTCTGGGTGCCATTTACAAACCATAAGTGCTTATGACTCCATTCCTTTTTGTGGTTGTAGGGGCTGTTGATTGGAGTACACCTAAACAAACCTGATCTCTCTAGGAAAATCAGAAGCCAAGTTATAAGCCCACAAATGTGTAACTGGACTACTTCTTTAAATTGACACCAGATCCGGTGACCTTTGGGACATGGTTTGACCCCCTTAGGAATGTGCGATCATCATGAAACGTTCAGATCACTTACAACTCAATAGATTCTACCTTCCTGTAACGTTTCAGCCTGATTGGACCTTGTTTTCACACAAATGAACCCAGAATGATGTGAAATTGTGCTTCGTCCAACATAATTCTGGGTGCCATTTAACACCATAAGTGCTAATGACTCCATTCCTTTTTGTGGTTGTAGGGGCTGATGATTGGAGTACACTAAAACAAACCTGATCTCTCTAGGAAATTCAGAAGCCAAGTTATAAGCCCACAAATGTGTAACTGGACTACTTCTTTAAATTGACACCAGATCCGGTGACATTTGGGACATGGTTTGACCCCCTTAGGAAAGTGCTATCATCATGAAACGTTCAGATCACTTACAACTCAATAGATTCTACCTTCCTGTAACGTTTCAGCCTGATTGGACCTTGTTTTCACACAAATGAACCCAGAATGATGTGAAATTGTGCTTTGTGCAACATAATTCTGGGTGCCATTTACAAACCATAAGTGCTAATGACTCCATTCCTTTTTGTGGTTGTAGGAGCTATTAATTGAAGTACTCTAAAACAAACCTGACCTCTCTAGGACATTCAGAAGAAAAGTTATAAGCCGACAAAGGTGTAACTGGACTACTTCTTTAAAGTGACACCAGGCCCGGTGACCTTTGGGACACGGTTTGACCCCCTATAGGAATGTGCGATCATCTTGAAACGTTCAGATCACTTACAACTCAATAGATTCTACCTTCTTGTAACGTTTCAGCCTGATTGGACCTTGTTTTCACACAAATGGACCCAGAATGATGTGAAATTGTGCTTTGTGCAACATAATTCTGGGTGCCATTTACAAACCATAAGTGCTAATGACTCCATTCCTTTTTGTGGTTGTAGGGGCTGTTGATTGGAGTATACTAAAACAAACCTGATCTCTCTAAGACATTCAGAAGCCAAGTTATAAGCCCACAAATGTGTAACTGGACTACTTCTTTAAATTGACACCAGATCCGGTGACCTTTGGGACATGGTTTGACCCCCTATAGGAATGTGCTATCATCATGAAACGTTCAGATCACTTACAATTCAATATATTCTACCTTCCTGTAACGTCTCAGCCTGATTGGACCTTGTTTTCACACAAATAGACCCAGAATGATGTGAAATTGTGCTTCGTGCAACATAATTCTGGGTGCCATTTAAAAACCATAAGTGCTAATGACTCCATTCCTTTTTGGGGTAATGGGGGCTGTTAATTGGAGTACTCTAAAACAAACCTGACCTCTCTAGGATATTCAGAAGCCAACTTATAAGCCCACAAATGTGTAACTGGACTACTTCTTTAAAGTGACACCAGATCCGGTGACCTTTGGGACATGGTTTGACCCCCGATAGGAATGTGCGATCATCATGAAACGTTCAGATCACTTACAACTCAATAGATTCTACCTTCTTGTAACGTTTGAGCCTGATTTGACCTTGTTTTCACACAAATGGACCCAGAATGATGTGAAATTGTGCTTCGTGCAACGTAATTCTGGGTGCCATTTACAAACCATAAGTGCTAATGACTCCATTCCTTTTTGGGGTAATGGGGGCTGTTAACTGGAGTTCTCTAAAACAAACCTGACCTCACTAGGATATTCAGAAGCCAAGTTATAAGCCCACAAATGTGTAACTGGACTACTTCTTTAAAGTGACACCAGATCCGGTGACCTTTGGGACATGGTTTGACCCCCAATAGGAATGTGCGATCATCATGAAACGTTCAGATCACTTACAACTCAATAGATTCTACCTTCTTGTAACGTTTGAGCCTGATTGGACCTTGTTTTCACACAAATGGACCCAGAATGATGTGAAATTGTGCTTCGTGCAACGTAATTCTGGGTGCCATTTACAAACCATAAGTGCTAATGACTCCCTTCCTTTTTGTGGTTGATTGGAGTACACTAAAACAAACCTGATCTCTCTTGGACATTCAGAAGCCAAGTTATAAGCCCTCAAATGTGTAACTGGACTACTTCTTTAAATTGACACCAGATCCGGTCACCTTTGGGACATGATTTGACCCCCTTAGGAAAGTGCTATCATCATGAAACGTTCAGATCACTTACAACTCAATAGATTCTACCTTCCTGTAACGTTTCAGCCTGATTGGACCTTGTTTTCACACAAATGAACCCAGAATGATGTGAAATTGTGCTTCGTGCAACATAATTCTGGGTGCCATTTAAAAACCATAAGTGCTAATGACTCCATTCCTTTTTGTGGTTGTAGGGGCTGTTGATTGGATTACATTAAAACAAACCTGATCTCTCTAGGACATTCAGAAGCCAAGTTATAAGCCCACAAATGTGTAACTGGACTACTTCTTTAAATTGACACGAGATCCGGTGACCTTTGGGACATGATTTGACCCCCTTAGGAAAGTGCTATCATCATGAAACGTTCAGAACACTTACAACTCAATAGATTCTACCTTCCTGTAACGTTTCAGCCTGATTGGACCTTGTTTTCACACAAATGAACCCAGAATGATGTGAAATTGTGCTTCGTGCAACATAATTCTGGGTGCCATTTAAAAACCATAAGTGCTAATGACTCCATTCCTTTTTGGGGTAATGGGGGCTGTTAACTGGAGTACTCTAAAACAAACCTGACCTCTTTAGGATATTCAGAAGCCAAGTTATAAGCCCACAAAGGTGTAACTGGACTACTTCTTAAAGTGACACCAGGCCCGGTGACCTTTGGGACATGGTTTGACCCCCTATAGGAATGTGCGATCATCATGAAACGTTCAGATCACTTACAACTCAATAGATTCTACCTTCTTGTAACGTTTCAGCCTGATTGGACCTTGTTTTCCCACAAATGGACCCAGAATGATGTAAAATTGTGCTTCGTGCAACATAATTCTGGGTGCCATTTACAAACCATAAGTGCTAATGACTCCATTCCTTTTTGTGGTTGTAGGGGCTGTTGATTGTAGTACACTAAAATAAACCTGATCTCTCTAGGACATTCAGAAGCCAAGTTATAAGCCCACAAATGTGTAACTGGACTACTTCTTTAAATTGACACCACATCCGGTGACATTTGGGACATGATTTGACCCCCTTAGGAAAGTGCTATCATCATGAAACGTTCAGAACACTTACAACTCAATAGATTCTACCTTCCTGTAACGTTTCAGCCTGATTGGACCTTGTTTTCACACAAATGAACCCAGAATGATGTGAAATTGTGCTTCGTGCAACATAATTCTGGGTGCCATTTAAAAACCATAAGTGCTAATGACTCCATTCCTTTTTGGGGTAATGGGGGCTGTTAACTGGAGTACTCTAAAACAAACCTGACCTCTTTAGGATATTCAGAAGCCAAGTTATAAGCCCACAAAGGTGTAACTGGACTACTTCTTAAAGTGACACCAGGCCCGGTGACCTTTGGGACATGGTTTGACCCCCTATAGGAATGTGCGATCATCATGAAACGTTCAGATCACTTACAACTCAATAGATTCTACCTTCTTGTAACGTTTCAGCCTGATTGGACCTTGTTTTCCCACAAATGGACCCAGAATGATGTAAAATTGTGCTTCGTGCAACATAATTCTGGGTGCCATTTACAAACCATAAGTGCTAATGACTCCATTCCTTTTTGTGGTTGTAGGGGCTGTTGATTGTAGTACACTAAAATAAACCTGATCTCTCTAGGACATTCAGAAGCCAAGTTATAAGCCCACAAATGTGTAACTGGACTACTTCTTTAAATTGACACCACATCCGGTGACATTTGGGACATGATTTGACCCCCTTAGGAAAGTGCTATCATCATGAAACGTTCAGATCACTTACAACTCAATATATTCTACCTTCCTGTAACGTTTCAGCCTGATTGGAACTTGTTTTCACACAAATGAACCCAGAATGATGTGAAATTGTGCTTCGTGCAACATAATTCTGGGTGCCATTTACAAACCATAAGTGCTAATGACTCCATTCCCTTTTGTGGTTGTAGGGGCTGTTGATTGGAGTACACTTAATTAAACCTGATCTCTCTAGGACATTCAGAAGCCAAGTTATAAGCCCACAAATGTGTAACTGGACTACTTCTTTAAATTGACACCAGATCCAGTGACCTTTGGGACATAGTTTGACCTCCTTAGGAAAGTGCTATCCGCATTAAACGTTCAGATCACTTACAACTCAATAGATTCGACCTTCCTGTAACGTTTCAGCCTGATTGGACCTTGTTTTCACACAAATGAACCCAGAATGATGTGAAATTGTGCTTCGTGCAACATAATTCTGGGTGCCATTTAAAAACCATAAGTGCTAATGACTCCATTCCTTTTTGGGATAATGGGGGCTGTTAATTGGAGTACTCTAAAACAAACCTGACCTCTTTAGGATATTCAGAAGCCAAGTTATAAGCCCACAAAGGTGTAACTGGACTACTTCTTTAAAGTGACACCAGGCCCGGTGACCTTTGGGACATGGTTTGACCCTCTATAGGAATGTGCGATCATCTTGAAACGTTCATATGTCACTTACAACTCAATAGATTCTACATTCTTGTAACGTTTCAGCCTGATTGGACCTTGTTTTCACACAAATGGACCCAGAATGATGTGAAATTGTGCTTCGTGCAATATAATTCTGGGTGCCATTTACAAACCATAAGTGCTAATGACTCCATTCCTTTTTTGTGGTTGTAGGGGCTGTTGATTGGAGTACATTAAAACAAACCTGATCTCACTAGGACATTCAGAAGCCAAGTTATAAGCCCACAAATGTGTAACTGGACTACTTCTTTAAATTGACACCAGATCCGGTGACCTTTGGGACATGTTTTGACCCCCTATAGGAATGTGCTATCATCATGAAACGTTCAGATCACTTACAATTCAATGGATTCTACCTTTCTGTAACGTTTCAGCCTGATTGGACCTTGTTTTCACACAAATGGACCCAGAATGATGTGAAATTGTGCTTCGTGCAACATAATTCTGGGTGCCATTTACAAACCATAAGTGCTAATGACTCCATTCCTTTTTGTGGTTGTAGGGGCTGTTGATTGGAGTACACTAAAACAAACCTGACCTCTCTAGGACATTCAGAAGCCAAGTTATAAGCCCACAAATGTGTAACTGGACTACTTCTTTAAAGTGACACCAGATCCGGTGACCTTTGGGACATGGTTTGACCCCCTATAGGAATGTGCGATCATCATGAAACGTTCAGATCACTTACAACTCAATAGATTATACCTTCTTGTAACGTTTCAGCCTGATTGGACCTTGTTTTCACAGAAATGGACCCAGAATGATGTGAAATTGTGCTTCGTGCAACATAATTCTGGGTGCCATTTACAAACCATAAGTGCTTATGACTCCATTCCTTTTTGTGGTTGTAGGGGCTGTTGATTGGAGTACACTAAAACAAACCTGATCTCTCTAGGACATTCAGAAGCCAAGTTATAAGCCCACAAATGTGTAACTGGACTACTTCTTTAAAATGACACCATATCCTGTGACCTTTGGGACATGGTTTGACCCCCTTAGGAAAGTGCTATCATCATGAAACGTTCAGATCACTTACAACTCAATAGATTCTACCTTCCTGTAACGTTTCAGCCTGATTGGACCTTGTTTTCACACAAATGAACACAGAATGATGTGAAATTGTGCTTTGTGCAACATAATTCTGGGTGCCATTTAAAAACTATAAGTGCTAATGACTCCATTCCTTTTTGGGGTAATGGGGGCTGTTAATTGGAGTACTCTAAAACAAACCTGACCTCTCTAGGATATTCAGAAGCCAAGTTATAAGCCCACAAAGGTGTAACTGCACAACTTCTTTTAAGTGACACCAGGCCCGGTGACCTTTGGGACATGATTTGACCCTCTATAGGAATGTGCGATCATCTTGAAACGTTCATGTCACTTACAACTCAATAGATTCTACATTCTTGTAACGTTTCAGCCTGATTGGACCTTGTTTTCACACAAATGGACCCAGAATGATGTGAAATTGTGCTTTGTGCAACATAATTCTGGGTGCCATTTACAAACCATAGGTGCTAATGACTCCATTCCTTTTTGTGGTTGTAGGAGCTATTAATTGAAGTACTCTAAAACAAACCTGTCCTCTCTAGGACATTCAGAAGAAAAGTTATAAGCCGACAAAGGCGTAACTGGACTACTTCTTTAAAGTGACACCAGGCCCGGTGACCTTTGGGACATGGTTTGACCCCCTATAGGAATGTGCGATCATCTTGAAACGTTCAGATCACTTACAACTCAATAGATTCTACCTTCTTGTAACGTTTCAGCCTGATTGGACCTTGTTTTCACACAAATGGACCCAGAATGATGTGAAATTGTGATTTGTGCAACATAATTCTGGGTGCCATTTACAAACCATAAGTGCTTATGACTCCATTCCTTTTTGTGGTTGTAGGGGCTGTTGATTGGAGTACACTAAAACAAACCTGATCTCTCTAGAACATTCAGAAGCCAAGTTATAAGCCCACAAATGTGTAACTGGACTACTTCTTTAAATTGACACCAGATCCGGAGACCTTTGGGACATGGTTTGACCCCCTATAGGAATGTGCGATCATCATGAAATGGTCAGATCACTTACAACTCAATGGATTCTACCTTCTTGTAACGTTTCAGCCTGATTGGACCTTGTTTTCACACAAATGAACCCAGAATGATGTGAAATTGTGCTTCGTGCAACATAATTCTGGGTGCCATTTACAAACCATAAGTGCTAATGACTCCATTCCTTTTAGTGGTAATGGGGGCTTTTAATTGGAGTACTCTAAAACAAACCTGACCTCTCTAGGATAATCAGAAGCCAAGTTATAAGCCCACAAAGGTGTAACTGGACTACTTCTTTAAATTGACACCAGATCCGGTGACCTTTGGGACATGGTTTGACCCCCTTAGGAATGTGCGATCATCATGAAACGTTCAGATCACTTACAACTCAATAGATTCTACCTTCCTGTAACGTTTCAGCCTGATTGGACCTTGTTTTCACACAAATGAACCCAGAATGATGTGAAATTGTGCTTCGTCCAACATAATTCTGGGTGCCATTTAACACCATAAGTGCTAATGACTCCATTCCTTTTTGTGGTTGTAGGGGCTGTTGATTGGAGTACACTAAAACAAACCTGATCTCTCTAGGACATTCAGAAGCCAAGTTATAAGCCCACAAATGTGTAACTGGACTACTTCTTTAAATTGACACCAGATCCGGTGACATTTGGGACATGGTTTGACCCCCTTAGGAAAGTGCTATCATCATGAAACGTTCAGATCACTTACAACTCAAAAGATTCTACCTTCCTGTAACGTTTCAGCCTGATTGGACCTTGTTTTCACACAAATGAACCCAGAATGATGTGAAATTGTGCTTCGTGCAACATAATTCTGGGTGCCATTTACAAACCATAAGTGCTAATGACTCCATTCCTTTTTGTGGTTGTAGGAGCTATTAATTCAAGTACTCTAAAACAAACCTGACCTCTCTAGGACATTCAGAAGAAAAGTTATAAGCCGACAAAGGTGTAACTGGACTACTTCTTTAAAGTGACACCAGGCCCGTTGACCTTTGGGACACGGTTTGACCCCCTATAGGAATGTGCGATCATCTTGAAACGTTCAGATCACTTACAACTCAATAGATTCTACCTTCTTGTAACGTTTCAGCCTGATTGGACCTTGTTTTCACACAAATGGACCCAGAATGATATGAAATTGTGCTTTGTGCAACATAATTCTGGGTGCCATTTAAAAACCATAAGTGCTAATGACTCCATTCCTTTTTGTGGTTGTAGGGGCTGTTGATTGGAGTATACTAAAACAAACCTGATCTCTCTAAGACATTCAGAAGCCAACTTATAAGCCCACAAATGTGTAACTGGACTACTTCTTTAAAGTGACACCAGATCCGGTGACCTTTGGGACATGGTTTGACCCCCGATAGGAATGTGCGATCATCATGAAACGTTCAGATCACTTACAACTCAATAGATTCTACCTTCTTGTAACGTTTGAGCCTGATTGGACCTTGTTTTCACACAAATGGACCCAGAATGATGTGAAATTGTGCTTCGTGCAACGTAATTCTGGGTGCCATTTACAAACCATAAGTGCTAATGACTCCATTCCTTTTTGGGGTAATGGGGGCTGTTAACTGGAGTACTCTAAAACAAACCTGACCTCTCTAGGATATTCAGAAGCCAAGTTATAAGCCCACAAATGTGTAACTGGACTACTTCTTTAAAGTGACACCAGATCCGGTGACCTTTGGGACATGGTTTGACCCCCAATAGGAATGTGCGATCATCATGAAACGTTCAGATCACTTACAACTCAATAGATTCTACCTTCTTGTAACGTTTGAGCCTGATTGGACCTTGTTTTCACACAAATGGACCCAGAATGATGTGAAATTGTGCTTTGTGCAACGTAATTCTGGGTGCCATTTACAAACCATAAGTGCTAATGACTCCCTTCCTTTTTGTGGTTGATTGGAGTACACTAAAACAAACCTGATCTCTCTTGGACATTCAGAAGCCAAGTTATAAGCCCTCAAATGTGTAACTGGACTACTTCTTTAAATTGACACCAGATCCGGTGACCTTTGGGACATGATTTGACCCCCTTAGGAAAGTGCTATCATCATGAAACGTTCAGATCACTTACAACTCAATAGATTCTACCTTCCTGTAACGTTTCAGCCTGATTGGACCTTGTTTTCACACAAATGAACCCAGAATGATGTGAAATTGTGCTTCGTGCAACATAATTCTGGGTGCCATTTAAAAACCATAAGTGCTAATGACTCCATTCCTTTTTGTGGTTGTAGGGGCTGTTGATTGGATTACATTAAAACAAACCTGATCTCTCTAGGACATTCAGAAGCCAAGTTATAAGCCCACAAATGTGTAACTGGACTACTTCTTTAAATTGACACGAGATCCGGTGACCTTTGGGACATGATTTGACCCCCTTAGGAAAGTGCTATCATCATGAAACGTTCAGAACACTTACAACTCAATAGATTCTACCTTCCTGTAACGTTTCAGCCTGATTGGACCTTGTTTTCACACAAATGAACCCAGAATGATGTGAAATTGTGCTTCGTGCAACATAATTCTGGGTGCCATTTAAAAACCATAAGTGCTAATGACTCCATTCCTTTTTGGGGTAATGGGGGCTGTTAACTGGAGTACTCTAAAACAAACCTGACCTCCTTAGGGTATTCAGAAGCCAAGTTATAAGCCCACAAAGGTGTAACTGGACTACTTCTTTAAAGTGACACCAGGCCCGGTGACCTTTGGGACATGGTTTGACCCCCTATAGGAATGTGCGATCATCATGAAACATTCAGATCACTTACAACTCAATAGATTCTACCTTCTTGTAACGTTTCAGCCTGATTGGACCTTGTTTTCCCACAAATGGACCCAGAATGATGTAAAATTGTGCTTCGTGCAACATAATTCTGGGTGCCATTTACAAACCATAAGTGCTAATGACTCCATTCCTTTTTGTGGTTGTAGGGGCTGTTGATTGTAGTACACTAAAATAAACCTGATCTCTCTAGGACATTCAGAAGCCAAGTTATAAGCCCACAAATGTGTAACTGGACTACTTCTTTAAATTGACACCACATCCGGTGACCTTTGGGACATGATTTGACCCCCTTAGGAAAGTGCTATCATCATGAAACGTTCAGATCACTTACAACTCAATATATTCTACCTTCCTGTAACGTTTCAGCCTGATTGGAACTTGTTTTCACACAAATGAACCCAGAATGATGTGAAATTGTGCTTCGTGCAACATAATTCTGGGTGCCATTTACAAACCATAAGTGCTAATGACTCCATTCCCTTTTGTGGTTGTAGGGGCTGTTGATTGGAGTACACTTAATTAAACCTGATCTCTCTAGGACATTCAGAAGCCAAGTTATAAGCCCACAAATGTGTAACTGGACTACTTCTTTAAATTGACACCAGATCCGGTGACCTTTGGGACATAGTTTGACCTCCTTAGGAAAGTGCTATCCGCATTAAACGTTCAGATCACTTACAACTCAATAGATTCGACCTTCCTGTAACGTTTCAGCCTGATTGGACCTTGTTTTCACACAAATGAACCCAGAATGATGTGAAATTGTGCTTCGTGCAACATAATTCTGGGTGCCATTTAAAAACCATAAGTGCTAATGACTCCATTCCTTTTTGGGATAATGGGGGCTGTTAATTGGAGTACTCTAAAACAAACCTGACCTCTTTAGGATATTCAGAAGCCAAGTTATAAGCCCACAAAGGTGTAACTGGACTACTTCTTTAAAGTGACACCAGGCCCGGTGACCTTTGGGACATGGTTTGACCCTCTATAGGAATGTGCGATCATCTTGAAACGTTCATATGTCACTTACAACTCAATAGATTCTACATTCTTGTAACGTTTCAGCCTGATTGGACCTTGTTTTCACACAAATGGACCCAGAATGATGTGAAATTGTGCTTCGTGCAATATAATTCTGGGTGCCATTTACAAACCATAAGTGCTAATGACTCCATTCCTTTTTTGTGGTTGTAGGGGCTGTTGATTGGAGTACATTAAAACAAACCTGATCTCTCTAGGACATTCAGAAGCCAAGTTATAAGCCCACAAATGTGTAACTGGACTACTTCTTTAAATTGACACCAGATCCGGTGACCTTTGGGACATGTTTTGACCCCCTATAGGAATGTGCTATCATCATGAAACGTTCAGATCACTTACAATTCAATGGATTCTACCTTTCTGTAACGTTTCAGCCTGATTGGACCTTGTTTTCACACAAATGGACCCAGAATGATGTGAAATTGTGCTTCGTGCAACATAATTCTGGGTGCCATTTACAAACCATAAGTGCTAATGACTCCATTCCTTTTTGTGGTTGTAGGGGCTGTTGATTGGAGTACACTAAAACAAACCTGACCTCTCTAGGACATTCAGAAGCCAAGTTATAAGCCCACAAATGTGTAACTGGACTACTTCTTTAAAGTGACACCAGATCCGGTGACCTTTGGGACATGGTTTGACCCCCTATAGGAATGTGCGATCATCATGAAACGTTCAGATCACTTACAACTCAATAGATTATACCTTCTTGTAACGTTTCAGCCTGATTGGACCTTGTTTTCACAGAAATGGACCCAGAATGATGTGAAATTGTGCTTCGTGCAACATAATTCTGGGTGCCATTTACAAACCATAAGTGCTTATGACTCCATTCCTTTTTGTGGTTGTAGGGGCTGTTGATTGGAGTACACTAAAACAAACCTGATCTCTCTAGGACATTCAGAAGCCAAGTTATAAGCCCACAAATGTGTAACTGGACTACTTCTTTAAAATGACACCATATCCCGTGACCTTTGGGACATGGTTTGACCCCCTTAGGAAAGTGCTATCATCATGAAACGTTCAGATCACTTAAAACTCAATAGATTCTACCTTCCTGTAACGTTTCAGCCTGATTGGACCTTGTTTTCACACAAATGAACACAGAATGATGTGAAATTGTGCTTTGTGCAACATAATTCTGGGTGCCATTTAAAAACCATAAGTGTTAATGACTCCATTCCTTTTTGGGCTAATGGGGGCTGTTAATTGGAGTACTCTAAAACAAACCTGACCTCTCTAGGATATTCAGAAGCCAAGTTATAAGCCCACAAAGGTGTAACTGCACAACTTCTTTTAAGTGACACCAGGCCCGGTGACCTTTGGGACATGATTTGACCCTCTATAGGAATGTGCGATCATCTTGAAACGTTCATGTCACTTACAACTCAATAGATTCTACATTCTTGTAACGTTTCAGCCTGATTGGACCTTGTTTTCCCACAAATGGACCCAGAATGATGTAAAATTGTGCTTCGTGCAACATAATTCTGGGTGCCATTTACAAACAGTAAGTGCTAATGACTCCATTCCTTTTTGGTGTAATGGGGGCTGTTAACTGGAGTACTCTAAAACAAACCTGACCTCCTTAGGGTATTCAGAAGCCAAGTTATAAGCCCACAAAGGTGTAACTGGACTACTTCTTTAAAGTGACACCAGGCCCGGTGACCTTTGGGACATGGTTTGACCCCCTATAGGAATGTGCGATCATCATGAAACGTTCAGATCACTTACAACTCAATAGATTCTACCTTCTTGTAACGTTTCAGCCTGATTGGACCTTGTTTTCCCACAAATGGACCCAGAATGATGTAAAATTGTGCTTCGTGCAACATAATTCTGGGTGCCATTTACAAACCATAAGTGCTAATGACTCCATTCCTTTTTGTGGTTGTAGGGGCTGTTGATTGTAGTACACTAAAATAAACCTGATCTCTCTAGGACATTCAGAAGCCAAGTTATAAGCCCACAAATGTGTAACTGGACTACTTCTTTAAATTGACACCACATCCGGTGACCTTTGGGACATGATTTGACCCCCTTAGGAAAGTGCTATCATCATGAAACGTTCAGATCACTTACAACTCAATATATTCTACCTTCCTGTAACGTTTCAGCCTGATTGGAACTTGTTTTCACACAAATGAACCCAGAATGATGTGAAATTGTGCTTCGTGCAACATAATTCTGGGTGCCATTTACAAACCATAAGTGCTAATGACTCCATTCCCTTTTGTGGTTGTAGGGGCTGTTGATTGGAGTACACTTAATTAAACCTGATCTCTCTAGGACATTCAGAAGCCAAGTTATAAGCCCACAAATGTGTAACTGGACTACTTCTTTAAATTGACACCAGATCCGGTGACCTTTGGGACATAGTTTGACCTCCTTAGGAAAGTGCTATCCGCATTAAACGTTCAGATCACTTACAACTCAATAGATTCGACCTTCCTGTAACGTTTCAGCCTGATTGGACCTTGTTTTCACACAAATGAACCCAGAATGATGTGAAATTGTGCTTCGTGCAACATAATTCTGGGTGCCATTTAAAAACCATAAGTGCTAATGACTCCATTCCTTTTTGGGATAATGGGGGCTGTTAATTGGAGTACTCTAAAACAAACCTGACCTCTTTAGGATATTCAGAAGCCAAGTTATAAGCCCACAAAGGTGTAACTGGACTACTTCTTTAAAGTGACACCAGGCCCGGTGACCTTTGGGACATGGTTTGACCCTCTATAGGAATGTGCGATCATCTTGAAACGTTCATATGTCACTTACAACTCAATAGATTCTACATTCTTGTAACGTTTCAGCCTGATTGGACCTTGTTTTCACACAAATGGACCCAGAATGATGTGAAATTGTGCTTCGTGCAATATAATTCTGGGTGCCATTTACAAACCATAAGTGCTAATGACTCCATTCCTTTTTTGTGGTTGTAGGGGCTGTTGATTGGAGTACATTAAAACAAACCTGATCTCTCTAGGACATTCAGAAGCCAAGTTATAAGCCCACAAATGTGTAACTGGACTACTTCTTTAAATTGACACCAGATCCGGTGACCTTTGGGACATGTTTTGACCCCCTATAGGAATGTGCTATCATCATGAAACGTTCAGATCACTTACAATTCAATGGATTCTACCTTTCTGTAACGTTTCAGCCTGATTGGACCTTGTTTTCACACAAATGGACCCAGAATGATGTGAAATTGTGCTTCGTGCAACATAATTCTGGGTGCCATTTACAAACCATAAGTGCTAATGACTCCATTCCTTTTTGTGGTTGTAGGGGCTGTTGATTGGAGTACACTAAAACAAACCTGACCTCTCTAGGACATTCAGAAGCCAAGTTATAAGCCCACAAATGTGTAACTGGACTACTTCTTTAAAGTGACACCAGATCCGGTGACCTTTGGGACATGGTTTGACCCCCTATAGGAATGTGCGATCATCATGAAACGTTCAGATCACTTACAACTCAATAGATTATACCTTCTTGTAACGTTTCAGCCTGATTGGACCTTGTTTTCACAGAAATGAACCCAGAATGATGTGAAATTGTGCTTCGTGCAACATAATTCTGGGTGCCATTTACAAACCATAAGTGCTTATGACTCCATTCCTTTTTGTGGTTGTAGGGGCTGTTGATTGGAGTACACTAAAACAAACCTGATCTCTCTAGGACATTCAGAAGCCAAGTTATAAGCCCACAAATGTGTAACTGGACTACTTCTTTAAAATGACACCATATCCCGTGACCTTTGGGACATGGTTTGACCCCCTTAGGAAAGTGCTATCATCATGAAACGTTCAGATCACTTACAACTCAATAGATTCTACCTTCCTGTAACGTTTCAGCCTGATTGGACCTTGTTTTCACACAAATGAACACAGAATGATGTGAAATTGTGCTTTGTGCAACATAATTCTGGGTGCCATTTAAAAACCATAAGTGTTAATGACTCCATTCCTTTTTGGGGTAATGGGGGCTGTTAATTGGAGTACTCTAAAACAAACCTGACCTCTCTAGGATATTCAGAAGCCAAGTTATAAGCCCACAAAGGTGTAACTGCACAACTTCTTTTAAGTGACACCAGGCCCGGTGACCTTTGGGACATGGTTTGACCCTCTATAGGAATGTGCGATCATCTTGAAACGTTCATATGTCACTTACAACTCAATAGATTCTACATTCTTGTAACGTTTTAGCCTGATTGGACCTTGTTTTCACACAAAAGGACCCAGAATGATGTGAAATTGTGCTTCGTGCAACGTAATTCTGGGTGCCATTTACAAACCATAAGTGCTAATGACTCCATTCCTTTTTGGGGTAATGGGGGCTGTTAACTGGAGTACTCTAAAACAAACCTGACCTCTTTAGGATATTCAGAAGCCAAGTTATAAGCCCACAAAGGTGTAACTGGACTACTTCTTTAAAGTGACACCAGGCCCGGTGACCTTTGGGACATGGTTTGACCCCATATAGGAATGTGCGATCATCATGAAACGTTCAGATCACTTACAACTCAATAGATTCTACCTTCTTGTAACGTTTCAGCCTGATTGGACCTTGTTTTCACACAAATGGACCCAGAATGATGTGAAATTGTGCTTCGTGCAACATAATTCTGGGTGCCATTTACAAACCATAAAGGCAAATGACTCCATTCCTTTTTGTGGTTGTAGGGGCTGTTGATTGTAGTACACTAAAATAAACCTGATCTCTCTAGGACATTCAGAAGCCAAGTTATAAGCCCACAAATGTGTAACTGGACTACTTCTTTAAATTGACACCAGATCCGGTGACCTTTGGGACATGATTTGACCCCCTTAAGAAAGTGCTATCATCATGAAACGTTCAGATCACTTACAACTCAATATATTCTACGTTCCTGTAACGTTTCAGCCTGATTGGACCTTGTTTTCACACAAATGAACCCAGAATGATGTGAAATTGTGCTTCGTGCAACATAATTCTGGGTGCCATTTACAAACCATAAGTGCTAATGACTCCATTCCCTTTTGTGGTTGTAGGGGCTGTTGATTGGAGTACACTAAATTAAACCTGATCTCTCTAGGACATTCAGAAGCCAAGTTATAAGCCCACAAATGTGTAACTGGACTACTTCTTTAAATTGACACCAGATCCGGTGACCTTTGGGACATAGTTTGATCTCCTTAGGAAAGTGCTATCCGCATGAAACGTTCAGATCACTTACAACTCAATAGATTCTACCTTCCTGTAACGTTTCAGCCTGATTGGACCTTGTTTTCACACAAATGAACCCAGAATGATGTGAAATTGTGCTTCGTGCAACATAATTCTGGGTGCCATTTAAAAACCATAAGTGCTAATGACTCCATTCCTTTTTGGGATAATGGGGGCTGTTAATTGGAGTACTCTAAAACAAACCTGACCTCTTTAGGATATTCAGAAGCCAAGTTATAAGCCCACAAATGTGTAACTGGACTACTTCTTTAAAGTGACACCAGGCCCGGTGACCTTTGGGACATGGTTTGACCCTCTATAGGAATGTGCGATCATCTTGAAACGTTCATATGTCACTTACAACTCAATAGATTCTACATTCTTGTAACGTTTCAGCCTGATTGGACCTTGTTTTCACACAAAAGGACCCAGAATGATGTGAAATTGTGCTTCGTGCAACGTAATTCTAGGTGCCATTTACAAACCATAAGTGCTAATGACTCCATTCCTTTTTTGGGGTAATGGGGGCTGTTAACTGGAGTACTCTAAAACAAACCTGACCTCTTTAGGATATTCAGAAGCCAAATTATAAGCCCACAAAGGTGTAACTGGACTAGTTCTTTAAAGTGACACCAGGCCCGGTGACCTTTGGGACATGGTTTGACCCCCTATAGGAATGTGCGATCATCATGAAACGTTCAGATCACTTACAACTCAATAGATTCTACCTTCTTGTAACGTTTCAGCCTGATTGGACCTTGTTTTCACACAAATGGACCCAGAATGATGTGAAATTGTGCTTCGTGCAACATAATTCTGGGTGCCATTTACAAACCATAAGTGCTAATGACTCCATTCCTTTTTGTGGTTGTAGGGGCTGTTGATTGTAGTACACTAAAATAAACCTGATCTCTCTAGGACATTCAGAAGCCAAGTTATAAGCCCACAAATGTGTAACTGGACTACTTCTTTAAATTGACACCAGATCCGGTGACCTTTGGGACATGATTTGACCCCCTTAGGAAAGTGCTATCATCATGAAACGTTCAGATCACTTACAACTCAATATATTCTACCTTCCTGTAACGTTTCAGCCTGATTGGACCTTGTTTTCACACAAATGAACCCAGAATGATGTGAAATTGTGCTTCGTGCAACATTATTCTGGGTGCAATTTACAAACCATAAGTGCTAATGACTCCATTCCCTTTTGTGGTTGTAGGGGCTGTTGATTGGAGTACACTAAATTAAACCTGATCTCTCTAAGACATTCAGAAGCCAAGTTATAAGCCCACAAATGTGTAACTGGACTACTTCTTTAAATTGACACCAGATCCGGTGACCTTTGGGACATAGTTTGACCTCCTTAGGAAAGTGCTATCCGCATTAAACGTTCAGATCACTTACAACTCAATAGATTCTACCTTCCTGTAACGTTTCATTCTGATTGGACCTTGTTTTCACACAAATGAACCCAGAATGATGTGAAATTGTGCTTCGTGCAACATAATTCTGGGTGCCATTTAAAAACCATAAGTGCTAATGACTCCATTCCTTTTTGTGGTTGTAGGGGCTGTTGATTGGAGTATACTAAAACAAACCTGATCTCTCTAGGACATTCAGAAGCCAAGTTATAAGCCCACAAATGTGTAACTGGACTACTTCTTTAAAGTGACACCAGGCCCGGTGACCTTTGGGACATGGTTTGACCCCCTATTGGAATGTGCGATCATCATGAAACGTTCAGATCACTTACAACTCTATAGATTCTACCTTCCTGTAACGTTTCAGCCTGATTGGACCTTGTTTTCACACAAATGAACCCAGAATGATGTGAAATTGTGCTTCGTGCAACATTATTCTGGGTGCCATTTAAAAACCATAAGTGCTAATGACTCCATTCATTTTTTGGGTAATGGGGGCTGTTAATTGGAGTACTCTAAAACAAACCTGACCTCTCTAGGATATTCAGAAGCCAAGTTATATGCCCACAAATGTGTAACTGGACTACTTCTTTAAAGTGACACCAGGCCCGGTGACCTTTGGGACATGGTTTGACCCCCTATAGCAATATGAGATCATCATGAAACGTTCAGATCACTTACAACTCTATAGATTCTACCTTCCTGTAACGTTTCAGCCTGATTGGACCTTGTTTTCACACAAATGAACCCAGAATGATGTGAAATTGTGCTTCGTGCAACATTATTCTGGGTGCCATTTAAAAACCATAAGTGCTAATGACTCCATTCATTTTTGGGGTAATGGGGGCTGTTAATTGGAGTACTCTAAAACAAACCTGACCTCTCTAGGATATTCAGAAGCCAAGTTATAAGCCCACAAATGTTTAACTGGACTACTTCTTTAAAGTGACACCAGGCCCGGTGACCTTTGGGACATGGTTTGACCCTCTATAGGAATGTGCGATCATCTTGAAACGTTCATATGTCACTTACAACTCAATAGATTCTACATTCTTGTAACGTTTCAGCCTGATTTGACCTTGTTTTCACACAAAAGGACCCAGAATGATGTGAAATTGTGCTTCGTGCAACGTAATTCTGGGTGCCATTTACAAACCATAAGTGCTAATGACTCCATTCCTTTTTGGGGTAATGGGGGCTTTTAACTGGAGTACTCTAAAACAAACCTGACCTCTTTAGGATATTCAGAAGCCAAGTTATAAGCCCACAAAGGTGTAACTGGACTAATTCTTTAAAGTGACACCAGGCCCGGTGACCTTTGGGACATGGTTTGACCCCCTATAGGAATGTGCGATCATCATGAAACGTTCAGATCACTTACAACTCAATAGATTCTACCTTCTTGTAACGTTTCAGCCTGATTGGACCTTGTTTTCACACAAATGGACCCAGAATGATGTGAAATTGTGCTTCGTGCAACATAATTCTGGGTGCCATTTACAAACCATAAGTGCTAATGACTCCATTCCTTTTTGTGGTTGTAGGGGCTGTTGATTGTAGTACACTAAAATAAACCTGATCTCTCTAGGACATTCAGAAGCCAAGTTATAAGCCCACAAATGTGTAACTGGACTACTTCTTTAAATTGACACCAGATCCGGTGACCTTTGGGACATGATTTGACCCCCTTAGGAAAGTGCTATCATCATGAAACGTTCAGATCACTTACAACTCAATATATTCTACCTTCCTGTAACGTTTCAGCCTGATTGGACCTTGTTTTCACACAAATGAACCCAGAATGATGTGAAATTGTGCTTCGTGCAAGATAATTCTGGGTGCCATTTACAAACCATAAGTGCTAATGACTCCATTCCCTTTTGTGGTTGTAGGGGCTGTTGATTGGAGTACACTAAATTAAACCTGATCTCTCTAGGACATTCAGAAGCCACGTTATAAGCCCACAAATGTGTAACTGGACTACTTCTTTAAATTGACACCAGATCCGGTGACCTTTGGGACATAGTTTGACCTCCTTAGGAAAGTGCTATCCGCATGAAACGTTCAGATCACTTACAACTCAATAGATTCTACCTTCCTGTAACGTTTCAGCCTGATTGGACCTTGTTTTCACACAAATGAACCCAGAATGATGTGAAATTGTGCTTCGTGCAACATAATTCTGGGTGCCATTTAAAAACCATAAGTGCTAATGACTCCATTCCTTTTTGGGATAATGGGGGCTGTTAATTGGAGTACTCTAAAACAAACCTGACCTCTTTAGCATATTCAGAAGCCAAGTTATAAGCCCACAAATGTGTAACTGGACTACTTCTTTAAAGTGACACCAGGCCCGGTGACCTTTGGGACATGGTTTGACCCCCTATAGGAATGTGCGATCATCATGAAACGTTCAGATCACTTACAACTCTATAGATTCTACCTTCCTGTAACGTTTCAGCCTGATTGGACCTTGTTTTCACACAAATGAACCCAGAATGATGTGAAATTGTGCTTCGTGCAACATTATTCTGGGTGCCATTTAAAAACCATAAGTGCTAATGACTCCATTCATTTTTGGGGTAATGGGGGCTGTTAACTGGAGTACTCTAAAACAAACCTGACCTCTCTAGGATATTCAGAAGCCAAGTTATAAGCCCACAAATGTGTAACTGGACTACTTCTTTAAAGTGACACCAGGCCCGGTGACCTTTGGGACATGGTTTGACCCTCTATAGGAATGTGCAATCATCTTGAAACGTTCATATGTCACTTACAACTCAATAGATTCTACATTCTTGTAACGTTTCAGCCTGATTGGACCTTGTTTTCACACAAATGGACCCAGAATGATGTGAAATTGTGCTTCGTGCAACGTAATTCTGGGTGCCATTTACAAACCATAAGTGCTAATGACTCCATTCCTTTTTTGTGGTTGTAGGGGCTGTTGTTTGGAGTACATTAAAACAAACCTGATCTCTCTAGGACATTCAGAAGCCAAGTTATAAGCCCACAAATGTGTAACTGGACTACTTTAAATTGACACCAGATCCGGTGACCTTTGGGACATGTTTTGACCCCCTATAGGAATGTGCTATCATCATGAAATGTTCAGATCACTTACAATTCAATAGATTCTACCTTTCTGTAACGTTTCAGCCTGATTGGACCTTGTTTTCACACAAATGGACCCAGAATGATGTGAAATTGTGCTTCGTGCAACATAATTCTGGGTGCCATTTACAAACCATAAGTGCTAATGACTCCATTCCTTTTTGTGGTTGTAGGGACTGTTGATTGGAGTACACTAAAACAAACCTGACCTCTCTAGGACATTCAGAAGCCAAGTTATAAGCCCACAAATGTGTAACTGGACTACTTCTTTAAAGTGACACCAGATCCGGTGACCTTTGGGACATGGTTTGACCCCCTATAGGAATGTGCGATCATCATGAAACGTTCAGATCACTTACAACTCAATAGATTATACCTTCTTGTAACGTTTCAGCCTGATTGGACCTTGTTTTCACACAAATGGACCCAGAATGATGTGAAATTGTGCTTCGTGCAACATAATTCTGGGTGCCATTTACAAACCATAAGTGCTTATGACTCCATTCCTTTTTGTGGTTGTAGGGGCTGTTGATTGGAGTACACTAAAACAAACCTGATCTCTCTAGGACATTCAGAAGCCAAGTTATAAGCCCACAAATGTGTAACTGGACTACTTCTTTAAATTGACACCAGATCCGGTGACCTTTGGGACATGGTTTGACCCCCTATTGGAATGTGCGATCATCATGAAACGTTCAGATCACTTACAACTCAATGGATTCTACCTTCTTGTAACGTTTCAGCCTGATTGGACCTTGTTTTCACACAAATTAACCCAGAATGATGTGAAATTGTGCTTCGTGAAACATAATTCTGGGTGCCATTTAAAAACCATAAGTGCTAATGACTCCATTCCTTTTTGGGATAATGGGGGCTGTTAATTGGAGTACTCTAAAACAAACCTGACCTCTTTAGGATATTCAGAAGCCAAGTTATAAGCCCACAAATGTGTAACTGGACTACTTCTTTAAAGTGACACCAGGCCCAGTGACCTTTGGGACATGGTTTGACCCCCTATAGGAATGTGCGATCATCATGAAACGTTCAGATCACTTACAACTCTATAGATTCTACCTTCCTGTAACGTTTCAGCCTGATTGGACCTTGTTTTCACACAAATGAACCCAGAATGATGTGAAATTGTGCTTCGTGCAACATTATTCTGGGTGCCATTTAAAAACCATAAGTGCTAATGACTCCATTCATTTTTGGGGTAATGGGGGCTGTTAATTGGAGTACTCTAAAACAAACCTGACCTCTCTAGGATATTCAGAAGCCAACTTATAAGCCCACAAATGTGTAACTGGACTACTTCTTTAAAGTGACACCAGGCCCGGTGACCTTTGGGACATGGTTTGACCCTCTATAGGAATGTGCGATCATCTTGAAACGTTCATATGTCACTTACAACTCAATAGATTCTACATTCTTGTAACGTTTCAGCCTGATTTGACCTTGTTTTCACACAAAAGGACCCAGAATGATGTGAAATTGTGCTTCGTGCAACGTAATTCTGGGTGCCATTTACAAACCATAAGTGCTAATGACTCCATTCCTTTTTGGGGTAATGGGGGCTTTTAACTGGAGTACTCTAAAACAAACCTGACCTCTTTAGGATATTCAGAAGCCAAGTTATAAGCCCACAAAGGTGTAACTGGACTACTTCTTTAAAGTGACACCAGGCCCGGTGACCTTTGGGACATGGTTTGACCCCCTATAGGAATGTGCGATCATCATGAAACGTTCAGATCACTTACAACTCAATAGATTCTACCTTCTTGTAACGTTTCAGCCTGATTGGACCTTGTTTTCACACAAATGGACCCAGAATGATGTGAAATTGTGCTTCGTGCAACATAATTCTGGGTGCCATTTACAAACCATAAGTGCTAATGACTCCATTCCTTTTTGTGGTTGTAGGGGCTGTTGATTGTAGTACACTAAAATAAACCTGATCTCTCTAGGACATTCAGAAGCCAAGTTATAAGCCCACAAATGTGTAACTGGACTACTTCTTTAAATTGACACCAGATCCGGTGACCTTTGGGACATGATTTGACCCCCTTAGGAAAGTGCTATCATCATGAAACGTTCAGATCACTTACAACTCAATAGATTCTACCTTCCTGTAACGTTTCAGCCTGATTGGACCTTGTTTTCACACAAATGAACCCAGAATGATGTGAAATTGTGCTTCGTGCAAGATAATTCTGGGTGCCATTTACAAACCATAAGTGCTAATGACTCCATTCCCTTTTGTGGTTGTAGGGGCTGTTGATTGGAGTACACTAAATTAAACCTGATCTCTCTAGGACATTCAGAAGCCACGTTATAAGCCCACAAATGTGTAACTGGACTACTTCTTTAAATTGACACCAGATCCGGTGACCTTTGGGACATAGTTTGACCTCCTTAGGAAAGTGCTATCCGCATGAAACGTTCAGATCACTTACAACTCAATAGATTCTACCTTCCTGTAACGTTTCAGCCTGATTGGACCTTGTTTTCACACAAATGAACCCAGAATGATGTGAAATTGTGCTTCGTGCAACATAATTCTGGGTGCCATTTAAAAACCATAAGTGCTAATGACTCCATTCCTTTTTGGGATAATGGGGGTTGTTAATTGGAGTACTCTAAAACAAACCTGACCTCTTTAGCATATTCAGAAGCCAAGTTATAAGCCCACAAATGTGTAACTGGACTACTTCTTTAAAGTGACACCAGGCCCGGTGACCTTTGGGACATGGTTTGACCCCCTATAGGAATGTGCGATCATCATGAAACGTTCAGATCACTTACAACTCTATAGATTCTACCTTCCTGTAACGTTTCAGCCTGATTGGACCTTGTTTTCACACAAATGAACCCAGAATGATGTGAAATTGTGCTTCGTGCAACATTATTCTGGGTGCCATTTAAAAACCATAAGTGCTAATGACTCCATTCATTTTTGGGGTAATGGGGGCTGTTAACTGGAGTACTCTAAAACAAACCTGACCTCTCTAGGATATTCAGAAGCCAAGTTATAAGCCCACAAATGTGTAACTGGACTACTTCTTTAAAGTGACACCAGGCCCGGTGACCTTTGGGACATGGTTTGACCCTCTATAGGAATGTGCAATCATCTTGAAACGTTCATATGTCACTTACAACTCAATAGATTCTACATTCTTGTAACGTTTCAGCCTGATTGGACCTTGTTTTCACACAAATGGACCCAGAATGATGTGAAATTGTGCTTCGTGCAACGTAATTCTGGGTGCCATTTACAAACCATAAGTGCTAATGACTCCATTCCTTTTTTGTGGTTGTAGGGGCTGTTGTTTGGAGTACATTAAAACAAACCTGATCTCTCTAGGACATTCAGAAGCCAAGTTATAAGCCCACAAATGTGTAACTGGACTACTTTAAATTGACACCAGATCCGGTGACCTTTGGGACATGTTTTGACCCCCTATAGGAATGTGCTATCATCATGAAATGTTCAGATCACTTACAATTCAATAGATTCTACCTTTCTGTAACGTTTCAGCCTGATTGGACCTTGTTTTCACACAAATGGACCCAGAATGATGTGAAATTGTGCTTCGTGCAACATAATTCTGGGTGCCATTTACAAACCATAAGTGCTAATGACTCCATTCCTTTTTGTGGTTGTAGGGACTGTTGATTGGAGTACACTAAAACAAACCTGACCTCTCTAGGACATTCAGAAGCAAAGTTATAAGCCCACAAATGTGTAACTGGACTACTTCTTTAAAGTGACACCAGATCCGGTGACCTTTGGGACATGGTTTGACCGCCTATAGGAATGTGCGATCATCATGAAACGTTCAGATCACTTACAACTCAATAGATTATACCTTCTTGTAACGTTTCAGCCTGATTGGACCTTGTTTTCACACAAATGGACCCAGAATGATGTGAAATTGTGCTTCGTGCAACATAATTCTGGGTGCCATTTACAAACCATAAGTGCTTATGACTCCATTCCTTTTTGTGGTTGTAGGGGCTGTTGATTGGAGTACACTAAAACAAACCTGATCTCTCTAGGACATTCAGAAGCCAAGTTATAAGCCCACAAATGTGTAACTGGACTACTTCTTTAAATTGACACCAGATCCGGTGACCTTTGGGAGATGGTTTGACCCCCTATTGGAATGTGCGATCATCATGAAACGTTCAGATCACTTACAACTCAATGGATTCTACCTTCTTGTAACGTTTCAGCCTGATTGGACCTTGTTTTCACACAAATTAACCCAGAATGATGTGAAATTGTGCTTCGTGCAACATAATTCTGGGTGCCATTTAAAAACCATAAGTGCTAATGACTCCATTCCTTTTTGGGATAATGGGGGCTGTTAATTGGAGTACTCTAAAACAAACCTGACCTCTTTAGGATATTCAGAAGCCAAGTTATAAGCCCACAAATGTGTAACTGGACTACTTCTTTAAAGTGACACCAGGCCCAGTGACCTTTGGGACATGGTTTGACCCCCTATAGGAATGTGCGATCATCATGAAACGTTCAGATCACTTACAACTCTATAGATTCTACCTTCCTGTAACGTTTCAGCCTGATTGGACCTTGTTTTCACACAAATGAACCCAGAATGATGTGAAATTGTGCTTCGTGCAACATTATTCTGGGTGCCATTTAAAAACCATAAGTGCTAATGACTCCATTCATTTTTGGGGTAATGGGGGCTGTTAATTGGAGTACTCTAAAACAAACCTGACCTCTCTAGGATATTCAGAAGCCAACTTATAAGCCCACAAATGTGTAACTGGACTACTTCTTTAAAGTGACACCAGGCCCGGTGACCTTTGGGACATGGTTTGACCCTCTATAGGAATGTGCGATCATCTTGAAACGTTCATATGTCACTTACAACTCAAGAGATTCTACATTCTTGTAACGTTTCAGCCTGATTGGACCTTGTTTTCACACAAAAGGACCCAGAATGATGTGAAATTGTGCTTCGTGCAACGTAATTCTGGGTGCCATTTACAAACCATAAGTGCTAATGACTCCATTCCTTTTTGGGGTAATGGGGGCTGTTAACTGGAGTACTCTAAAACAAACCTGACCTCTTTAGGATATTCAGAAGCCAAGTTATAAGCCCACAAAAGTGTAACTGGACTACTTCTTTAACGTGACACCAGGCCCGGTGACCTTTGGGACATGGTTTGACCCCATATAGGAATGTGCGATCATCATGAAACGTTCAGATCACTTACAACTCAATAGATTCTACCTTCTTGTAACGTTTCAGCCTGATTGGACCTTGTTTTCACACAAATGGACCCAGAATGATGTGAAATTGTGCTTCGTGCAACATAATTCTGGGTGCCATTTACAAACCATAAGTGCTAATGACTCCATTCCTTTTTGTGGTTGTAGGGGCTGTTGATTGTAGTACACTAAAATAAACCTGATCTCTCTAGGACATTCAGAAGCCAAGTTATAAGCCCACAAATGTGTAACTGGACTACTTCTATAAATTGACACCAGATCCGGTGACCTTTGGGACATGATTTGACCCCCTTAGGAAAGTGCTATCATCATGAAACGTTCAGATCACTTACAACTCAATATATTCTACCTTCCTGTAACGTTTCAGCCTGATTGGACCTTGTTTTCACACAAATGAACCCAGAATGATGTGAAATTGTGCTTCGTGCAACATAATTATGGGTGCCATTTACAAACCATAAGTGCTAATGACTCCATTCCCTTTTGTGGTTGTAGGGGCTGTTGATTGGAGTACACTAAATTAAACCTGATCTCTCTAGGACATTCAGAAGCCAAGTTATAAGCCCACAAATGTGTAACTGGACTACTTCTTTAAATTGACACCAGATCCGGTGACCTTTGGGACATAGTTTGACCTCCTTAGGAAAGTGCTATCCGCATGAAACGTTCAGATCACTTACAACTCAATAGATTCTACCTTCCTGTAACGTTTCAGCCTGATTGGACCTTGTTTTCACACAAATGAACGCAGAATGATGTGAAATTGTGCTTCGTGCAACATTATTCTGGGTGCCATTTAAAAACCATAAGTGCTAATGACTCCATTCATTTTTGGGGTAATGGGGGCTGTTAATTGGAGTACTCTAAAACAAACCTGACCTCTCTAGGATATTCAGAAGCCAAGTTATAAGCCCACAAATGTGTAACTGGACTACTTCTTTAAAGTGACACCAGGCCCGGTGACCTTTGGGACATGGTTTGACCCTCTATAGGAATGTGCGATCATCTTGAAACGTTTATATGTCACTTACAACTCAATAGATTCTACATTCTTGTAACGTTTCAGCCTGATTGGACCTTCTTTTCACACAAAAGGACCCAGAATGATGTGAAATTGTGCTTCGTGCAACGTAATTCTGGGTGCCATTTACAAACCATAAGTGCTAATGACTCCATTCCTTTTTGGGGTAATGGGGGCTGTTAACTGGAGTACTCTAAAACAAACCTGACCTCTTTAGGATATTCAGAAGCCAAGTTATAAGCCCACAAAGGTGTAACTGGACTACTTCTTTAAAGTGACACCAGGCCCGGTGACCTTTGGGACATGGTTTGACCCCCTATAGGAATGTGCGATCATCATGAAACGTTCAGATCACTTACAACTCAATAGATTATACCTTCTTGTAACGTTTCAGCCTGATTGGTACTTGTTTTCACACAAATGGACCCAGAATGATGTGAAATTGTGCTTCGTGCAACATAATTCTGGGTGCCATTTACAAACCATAAGTGCTAATGACTCCATTCCTTTTTGTGGTTGTAGGGGCTGTTGATTGTAGTACACTAAAATAAACCTGATCTCTCTAGGACATTCAGAAGCCAAGTTATAAGCCCACAAATGTGTAAATGGACTACTTCTTTAAATTGACACCAGATCCGGTGACCTTTGGGACATGATTTGACCCCCTTAGGAAAGTGCTATCATCATGAAACGTTCAGATCACTTACAACTCAATATATTCTACCTTCCTGTAACGTTTCAGCCTGATTGGACCTTGTTTTCACACAAATGAACCCAGAATGATGTGAAATTGTGCTTCGTGCAACATAATTATGGGTGCCATTTACAAACCATAAGTGCTAATGACTCCATTCCCTTTTGTGGTTGTAGGGGCTGTTGATTGGAGTACACTAAATTAAACCTGATCTCTCTAGGACATTCAGAAGCCAAGTTATAAGCCCACAAATGTGTAACTGGACTACTTCTTTAAATTGACACCAGATCCGGTGACCTTTGGGACATAGTTTGACCTCCTTAGGAAAGTGCTATCCGCATGAAACGTTCAGATCACTTACAACTCAATAGATTCTACCTTCCTGTAACGTTTCAGCCTGATTGGACCTTGTTTTCACACAAATGAACCCAGAATGATGTGAAATTGTGCTTCGTGCAACATAATTCTGGGTGCCATTTAAAAACCATAAGTGCTAATGACTCCATTCCTTTTTGGGATAATGGGGGCTGTTAATTGGAGTACTCTAAAACAAACCTGACCTCTTTAGGATATTCAGAAGCCAAGTTATAAGCCCACAAATGTGTAACTGGACTACTTCTTTAAAGTGACACCAGGCCCGGTGACCTTTGGGACATGGTTTGACCCCCTATAGGAATGTGCGATCATCATGAAACGTTCAGATCACTTACAACTCTATAGATTCTACTTCCTGTAACGTTTCAGCCTGATTGGACCTTGTTTTCACACAAATGAACCCAGAATGATGTGAAATTGTGCTTCGTGCAACATTATTCTGGGTGCCATTTAAAAACCATAAGTGCTAATGACTCCATTCATTTTTGGGGTAATGGGGACTGTTAATTGGAGTACTCTAAAACAAACCTGACCTCTCTAGGATATTCAGAAGCCAAGTTATAAGCCCACAAATGTGTAACTGGACTACTTCTTTAAAGTGACACCAGGCCCGGTGACCTTTGGGACATGGTTTGACCCTCTATAGGAATGTGCGATCATCTTGAAACGTTTATATGTCACTTACAACTCAATAGATTCTACATTCTTGTAACGTTTCAGCCTGATTGGACCTTGTTTTCACACAAAAGGACCCAGAATGATGTGAAATTGTGCTTCGTGCAACGTAATTCTGGGTGCCATTTACAAACCATGAGTGCTAATAACTCCATTCCTTTTTGGGGTAATGGGGGCTGTTAACTGGAGTACTCTAAAACAAACCTGACCTCTTTAGGATATTCAGAAGCCAAGTTATAAGCCCACAAAGGTGTAACTGGACTACTTCTTTAAAGTGACACCAGGCCCGGTGACCTTTGGGACATGGTTTGACCCCCTATAGGAATGTGCGATCATCATGAAACGTTCAGATCACTTACAACTCAATAGATTATACCTTCTTGTAACGTTTCAGCCTGATTGGTACTTGTTTTCACACAAATGGACCCAGAATGATGTGAAATTGTGCTTCGTGCAACATAATTCTGGGTGCCATTTACAAACCATAAGTGCTAATGACTCCATTCCTTTTTGTGGTTGTAGGGGCTGTTGATTGTTGTACACTAAAATAAACCTGATCTCTCTAGGACATTCAGAAGCCAAGTTATAAGCCCACAAATGTGTAAATGGACTACTTCTTTAAATTGACACCAGATCCGGTGACCTTTGGGACATGATTTGACCCCCTTAGGAAAGTGCTATCATCATGAAACGTTCAGATCACTTACAACTCAATATATTCTACCTTCCTGTAACGTTTCAGCCTGATTGGACCTTGTTTTCACACAAATGAACCCAGAATGATGTGAAATTGTGCTTCGTGCAACATTATTCTGGGTGCCATTTACAAACCATAAGTGCTAATGACTCCATTCCCTTTTGTGGTTGTAGGGGCTGTTGATTGGAGTACACTAAATTAAACCTGATCTCTCTAGGACATTCAGAAGCCAAGTTATAAGCCCACAAATGTGTAACTGGACTACTTCTTTAAATTGACACCAGATCCGGTGACCTTTGGGACATAGTTTGACCTCCTTAGGAAAGTGCTATCCGCATGAAACGTTCAGATCACTTACAACTCAATAGATTCTACCTTCCTGTAACGTTTCAGCCTGATTGGACCTTGTTTTCACACAAATGAACCCAGAATGATGTGAAATTGTGCTTCGTGCAACATAATTCTGGGTGCCATTTAAAAACCATAAGTGCTAATGACTCCATTCCTTTTTGGGATAATTGGGGCTGTTAATTGGAGTACTCTAAAACAAACCTGACCTCTTTAGGATATTCAGAAGCCAAGTTATAAGCCCACAAATGTGTAACTGGACTACTTCTTTAAAGTGACACCAGGCCCGGTGACCTTTGGGACATGGTTTGACCTCTATAGGAATGTGCGATCATCATGAAACGTTCAGATCACTTACAACTCTATAGATTCTACCTTCCTGTAACGTTTCAGCCTGATTGGACCTTGTTTTTACACAAATGAACCCAAAATGATGTGAAATTGTGCTTCGTGCAACATTATTCTGGGTGCCATTTAAAAACCATAAGTGCTAATGACTCCATTCCTTTTTGGGATAATGGGGGCTGTTAATTGGAGTACTCTAAAACAAACCTGACCTCTTTAGGATATTCAGAAGCCAAGTTATAAGCCCACAAATGTGTAACTGGACTACTTCTTTAAAGTGACACCAGGCCCGGTGACCTTTGGGACATGGTATGACCCCCTATAGGAATTTGCGATCATCATGAAACGTTCAGATCACTTACAACTCTATAGATTCTACCTTCCTGTAACGTTTCAGCCTGATTGGACCTTGTTTTCACACAAATGAACCCAGAATGATGTGAAATTGTGCTTCGTGCAACATTATTCTGGGTGCCATTTAAAAACCATAAGTGCTAATGACTCCATTCATTTTTGGGGTAATGGGGGCTGTTAATTGGAGTACTCTAAAACAAACCTGACCTCTCTAGGATATTCAGAAGCCAAGTTATACGCCCACAAATGTGTAACTGGACTACTTCTTTAAAGTGACACCAGGCCCGGTGACCTTTGGGACATGGTTTGACCCTCTATAGGAATGTGCAATCATCTTGAAACGTTCATATGTCACTTACAACTCAATAGATTCTACATTCTTGTAACGTTTCAGCCTGATTGGACCTTGTTTTCACACAAATGGACCCAGAATGATGTGAAATTGTGCTTCGTGCAACGTAATTCTGGGTGCCATTTACAAACCATAAGTGCTAATGACTCCATTCCTTTTTTGTGGTTGTAGGGGCTGTTGTTTGGAGTACATTAAAACAAACCTGATCTCTCTAGGACATTCAGAAGCCAAGTTATAAGCCCACAAATGTGTAACTGGACTACTTTAAATTGACACCAGATCCGGTGACCTTTGGGACATGTTTTGACCCCCTATAGGAATGTGCTATCATCATGAAACGTTCAGATCACTTACAATTCAATAGATTCTACCTTTCTGTAACGTTTCAGCCTGATTGGACCTTGTTTTCACACAAATGGACCCAGAATGATGTGAAATTGTGCTTCGTGCAACATAATTCTGGGTGCCATTTACAAACCATAAGTGCTAATGACTCCATTCCGTTTTGTGGTTGTAGGGACTGTTGATTGGAGTACACTAAAACAAACCTGACCTCTCTAGGACATTCAGAAGCCAAGTTATAAGCCCACAAATGTGTAACTGGACTACTTCTTTAAAGTGACACCAGATCCGGTGACCTTTGGGACATGGTTTGACCCCCTATAGGAATGTGCGATCATCATGAAACGTTCAGATCACTTACAACTCAATAGATTATACCTTCTTGTAACGTTTCAGCCTGATTGGACCTTGTTTTCACACAAATGGACCCAGAATGATGTGAAATTGTGCTTCGTGCAACATAATTCTGGGTGCCATTTACAAACCATAAGTGCTTATGACTCCATTCCTTTTTGTGGTTGTAGGGGCTGTTGATTGGAGTACACTAAAACAAACCTGATCTCTCTAGGACATTCAGAAGCCAAGTTATAAGCCCACAAATGTGTAACTGGACTACTTATTTAAATTGACACCAGATCCGGTGACCTTTGGGACATGGTTTGACCTCGTATTGGAATGTGCGATCATCATGAAACGTTCAGATCACTTACAACTCAATGGATTCTACCTTCTTGTAACGTTTCAGCCTGATTGGACCTTGTTTTCACACAAATTAACCCAGAATGATGTGAAATTGTGCTTCGTGCAACATAATTCTGGGTGCCATTTAAAACCATAAGTGCTAATGACTCCATTCCTTTTTGGGATAATGGGGGCTGTTAATTGGAGTACTCTAAAACAAACCTGACCTCTTTAGGATATTCAGAAGCCAAGTTATAAGCCCACAAATGTGTAACTGGACTACTTCTTTAAAGTGACACCAGGCCCAGTGACCTTTGGGACATGGTTTGACCCCCTATACGAATGTGCGATCATCATGAAACGTTCAGATCACTTACAACTCTATAGATTCTACCTTCCTGTAACGTTTCAGCCTGATTGGACCTTGTTTTCACACAAATGAACCCAGAATGATGTGAAATTGTGCTTCGTGCAACATTATTCTGGGTGCCATTTAAAAACCATAAGTGCTAATGACTCCATTCATTTTTGTGGTAATGGGGGCTGTTAATTGGAGTACTCTAAAACAAACCTGACCTCTCTAGGATATTCAGAAGCCAAGTTATACGCCCACAAATGTGTAACTGGACTACTTCTTTAAAGTGACACCAGGCCCGGTGACCTTTGGGACATGGTTTGACCCTCTATAGGAATGTGCAATCATCTTGAAACGTTCATATGTCACTTACAACTCAATAGATTCTACATTCTTGTAACGTTTCAGCCTGATTGGACCTTGTTTTCACACAAATGGACCCAGAATGATGTGAAATTGTGCTTCGTGCAACGTAATTCTGGGTGCCATTTACAAACCATAAGTGCTAATGACTCCATTCCTTTTTGGGGTAATGGGGGCTGTTAACTGGAGTACTCTAAAACAAACCTGACCTCTTTAGGATATTCAGAAGCCAAGTTATAAGCCCACAAAGGTGTAACTGGACTACTTCTTTAACGTGACACCAGGCCCGGTGACCTTTGGGACATGGTTTGACCCCATATAGGAATGTGCGATCATCATGAAACGTTCAGATCACTTACAACTCAATAGATTCTACCTTCTTGTAACGTTTCAGCCTGATTGGACCTTGTTTTCACACAAATGGACCCAGAATGATGTGAAATTGTGCTTCGTGCAACATAATTCTGGGTGCCATTTACAAACCATAAGTGCTAATGACTCCATTCCTTTTTGTGGTTGTAGGGGCTGTTGATTGGAGTACACTAAAACAAACCTGACCTCTCTAGGACATTCAGAAGCCAAGTTATAAGCCCACAAATGTGTAACTGGACTACTTCTATAAATTGACACCAGATCCGGTGACCTTTGGGACATAATTTGACCCCCTTAGGAAAGTGCTATCATCATGAAACGTTCAGATCACTTACAACTCAATATATTCTACCTTCCTGTAACGTTTCAGCCTGATTGGACCTTGTTTTCACACAAATGAACCCAGAATGATGTGAAATTGTGCTTCGTGCAACATAATTCTGGGTGCCATTTACAAACCATAAGTGCTAATGACTCCATTCCCTTTTGTGGTTGTAGGGACTGTTGATTGGAGTACACTAAATTAAACCTGATCTCTCTAGGACATTCAGAAGCCAAGTTATAAGCCCACAAATGTGTAACTGGACTACTTCTTTAAATTGACACCATATCCGGTGACCTTTGGGACATAGTTTGACCTCCTTAGGAAAGTGCTATCCGCATGAAATGTTCAGATCAGTTACAACTCAATAGATTCTACCTTCCTGTAACGTTTCAGCCTGATTGGACCTTGTTTTCACACAAATGAACCCAGAATGATGTGAAATTGTGCTTCGTGCAACATAATTCTGGGTGCCATTTAAAAACCATAAGTGCTAATGACTCCATTCCTTTTTGGGATAATGGGGGCTGTTAATTGGAGTACTCTAAAACAAACCTGACCTCTTTAGGATATTCAGAAGCCAAGTTATAAGCCCACAAATGTGTAACTGGACTACTTCTTTAAAGTGACACCAGGCCCGGTGACCTTTGGGACATGGTTTGACCCCCTATAGGAATGTGCGATCATCATGAAACGTTCAGATCACTTACAACTCTATAGATTCTACTTCCTGTAACGTTTCAGCCTGATTGGACCTTGTTTTCACACAAATGAACCCAGAATGATGTGAAATTGTGCTTCGTGCAACATTATTCTGGGTGCCATTTAAAAACCATAAGTGCTAATGACTCCATTCATTTTTGGGGTAATGGGGGCTGTTAACTGGAGTACTCTAAAACAAACCTGACCTCTCTAGGATATTCAGAAGCCAAGTTATAAGCCCACAAATGTGTAACTGGACTACTTCTTTAAAGTGACACCAGGCCCGGTGACCTTTGGGACATGGTTTGACCCTCTATAGGAATGTGCGATCATCTTGAAACGTTTATATGTCACTTACAACTCAATAGATTCTACATTCTTGTAACGTGTCAGCCTGATTGGACCTTGTTTTCACACAAAAGGACCCAGAATGATGTGAAATTGTGCTTCGTGCAACGTAATTCTGGGTGCCATTTACAAACCATAAGTGCTAATGACTCCATTCCTTTTCGGGGTAATGGGGGCTGTTAACTGGAGTACTCTAAAACAAACCTGACCTCTTTAGGATATTCAGAAGCCAAGTTATAAGCCCACAAACGTGTAACTGGACTACTTCTTTAAAGTGACACCAGGCCCGGTGACCTTTGGGACATGGTTTGACCCCCTATAGGAATGTGCGATCATCATGAAACGTTCAGATCACTTACAACTCAATAGATTATACCTTCTTGTAACGTTTCAGCCTGATTGGTACTTGTTTTCACACAAATGGACCCAGAATGATGTGAAATTGTGCTTCGTGCAACATAATTCTGGGTGCCATTTACAAACCATAAGTGCAAATGACTCCATTCCTTTTTGTGGTTGTAGGGGCTGTTGATTGTAGTACACTAAAATAAACCTGATCTCTCTAGGACATTCAGAAGCCAAGTTATAAGCCCACAAATGTGTAACTGGACTACTTTAAATTGACACCAGATCCGGTGACCTTTGGGACATGATTTGACCCCCTTAGGAAAGTGCTATCATCATGAAACGTTCAGATCACTTACAACTCAATATATTCTACCTTCCTGTAACGTTTCAGCCTGATTGGACCTTGTTTTCACACAAATGAACCCAGAATGATGTGAAATTGTGCTTCGTGCAACATTATTCTGGGTGCCATTTAAAAACCATAAGTGCTAATGACTCCATTCATTTTTGGGGTAATGGGGGCTGTTAATTGGAGTACTCTAAAACAAACCTGACCTCTCTATGATATTCAGAAGCCAAGTTATAAGCCCACAAATGTGTAACTGGACTACTTCTTTAAAGTGACACAAGGCCCGGTGACCTTTGGGACATGGTTTGACCCCCTATAGGAATGTGCGATCATCTTGAAACGTTCATATGTCACTTACAACTCAATAGATTCTACATTCTTGTAACGTTTCAGCCTGATTGGACCTTGTTTTCACACAAAAGGACCCAGAATGATGTGAAATTGTGCTTCGTGCAACGTAATTCTGGGTGCCATTTACAAACCATAAGTGCTAATGACTCCATTCCTTTTTGGGGTAATGGGGGCTGTTAACTGGAGTACTCTAAAACAAACCTGACCTCTTTAGGATATTCAGAAGCCAAGTTATAAGCCCACAAATGTGTAACTGGACTACTTCTTTAAATTGACACCAGATCCGGTGACCTTTGGGACATAGTTTGACCTCCTTAGGAAAGTGCTATCCGCATGAAACGTTCAGATCACTTACAACTCAATAGATTCTACCTTCCTGTAACATTTCAGCCTGATTGGACCGTTTTTTCACACAAATGAACCCAGAATGATGTGAAATTGTGCTTCGTGCAACATAATTCTGGGTGCCATTTAAAAACCATAAGTGCTAATGACTCCATTCCTTTTTGGGATAATGGGGGCTGTTAATTGGAGTACTCTAAAACAAACCTGACCTCTTTAGGATATTCAGAAGCCAAGTTATAAGCCCACAAATGTGTAACTGGACTACTTCTTTAAAGTGACACCAGGCCCGGTGACCTTTGGGACATGGTTTGACCCCCTATAGGAATGTGCGATCATCATGAAACGTTCAGATCACTTACAACTCTATAGATTCTACCTTTCTGTAACATTTCAGCCTGATTGGACCTTGTTTTCACACAAATGAACCCAGAATGATGTGAAATTGTGCTTCGTGCAACATTATTCTGGGTGCCATTTAAAAACTATAAGTGCTAATGACTCCATTCATTTTTGGGATAATGGGGGCTGTTAATTGGAGTACTCTAAAACAAACCTGACCTCTCTAGGATATTCAGAAGCCAAGTTATAAGCCCACAAATGTGTAACTGGACTACTTCTTTAAAGTGACACCAGGCCCGGTGACCTTTGGGACATGGTTTGACCCTCTATAGGAATGTGCAATCATCTTGAAACGTTCATATGTCACTTACAACTCAATAGATTCTACATTCTTGTAACGTTTCAGCCTGATTGGACCTTGTTTTCACACAAATGGACCCAGAATGATGTGAAATTGTGCTTCGTGCAACGTAATTCTGGGTGCCATTTACAAACCATAAGTGCTAATGACTCCATTCCTTTTTTGTGGTTGTAGGGGCTGTTGATTGGAGTACATTAAAACAAACCTGATCTCTCTAGGACATTCAGAAGCCAAGTTATAAGCCCACAAATGTGTAACTGGACTACTTCAAATTGACACCAGATCCGGTGACCTTTGGGACATGTTTTGACCCCCTATAGGAATGTGCTATCATCATGAAACGTTCATATCACTTACAATTCAATAGATTCTACCTTTCTGTAACGTTTCAGCCTGATTGGACCTTGTTTTCACACAAATGGACCCAGAATGATGTGAAATTGTGCTTCGTGCAACATAATTCTGGGTGCCATTTACAAACCATAAGTGCTAATGACTCCATTCCTTTTTGTGGTTGTAGGGGCTGTTGATTGGAGTACACTAAAACAAACCTGACCTCTCTAGGACATTCAGAAGCCAAGTTATAAGCCCACAAATGTGTAACTGGACTACTTCTTTAAAGTGACACCAGATCCGGTGACCTTTGGGACATGGTTTGACCCCCTATAGGAATGTGCGATCATCATGAAACATTCAGATCACTTACAACTCAATAGATTATACCTTCTTGTAACGTTTCAGCCTGATTGGACCTTGTTTTCACACAAATGGACCCAGAATGATGTGAAATTGTGCTTCGTACAACATAATTCTGGGTGCCATTTACAAACCATAAGTGCTTTTGACTCCATTCCTTTTTGTGGTTGTAGGGGCTGTTGATTGGAGTACACTAAAACAAACCTGATCTCTCTAGGACATTCAGAAGCCAAGTTATAAGCCCACAAATGTGTAACTGGACTACTTCTTTAAATTGACACCAGATCCGGTGACCTTTGGGACATGGTTTGACCCCCTATTGGAATGTGCGATCATCATGAAACGTTCAGATCACTTACAACTCAATAGATTCTACCTTCCTGTAACGTTTCAGCCTGATTGGACCTTGTTTTCACACAAATGGACCCAGAATGATGTGAAATTGTGCTTCGTGCAACATAATTCTGGGTGCCATTTAAAAACCATAAGTGCTAATGACTCCATTCCTTTTTGGGATAATGGGGGCTGTTAATTGGAGTACTCTAAAACAAACCTGACCTCTTTAGGATATTCAGAAGCCAAGTTATAAGCCCACAAATGTGTAACTGGACTACTTCTTTAAAGTGACACCAGGCCCGGTGACCTTTGGGACATGGTTTGACCCCCTATAGGAATGTGCGATCATCATGAAACGTTCAGATCACTTACAACTCTATAGATTCTACTTCCTGTAACGTTTCAGCCTGATTGGACCTTGTTTTCACACAAATGAACCCAGAATGATGTGAAATTGTGCTTCGTGCAACATTATTCTGGGTGCCATTTAAAAACCATAAGTGCTAATGACTCCATTCATTTTTGGGGTAATGGGGGCTGTTAATTGGAGTACTCTAAAACAAACCTGACCTCTCTAGGATATTCAGAAGCCAAGTTATAAGCCCACAAATGTGTAACTGGACTACTTCTTTAAAGTGACACCAGGCCCGGTGACCTTTGGGACATGGTTTGACCCTCTATAGGAATGTGCGATCATCTTGAAACGTTTATATGTCACTTACAACTCAATAGATTCTATATTCTTGTAACGTTTCAGCCTGATTGGACCTTGTTTTCACACAAAAGGACCCAGAATGATGTGAAATTGTGCTTCGTGCAACGTAATTCTGGGTGCCATTTACAAACCATAAGTGCTAATGACTCCATTCCTTTTTGGGGTAATGGGGGCTGTTAACTGGAGTACTCTAAAACAAACCTGACCTCTTTAGGATATTCAGAAGCCAAGTTATAAGCCCACAAAGGTGTAACTGGACTACTTCTTTAAAGTGACACCAGGCCCGGTGACCTTTGGGACATGGTTTGACCCCCTATAGGAATGTGCGATCATCATGAAACGTTCAGATCACTTACAACTCAATAGATTATACCTTCTTGTAACGTTTCAGCCTGATTGGTACTTGTTTTCACACAAATGGACCCAGAATGATGTGAAATTGTGCTTCGTGCAACATAATTCTGGGTGCCATTTACAAACCATAAGTGCTAATGACTCCATTCCTTTTTGTGGTTGTAGGGGCTGTTGATTGTAGTACACTAAAATAAACCTGATCTCTCTAGGACATTCAGAAGCCAAGTTATAAGCCCACAAATGTGTAACTGGACTACTTCTTTAAATTGACACCAGATCCGGTGACCTTTGGGACATGATATGACCCCCTTAGGAAAGTGCTATCATCATGAAACGTTCAGATCACTTACAACTCAATATATTCTACCTTCCTGTAACGTTTCAGCCTGATTGGACCTTGTTTTCACACAAATGAACCCAGAATGATGTGAAATTGTGCTTCGTGCAACATTATTCTGGGTGCCATTTACAAACCATAAGTGCTAATGACTCCATTCCCTTTTGTGGTTGTAGGGGCTGTTGATTGGAGTACACTAAATTAAACCTGATCTCTCTAGGACATTCAGAAGCCAAGTTATAAGCCCACAAATGTGTAACTGGACTACTTCTTTAAATTGACACCAGATCCGGTGACCTTTGGGACATAGTTTGACCTCCTTAGGAAAGTGCTATCCGCATGAAACGTTCAGATCACTTACAACTCAATAGATTCTACCTTCCTGTAACGTTTCAGCCTGATTGGACCTTGTTTTCACACAAATGAACCCAGAATGATGTGAAATTGTGCTTCGTGCAACATAATTCTGGGTGCCATTTAAAAACCATAAGTGCTAATGACTCCATTCCTTTTTGGGATAATGGGGGCTGTTAATTGGAGTACTCTAAAACAAACCTGACCTCTTTAGGATATTCAGAAGCCAAGTTATAAGCCCACAAATGTGTAACTGGACTACTTCTTTAAAGTGACACCAGGCCCGGTGACCTTTGGGACATGGTTTGACACCCTATAGGAATGTGCGATCATCATGAAACGTTCAGATCACTTACAACTCTATAGATTCTACCTTCCTGTAACGTTTCAGCCTGATTGGACCTTGTTTTCACACAAATGAACCCAGAATGATGTGAAATTGTGCTTCGTGCAACATTATTCTGGGTGCCATTTAAAAACCATAAGTGCTAATGACTCCATTCATTTTTGGGGTAATGGGGGCTGTTAATTGGAGTACTCTAAAACAAACCTGACCTCTCTAGGATATTCAGAAGCCAAGTTATAAGCCCACAAAGGTGTAACTGGACTACTTCTTTAAAGTGACACCAGGCCCGGTGACCTTTGGGACATGGTTTGACCCTCTATAGGAATGTGCGATCATCTTGAAACGTTCATATGTCACTTACAACTCAATAGATTCTACATTCTTGTAACGTTTCAGCCTGATTGGACCTTGTTTTCACACAAATGGACCCAGAATGATGTGAAATTGTGCTTCGTGCAAGGTAATTCTGGGTGCCATTTACAAACCATAAGTGCTAATGACTCCATTCCTGTTTTGTGGTTGTAGGGGCTGTTGATTGGAGTACATTAAAACAAACCTGATCTCTCTAGGCCATTCAGAAGCCAAGTTATAAGCCCACAAATGTGTAACTGGACTACTTTAAATTGACACCAGATCCGGTGACCTTTGGGACATGTTTTGACCCCCTATAGGAATGTGCTATCATCATGAAACGTTCAGATCACTTACAACTCAATAGATTATACCTTCTTGTAACGTTTCAGCCTGATTGGACCTTGTTTTCACACAAATGGACCCAGAATGATGTGAAATTGTGCTTCGTGCAACATAATTCTGGGTGCCATTTACAAACCATAAGTGCTTATGACTCCATTTCTTTTTGTGGTTGTAGGGGCTGTTGATTGGAGTACACTAAAACAAACCTGATCTCTCTAGGACATTCAGAAGCCAAGTTATAAGCCCACAAATGTGTAACTGGACTACTTCTTTAAATTGACACCAGATCCGGTGACCTTTGGGACATGGTTTGACCCCCTATTGGAATGTGCGATCATCATGAAACGTTCAGATCACTTACAACTCAATGGATTCTACCTTCTTGTAACGTTTCAGCCTGATTGGACCTTGTTTTCACACAAATTACCCCGGAATGATGTGAAATTGTGCTTCGTGCAACATAATTCTGGGTGCCATTTACAAACCATAAGTGCTAATGACTCCATTCCTTTTTGTGGTTGTAGGGGCTGTTGATTGGAGTACACTAAAACAAACCTGATCTCTCTAGGACATTCAGAAGCCAAGTTATAAGCCCACAAATGTGTAACTGGACAACTTCTTTAAATTGACACCAGATCCGGTGTTCTTTGGGACATGGTTTGACACCCTTAGGAATGTGCGATCATCATGAAACGTTCAGATCACTTACAACTCAATAGATTCTACCTTCTTGTAACGTTTCAGCCTGATTGGACCTTGTTTTCACACAAATGAACCCAGAATGATGTGAAATTGTGCTTCGTGCAACATTATTCTGGGTGCCATTTAAAAACCATAAGTGCTAATGACTCCATTCATTTTTGGGGTAATGGGGGCTGTTAATTGGAGTACTCTAAAACAAACCTGACCTCTCTAGGATATTCAGAAGCCAAGTTATAAGTCCACAAATGTGTAACTGGACTACTTCTTTAAAGTGACACCAGGCCCGGTGACCTTTGGGACATGGTTTGACCCTCTATAGGAATGTGCGATCATCTTGAAACGTTCATATGTCACTTACAACTCAATAGATTCTACATTCTTGTAACGTTTCAGCCTGATTGGACCTTGTTTTCACACAAATGGACCCAGAATGATGTGAAATTGTGCTTCGTGCAAGGTAATTCTGGGTGCCATTTACAAACCATAAGTGCTAATGACTCCATTCCTTTTTTGTGGTTGTAGGGGCTGTTGATTGGAGTACATTAAAACAAACCTGATCTCTCTAGGCCATTCAGAAGCCAAGTTATAAGCCCACAAATGTGTAACTGGACTACTTTAAATTGACACCAGATCCGGTGACCTTTGGGACATGTTTTGACCCCCTATAGGAATGTGCTATCATCATGAAACGTTCAGATCACTTACAACTCAATAGATTATACCTTCTTGTAACGTTTCAGCCTGATTGGACCTTGTTTTCACACAAATTACCCCGGAATGATGTGAAATTATGCTTCGTGCAACATAATTCTGGGTGCCATTTACAAACCATATGTGCTAATGACTCCATTCCTTTTTGTGGTTGTAGGGGCTGTTGATTGGAGTACACTAAAACAAACCTGATCTCTCTAGGACATTCAGAAGCCAAGTTATAAGCCCACAAATGTGTAACTGGACTACTTCTTTAAATTGACACCAGATCCGGTGTCCTTTGGGACATGGTTTGACACCCTTAGGAATGTGCGATCATCATGAAACGTTCAGATCACTTACAACTCAATAGATTCTACCTTCCTGTAACGTTTCAGCCTGATTGGACCTTGTTTTCACACAAATGAACCCAGAATGATGTGAAATTGTGCTTCGTGCAACATAATTCTGGGTGCCATTTAAAAACCATAAGTGCTAATGACTCAATTCCTTTTTGTGGTTGTAGGGGCTGTTGATTGGAGTACACTAAAACAAACCTGATCTCTCTAGGACATTCAGAAGCCAAGTTATAAGCCCACAAATGTGTAACTGGACTACTTCTTTAAAGTGACACCAGATCCGGTGACCTTTGGGACATGGTTTGACCCCCAATAGGAATGTGCGATCATCATGAAACGTTCAGATCACTTACACCTCAATAGATTCTACCTTCTTGTAACGTTTGAGCCTGATTGGACCTTGTTTTCACACAAATGGACCCAGAATGATGTGAAATTGTGCTTCATGCAACGTAATTCTGGGTGCCATTTACAAACCATAAGTGCTAATGACTCCATTCCTTTTTGTGGTTGTAGGGGCTGTTGATTGGAGTACTCTGAAACAAACCTGATCACTCTAGGACATTCAGAAGCCAAGTTATGAGCCCAGAAATGTGTAACTGGACTACTTTAAATTGACACCAGATCCGGTGACCTTTGGGACATGGTTTGACCCCCTATAGGAAAGTGCTATCATCATGAAACGTTCAGATCCCTTACAACTCAATAGATTCTACCTTCCTGTAACGTTTCAGCCTGATTGGACCTTGTTTTCACACAAATCGACCCAGAATGATGTGAAATTGTGCTAATTGCAACATAATTCTGGGTGCCATTTACAAACCATAAGTGCTAATGACTCCATTCCTTTTTGTGGTTGTAGGGACTGTTGATTGGAGTACACTAAAACAAACCTGACCTCTCTAGGACATTCAGAAGCCAAGTTATAAGCCCACAAATGTGTAACTGGACTACTTCTTTAAAGTGACACCAGATCCGGTGACCTTTGGGACATGGTTTGACCCCCTATAGGAATGTGCGATCATCATGAAACGTTCAGATCACTTACAACTCAATAGATTATACCTTCTTGTAACGTTTCAGCCTGATTGGACCTTGTTTTCACACAAATGGACCCAGAATGATGTGAAATTGTGCTTCGTGCAACATAATTCTGGGTGCCATTTAAAAACCATAAGTGCTAATGACTCCATTCCTTTTTGGGATAATGGGGGCTGTTAATTGGAGTACTCTAAAACAAACCTGACCTCTCTAGGACATTCAGAAGCCAAGTTATAAGCCCACAAATGTGTAACTGGACTACTTCTTTAAAGTGACACCAGGCCCAGTGACCTTTGGGACATGGTTTGACCCCCTATAGGAATGTGCGATCATCATGAAACGTTCAGATCACTTACAACTCTATAGATTCTACCTTCCTGTAATGTTTCAGCCTTATTGGACCTTGTTTTCACACAAATGAACCCAGAATGATGTGAAATTGTGCTTCGTGCAACATTATTCTGGGTGCCATTTAAAAACCATAAGTGCTAATGACTCCATTCATTTTTGGGGTAATGGGGGCTGTTAATTGGAGTACTCTAAAACAAACCTGACCTCTCTAGGATATTCAGAAGCCAACTTATAAGCCCACAAATGTGTAACTGGACTACTTCTTTAAAGTGACACCAGGCCCGGTGACCTTTGGGACATGGTTTGACCCTCTATAGGAATGTGCGATCATCTTGAAACGTTCATATGTCACTTACAACTCAATAGATTCTACATTCTTGTAACGTTTCAGCCTGATTGGACCTTGTTTTCACACAAAAGGACCCAGAATGATGTGAAATTGTGCTTCGTGCAACGTAATTCTGGGTGCCATTTACAAGCCATAAGTGCTAATGACTCCATTCCTTTTTGGGGTAATGGGGGCTGTTAACTGGAGTACTCTAAAACAAACCTGGCCTCTTTAGGATATTCAGAAGCCAAGTTATAAGCCCACAAAGGTGTAACTGGACTACTTCTTTAACGTGACACCAGGCCCGGTGACATTTGGGACATGGTTTGACCCCCTTAGGAAAGTGCTATCATCATGAAACGTTCAGATCACTTACAACTCAATATATTCTACCTTCCTGTAACGTTTCAGCCTGATTGGACCTTGTTTTCACACAAATGAACCCAGAATGATGTGAAATTGTGCTTCGTGCAACATTATTCTGGGTGCCATTTACAAACCATAAGTGCTAATGACTCCATTCCCTTTTGTGGTTGTAGGGGCTGTTGATTGGAGTACACTAAATTAAACCTGATCTCTCTAGGACATTCAGAAGCCAAGTTATAAGCCCACAAATGTGTAACTGGACTACTTCTTTAAATTGACACCAGATCCGGTGACCTTTGGGACATAGTTTGACCTCCTTAGGAAAGTGCTATCCGCATGAAACGTTCAGATCACTTACAACTCAATAGATTCTACCTTCCTGTAACGTTTCAGCCTGATTGGACCTTGTTTTCACACAAATGAAACCAGAATGATGTGAAATTGTGCTTCGTGCAACATAATTCTGGGTGCCATTTACAAACCATAAGTGCTAATGACTCCATTCCTTTTTGTGGTTGTAGGGGCTGTTGACTGGAGTACACTAAAACAAACCTGATCTCTCTAGGACATTCCGAAGCCAAGTTATATGCCCACAAAGGTGTAACTGGACTACTTCTTTAAAGCTACACCAGGCCCGGTGACCTTTGGGACATGGTTTGACCCCCTATAGGAATGTGCGATCATCATGAAACGTTCAGATCACTTACAACTCTATAGATTCTACCTTCCTGTAACGTTTCAGCCTGATTGGACCTTGTTTTCACACAAATGAACCCAGAATGATGTGAAATTGTGCTTCGTGCAACATTATTCTGGGTGCCATTTAAAAACCATAAGTGCTAATGACTCCATTCATTTTTGGGGTAATGGGGGCTGTTAATTGGAGTACTCTAAAACAAACCTGATCTCTCTAGGACATTCAGAAGCCAAGTTATAAGCCCACAAATGTGTAACTGGACTACTTCTTTAAATTGACACCAGATCCGGTGACCTTTGGGACATGGTTTGACCCCCTATTGGAATGTGCGATCATCATGAAACGTTCAGATCACTTACAACTCAATAGATTCTACCTTCCTGTAACGTTTCAGCCTGATTGGACCTTGTTTTCACACAAATGGACCCAGAATGATGTGAAATTGTGCTTCGTGCAACATAATTCTGGGTGCCATTTAAAAACCATAAGTGCTAATGACTCCATTCCTTTTTGGGATAATGGGGGCTGTTAATTGGAGTACTCTAAAACAAACCTGACCTCTTTAGGATATTCAGAAGCCAAGTTATAAGCCCACAAATGTGTAACTGGACTACTTCTTTAAAGTGACACCAGGCCCGGTGACCTTTGGGACATGGTTTGACCCCCTATAGGAATGTGCGATCATCATGAAACGTTCAGATCACTTACAACTCTATAGATTCTACTTCCTGTAACGTTTCAGCCTGATTGGACCTTGTTTTCACACAAATGAACCCAGAATGATGTGAAATTGTGCTTCGTGCAACATTATTCTGGGTGCCATTTAAAAACCATAAGTGCTAATGACTCCATTCATTTTTGGGGTAATGGGGGCTGTTAATTGGAGTACTCTAAAACAAACCTGACCTCTCTAGGATATTCAGAAGCCAAGTTATAAGCCCACAAATGTGTAACTGGACTACTTCTTTAAAGTGACACCAGGCCCGGTGACCTTTGGGACATGGTTTGACCCTCTATAGGAATGTGCGATCATCTTGAAACGTTTATATGTCACTTACAACTCAATAGATTCTATATTCTTGTAACGTTTCAGCCTGATTGGACCTTGTTTTCACACAAAAGGACCCAGAATGATGTGAAATTGTGCTTCGTGCAACGTAATTCTGGGTGCCATTTACAAACCATAAGTGCTAATGACTCCATTCCTTTTTGGGGTAATGGGGGCTGTTAACTGGAGTACTCTAAAACAAACCTGACCTCTTTAGGATATTCAGAAGCCAAGTTATAAGCCCACAAAGGTGTAACTGGACTACTTCTTTAAAGTGACACCAGGCCCGGTGACCTTTGGGACATGGTTTGACCCCCTATAGGAATGTGCGATCATCATGAAACGTTCAGATCACTTACAACTCAATAGATTATACCTTCTTGTAACGTTTCAGCCTGATTGGTACTTGTTTTCACACAAATGGACCCAGAATGATGTGAAATTGTGCTTCGTGCAACATAATTCTGGGTGCCATTTACAAACCATAAGTGCTAATGACTCCATTCCTTTTTGTGGTTGTAGGGGCTGTTGATTGTAGTACACTAAAATAAACCTGATCTCTCTAGGACATTCAGAAGCCAAGTTATAAGCCCACAAATGTGTAACTGGACTACTTCTTTAAATTGACACCAGATCCGGTGACCTTTGGGACATGATATGACCCCCTTAGGAAAGTGCTATCATCATGAAACGTTCAGATCACTTACAACTCAATATATTCTACCTTCCTGTAACGTTTCAGCCTGATTGGACCTTGTTTTCACACAAATGAACCCAGAATGATGTGAAATTGTGCTTCGTGCAACATTATTCTGGGTGCCATTTACAAACCATAAGTGCTAATGACTCCATTCCCTTTTGTGGTTGTAGGGGCTGTTGATTGGAGTACACTAAATTAAACCTGATCTCTCTAGGACATTCAGAAGCCAAGTTATAAGCCCACAAATGTGTAACTGGACTACTTCTTTAAATTGACACCAGATCCGGTGACCTTTGGGACATAGTTTGACCTCCTTAGGAAAGTGCTATCCGCATGAAACGTTCAGATCACTTACAACTCAATAGATTCTACCTTCCTGTAACGTTTCAGCCTGATTGGACCTTGTTTTCACACAAATGAACCCAGAATGATGTGAAATTGTGCTTCGTGCAACATAATTCTGGGTGCCATTTAAAAACCATAAGTGCTAATGACTCCATTCCTTTTTGGGATAATGGGGGCTGTTAATTGGAGTACTCTAAAACAAACCTGACCTCTTTAGGATATTCAGAAGCCAAGTTATAAGCCCACAAATGTGTAACTGGACTACTTCTTTAAAGTGACACCAGGCCCGGTGACCTTTGGGACATGGTTTGACACCCTATAGGAATGTGCGATCATCATGAAACGTTCAGATCACTTACAACTCTATAGATTCTACCTTCCTGTAACGTTTCAGCCTGATTGGACCTTGTTTTCACACAAATGAACCCAGAATGATGTGAAATTGTGCTTCGTGCAACATTATTCTGGGTGCCATTTAAAAACCATAAGTGCTAATGACTCCATTCATTTTTGGGGTAATGGGGGCTGTTAATTGGAGTACTCTAAAACAAACCTGACCTCTCTAGGATATTCAGAAGCCAAGTTATAAGCCCACAAAGGTGTAACTGGACTACTTCTTTAAAGTGACACCAGGCCCGGTGACCTTTGGGACATGGTTTGACCCTCTATAGGAATGTGCGATCATCTTGAAACGTTCATATGTCACTTACAACTCAATAGATTCTACATTCTTGTAACGTTTCAGCCTGATTGGACCTTGTTTTCACACAAATGGACCCAGAATGATGTGAAATTGTGCTTCGTGCAAGGTAATTCTGGGTGCCATTTACAAACCATAAGTGCTAATGACTCCATTCCTGTTTTGTGGTTGTAGGGGCTGTTGATTGGAGTACATTAAAACAAACCTGATCTCTCTAGGCCATTCAGAAGCCAAGTTATAAGCCCACAAATGTGTAACTGGACTACTTTAAATTGACACCAGATCCGGTGACCTTTGGGACATGTTTTGACCCCCTATAGGAATGTGCTATCATCATGAAACGTTCAGATCACTTACAACTCAATAGATTATACCTTCTTGTAACGTTTCAGCCTGATTGGACCTTGTTTTCACACAAATGGACCCAGAATGATGTGAAATTGTGCTTCGTGCAACATAATTCTGGGTGCCATTTACAAACCATAAGTGCTTATGACTCCATTTCTTTTTGTGGTTGTAGGGGCTGTTGATTGGAGTACACTAAAACAAACCTGATCTCTCTAGGACATTCAGAAGCCAAGTTATAAGCCCACAAATGTGTAACTGGACTACTTCTTTAAATTGACACCAGATCCGGTGACCTTTGGGACATGGTTTGACCCCCTATTGGAATGTGCGATCATCATGAAACGTTCAGATCACTTACAACTCAATGGATTCTACCTTCTTGTAACGTTTCAGCCTGATTGGACCTTGTTTTCACACAAATTACCCCGGAATGATGTGAAATTGTGCTTCGTGCAACATAATTCTGGGTGCCATTTACAAACCATAAGTGCTAATGACTCCATTCCTTTTTGTGGTTGTAGGGGCTGTTGATTGGAGTACACTAAAACAAACCTGATCTCTCTAGGACATTCAGAAGCCAAGTTATAAGCCCACAAATGTGTAACTGGACAACTTCTTTAAATTGACACCAGATCCGGTGTTCTTTGGGACATGGTTTGACACCCTTAGGAATGTGCGATCATCATGAAACGTTCAGATCACTTACAACTCAATAGATTCTACCTTCCTGTAACGTTTCAGCCTGATTGGACCTTGTTTTCACACAAATGAACCCAGAATGATGTGAAATTGTGCTTCGTGCAACATAATTCTGGGTGCCATTTAAAAACCATAAGTGCTAATGACTCCATTCCTTTTTGTGGTTGTAGGGGCTGTTGATTGGAGTACATTAAAACAAACCTGATCTCTCTAGGACATTCAGAAGCCAAGTTATAAGCCCACAAATGTGTAACTGGACTACTTCTTTAAAGTGACACCAGATCCGGTGACCTTTGGGACATGGTTTGACCCCCAATAGGAATGTGCGATCATCATGAAATGTTCAGATCACTTACAACTCAATAGATTCTACCTTCTTGTAACGTTTCAGCCTGATTGGACCTTGTTTTCACACAAATGAACCCAGAATGATGTGAAATTGTGCTTCGTGCAACATTATTCTGGGTGCCATTTAAAAACCATAAGTGCTAATGACTCCATTCATTTTTGGGGTAATGGGGGCTGTTAATTGGAGTACTCTAAAACAAACCTGACCTCTCTAGGATATTCAGAAGCCAAGTTATAAGTCCACAAATGTGTAACTGGACTACTTCTTTAAAGTGACACCAGGCCCGGTGACCTTTGGGACATGGTTTGACCCTCTATAGGAATGTGCGATCATCTTGAAACGTTCATATGTCACTTACAACTCAATAGATTCTACATTCTTGTAACGTTTCAGCCTGATTGGACCTTGTTTTCACACAAATGGACCCAGAATGATGTGAAATTGTGCTTCGTGCAAGGTAATTCTGGGTGCCATTTACAAACCATAAGTGCTAATGACTCCATTCCTTTTTTGTGGTTGTAGGGGCTGTTGATTGGAGTACATTAAAACAAACCTGATCTCTCTAGGCCATTCAGAAGCCAAGTTATAAGCCCACAAATGTGTAACTGGACTACTTTAAATTGACACCAGATCCGGTGACCTTTGGGACATGTTTTGACCCCCTATAGGAATGTGCTATCATCATGAAACGTTCAGATCACTTACAACTCAATAGATTATACCTTCTTGTAACGTTTCAGCCTGATTGGACCTTGTTTTCACACAAATTACCCCGGAATGATGTGAAATTATGCTTCGTGCAACATAATTCTGGGTGCCATTTACAAACCATATGTGCTAATGACTCCATTCCTTTTTGTGGTTGTAGGGGCTGTTGATTGGAGTACACTAAAACAAACCTGATCTCTCTAGGACATTCAGAAGCCAAGTTATAAGCCCACAAATGTGTAACTGGACTACTTCTTTAAATTGACACCAGATCCGGTGTCCTTTGGGACATGGTTTGACACCCTTAGGAATGTGCGATCATCATGAAACGTTCAGATCACTTACAACTCAATAGATTCTACCTTCCTGTAACGTTTCAGCCTGATTGGACCTTGTTTTCACACAAATGAACCCAGAATGATGTGAAATTGTGCTTCGTGCAACATAATTCTGGGTGCCATTTAAAAACCATAAGTGCTAATGACTCAATTCCTTTTTGTGGTTGTAGGGGCTGTTGATTGGAGTACACTAAAACAAACCTGATCTCTCTAGGACATTCAGAAGCCAAGTTATAAGCCCACAAATGTGTAACTGGACTACTTCTTTAAAGTGACACCAGATCCGGTGACCTTTGGGACATGGTTTGACCCCCAATAGGAATGTGCGATCATCATGAAACGTTCAGATCACTTACACCTCAATAGATTCTACCTTCTTGTAACGTTTGAGCCTGATTGGACCTTGTTTTCACACAAATGGACCCAGAATGATGTGAAATTGTGCTTCATGCAACGTAATTCTGGGTGCCATTTACAAACCATAAGTGCTAATGACTCCATTCCTTTTTGTGGTTGTAGGGGCTGTTGATTGGAGTACTCTGAAACAAACCTGATCACTCTAGGACATTCAGAAGCCAAGTTATGAGCCCAGAAATGTGTAACTGGACTACTTTAAATTGACACCAGATCCGGTGACCTTTGGGACATGGTTTGACCCCCTATAGGAAAGTGCTATCATCATGAAACGTTCAGATCCCTTACAACTCAATAGATTCTACCTTCCTGTAACGTTTCAGCCTGATTGGACCTTGTTTTCACACAAATCGACCCAGAATGATGTGAAATTGTGCTAATTGCAACATAATTCTGGGTGCCATTTACAAACCATAAGTGCTAATGACTCCATTCCTTTTTGTGGTTGTAGGGACTGTTGATTGGAGTACACTAAAACAAACCTGACCTCTCTAGGACATTCAGAAGCCAAGTTATAAGCCCACAAATGTGTAACTGGACTACTTCTTTAAAGTGACACCAGATCCGGTGACCTTTGGGACATGGTTTGACCCCCTATAGGAATGTGCGATCATCATGAAACGTTCAGATCACTTACAACTCAATAGATTATACCTTCTTGTAACGTTTCAGCCTGATTGGACCTTGTTTTCACACAAATGGACCCAGAATGATGTGAAATTGTGCTTCGTGCAACATAATTCTGGGTGCCATTTAAAAACCATAAGTGCTAATGACTCCATTCCTTTTTGGGATAATGGGGGCTGTTAATTGGAGTACTCTAAAACAAACCTGACCTCTCTAGGACATTCAGAAGCCAAGTTATAAGCCCACAAATGTGTAACTGGACTACTTCTTTAAAGTGACACCAGGCCCAGTGACCTTTGGGACATGGTTTGACCCCCTATAGGAATGTGCGATCATCATGAAACGTTCAGATCACTTACAACTCTATAGATTCTACCTTCCTGTAATGTTTCAGCCTTATTGGACCTTGTTTTCACACAAATGAACCCAGAATGATGTGAAATTGTGCTTCGTGCAACATTATTCTGGGTGCCATTTAAAAACCATAAGTGCTAATGACTCCATTCATTTTTGGGGTAATGGGGGCTGTTAATTGGAGTACTCTAAAACAAACCTGACCTCTCTAGGATATTCAGAAGCCAACTTATAAGCCCACAAATGTGTAACTGGACTACTTCTTTAAAGTGACACCAGGCCCGGTGACCTTTGGGACATGGTTTGACCCTCTATAGGAATGTGCGATCATCTTGAAACGTTCATATGTCACTTACAACTCAATAGATTCTACATTCTTGTAACGTTTCAGCCTGATTGGACCTTGTTTTCACACAAAAGGACCCAGAATGATGTGAAATTGTGCTTCGTGCAACGTAATTCTGGGTGCCATTTACAAGCCATAAGTGCTAATGACTCCATTCCTTTTTGGGGTAATGGGGGCTGTTAACTGGAGTACTCTAAAACAAACCTGGCCTCTTTAGGATATTCAGAAGCCAAGTTATAAGCCCACAAAGGTGTAACTGGACTACTTCTTTAACGTGACACCAGGCCCGGTGACATTTGGGACATGGTTTGACCCCCTTAGGAAAGTGCTATCATCATGAAACGTTCAGATCACTTACAACTCAATATATTCTACCTTCCTGTAACGTTTCAGCCTGATTGGACCTTGTTTTCACACAAATGAACCCAGAATGATGTGAAATTGTGCTTCGTGCAACATTATTCTGGGTGCCATTTACAAACCATAAGTGCTAATGACTCCATTCCCTTTTGTGGTTGTAGGGGCTGTTGATTGGAGTACACTAAATTAAACCTGATCTCTCTAGGACATTCAGAAGCCAAGTTATAAGCCCACAAATGTGTAACTGGACTACTTCTTTAAATTGACACCAGATCCGGTGACCTTTGGGACATAGTTTGACCTCCTTAGGAAAGTGCTATCCGCATGAAACGTTCAGATCACTTACAACTCAATAGATTCTACCTTCCTGTAACGTTTCAGCCTGATTGGACCTTGTTTTCACACAAATGAAACCAGAATGATGTGAAATTGTGCTTCGTGCAACATAATTCTGGGTGCCATTTACAAACCATAAGTGCTAATGACTCCATTCCTTTTTGTGGTTGTAGGGGCTGTTGACTGGAGTACACTAAAACAAACCTGATCTCTCTAGGACATTCCGAAGCCAAGTTATATGCCCACAAAGGTGTAACTGGACTACTTCTTTAAAGCTACACCAGGCCCGGTGACCTTTGGGACATGGTTTGACCCCCTATAGGAATGTGCGATCATCATGAAACGTTCAGATCACTTACAACTCTATAGATTCTACCTTCCTGTAACGTTTCAGCCTGATTGGACCTTGTTTTCACACAAATGAACCCAGAATGATGTGAAATTGTGCTTCGTGCAACATTATTCTGGGTGCCATTTAAAAACCATAAGTGCTAATGACTCCATTCATTTTTGGGGTAATGGGGGCTGTTAATTGGAGTACTCTAAAACAAACCTGACCTCTCTAGGATATTCAGAAGCCAAGTTATAAGTCCACAAATGTGTAACTGGACTACTTCTTTAAAGTGACACCAGGCCCGGTGACCTTTGGGACATGGTTTGACCCTCTATAGGAATGTGCGATCATCTTGAAACGTTCATATGTCACTTACAACTCAATAGATTCTACATTCTTGTAACGTTTCAGCCTGATTGGACCTTGTTTTCACACAAATGGACCCAGAATGATGTGAAATTGTGCTTCGTGCAAGGTAATTCTGGCTGCCATTTACAAACCATAAGTGCTAATGACTCCATTCCTTTTTTGTGGTTGTAGGGGCTGTTGATTGGAGTACATTAAAACAAACCTGATCTCTCTAGGCCATTCAGAAGCCAAGTTATAAGCCCACAAATGTGTAACTGGACTACTTTAAATTGACACCAGATCCGGTGACCTTTGGGACATGTTTTGACCCCCTATAGGAATGTGCTATCATCATGAAACGTTCAGATCACTTACAACTCAATAGATTATACCTTCTTGTAACGTTTCAGCCTGATTGGACCTTGTTTTCACACAAATGGACCCAGAATGATGTGAAATTGTGCTTCGTGCAACATAATTCTGGGTGCCATTTACAAACCATAAGTGCTTATGACTCCATTCCTTTTTGTGGTTGTAGGGGCTGTTGATTGGAGTACACTAAAACAAACCTGATCTCTCTAGGACATTCAGAAGCCAAGTTATAAGCCCACAAATGTGTAACTGGACTACTTCTTTAAATTGACACCAGATCCGGTGACCTTTGGGACATGGTTTGACCCCCTATTGGAATGTGCGATCATCATGAAACTTTCAGATCACTTACAACTCAATGGATTCTACCTTCTTGTAACGTTTCAGCCTGATTGGACCTTGTTTTCACACAAATTACCCCGGAATGATGTGAAATTGTGCTTCGTGCAACATAATTCTGGGTGCCATTTACAAACCATAAGTGCTAATGACTCCATTCCTTTTTGTGGTTGTAGGGGCTGTTGATTGGAGTACACTAAAACAAACCTGATCTCTCTAGGACATTCAGAAGCCAAGTTATGAGCCCAGAAATGTGTAACTGGACTACTTTAAATTGACACCAGATCCGGTGACCTTTGGGACATGGTTTGACCCCCTATAGGAAAGTGCTATCATCATGAAACGTTCAGATCACTTACAACTCAATAGATTCTACCTTCCTGTAACGTTTCAGCCTGATTGGACCTTGTTTTCACACAAATGGACCCAGAATGATGTGAAATTGTGCTTCGTGCAACATAATTCTGGGTGCCATTTACAAACCATAAGTGCTAATGACTCCATTCCTTTTTGTGGTTGTAGGGACTGTTGATTGGAGTACACTAAAACAAACCTGACCTCTCTAGGACATTCAGAAGCCAAGTTATAAGCCCACAAATGTGTAACTGGACTACTTCTTTAAAGTGACACCAGATCCGGTGACCTTTGGGACATGGTTTGACCCCATATAGGAATGTGCGATCATCATGAAACGTTCAGATCACTTACAACTCAATAGATTATACCTTCTTGTAACGTTTCAGCCTGATTGGACCTTGTTTTCACACAAATGGACCCAGAATGATGTGAAATTGTGCTTCGTGCAACATAATTCTGGGTGCCATTTACAAACCATAAGTGCTTATGACTCCATTCCTTTTTGTGGTTGTAGGGGCTGTTGATTGGAGTACACTAAAACAAACCTGATCTCTCTAGGACATTCAGAAGCCAAGTTATAAGCCCACAAATGTGTAACTGGACTACTTCTTTAAATTGACACCAGATCCGGTGACCTTTGGGACATGGTTTGACCCCCTATTGGAATGTGCGATCATCATGAAACGTTCAGATCACTTACAACTCAATGGATTCTACCTTCTTGTAACGTTTCAGCCTGATTGGACCTTGTTTTCACACAAATTAACCCAGAATGATGTGAAATTGTGCTTCGTGCAACATAATTCTGGGTGCCATTTAAAAACCATAAGTGCTAATGACTCCATTCCTTTTTGGGATAATGGGGGCTGTTAATTGGAGTACTCTAAAACAAACCTGACCTCTTTAGGATATTCAGAAGCCAAGTTATAAGCCCACAAATGTGTAACTGGACTACTTCTTTAAAGTGATACCAGGCCCAGTGACCTTTGGGACATGGTTTGACCCCCTATAGGAATGTGCGATCATCATGAAACGTTCAGATCACTTACAACTCTATAGATTCTACCTTCCTGTAACGTTTCAGCCTGATTGGACCTTGTTTTCACACAAATGAACCCAGAATGATGTGAAATTGTGCTTCGTGCAACATTATTCTGGGTGCCATTTAAAAACCATAAGTGCTAATGACTCCATTCATTTTTGGGGTAATGGGGGCTGTTAATTGGAGTACTCTAAAACAAACCTGACCTCTCTAGGATATTCAGAAGCCGACTTATAAGCCCACAAATGTGTAACTGGACTACTTCTTTAAAGTGACACCAGGCCCGGTGACCTTTGGGACATGGTTTGACCCTCTATAGGAATGTGCGATCATCTTGAAACGTTCATATGTCACTTACAACTCAATAGATTCTACATTCTTGTAACGTTTCAGCCTGATTGGACCTTGTTTTCACACAAAAGGACCCAGAATGATGTGAAATTGTGCTTCGTGCAACGTAATTCTGGGTGCCATTTACAAACCATAAGTGCTAATGACTCCATTCCTTTTTGGGGTAATGGGGGCTGTTAACTGGAGTACTCTAAAACAAACCTGACCTCTTTAGGATATTCAGAAGCCAAGTTATAAGTCCACAAATGTGTAACTGGACTACTTTTTTAAAGTGACACCAGGCCCGGTGACCTTTGGGACATGGTTTGACCCTCTATAGGAATGTGCGATCATCTTGAAACGTTCATATGTCACTTACAACTCAATAGATTCTACATTCTTGTAACGTTTCAGCCTGATTGGACCTTGTTTTCACACAAATGGACCCAGAATGATGTGAAATTGTGCTTCGTGCAAGGTAATTCTGGGTGCCATTTACAAACCATAAGTGCTAATGACTCCATTCCTTTTTTGTGGTTGTAGGGGCTGTTGATTGGAGTACATTAAAACAAACCTGATCTCTCTAGGCCATTCAGAAGCCAAGTTATAAGCCCACAAATGTGTAACTGGACTACTTTAAATTGACACCAGATCCGGTGACCTTTGGGACATGTTTTGACCCCCTATAGGAATGTGCTATCATCATGAAACGTTCAGATCACTTACAACTCAATAGATTATACCTTCTTGTAACGTTTCAGCCTGATTGGACCTTGTTTTCACACAAATGGACCCAGAATGATGTGAAATTGTTCTTCGTGCAACAGAATTCTGGGTGCCATTTACAAACCATAAGTGCTTATGACTCCATTCCTTTTTGTGGTTGTAGGGGCTGTTGATTGGAGTACACTAAAACAAACCTGATCTCTCTAGGACATTCAGAAGCCAAGTTATAAGCCCACAAATGTGTAACTGGACTACTTCTTTAAATTGACACCAGATCCGGTGACCTTTGGGACATGGTTTGACCCCCTATTGGAATGTGCGATCATCATGAAACGTTCAGATCACTTACAACTCAATGGATTCTACCTTCTTGTAACGTTTCAGCCTGATTGGACCTTGTTTTCACACAAATTACCCCGGAATGATGTGAAATTGTGCTTCGTGCAACATAATTCTGGGTGCCATTTACAAACCATAAGTGCTAATGACTCCATTCCTTTTTGTGGTTGTAGGGGCTGTTGATTGGAGTACACTAAAACAAACCTGATCTCTCTAGGACATTCAGAAGCCAAGTTATAAGCCCACAAATGTGTAACTGGACTACTTCTTTAAATTGACACCAGATCCGGTGTCCTTTGGGACATGGTTTGACCCCCTTAGGAATGTGCAATCATCATGAAACGTTCAGATCACTTACAACTCAATAGATTCTACCTTCCTGTAACGTTTCAGCCTGATTGGACCTTGTTTTCACACAAATGAACCCAGAATGATGTGAAATTGTGCTTCGTGCAACATAATTCTGGGTGCCATTTAAAAACCATAAGTGCTAATGACTCCATTCCTTTTTGTGGTTGTAGGGGCTGTTGATTGGAGTACACTAAAACAAACCTGATATCTCTAGGACATTCAGAAGCCAAGTTATAAGCCCACAAATGTGTAACTGGACTACTTCTTTAAAGTGACACCAGATCCGGTGACCTTTGGGACATGGTTTGACCCCCAATAGGAATGTGCGATCATCATGAATAGTTCAGATCACTTACAACTCAATAGATTCTACCTTCTTGTAACGTTTGAGCCTGATTGGACCTTGTTTTCACACAAATGGACCCAGAATGATGTGAAATTGTGCTTCGTGCAACGTAATTCTGGGTGCCATTTACAAACCATAAGTGCTAATGACTCCATTCCTTTTTATTGTTGTAGGGGCTGTTGATTGGAGTACTCTGAAACAAACCTGATCACTCTAGGACATTCAGAAGCCAAGTTATGAGCCCAGAAATGTGTAACTGGACTACTTTAAATTGACACCAGATCCGGTGACCTTTGGGACATGGTTTGACCCCCTTAGGAAAGTGCTATCATCATGAAACGTTCAGATCACTTACAACTCAATAGATCCTACCGTTCTGTAACGTTTCAGCCCTATTGGACCTTGTTTTCACACAAATGAACCCAGAATTATGTGAAATTGTGCTTTGTGCAACATAATTCTGGGTGCCATTTACAAACCATAAGTGCTAATGACTCCATTCCTTTTTGTGGTTGTAGGGGCTGTTGATTGGAGTACACTAAAACAAGCCTGACCTCTCTAGGACATTCACAAGCCAAGTTATAAGCCCACAAAGGTGTAACTGGACTACTTCTTTAAAGTGACACCAGGCCCGGTGACCTTTGGGACATGGTTTGACCCCCTATAGGAATGTGCGATCATCATGAAACGTTCAGATCACTTACAACTCAATAGATTATACCTTCTTGTAACGTTTCAGCCTGATTGGACCTTGTTTTCACACAAATGGACCCAGAATGATGTGAAATTGTGCTTCGTGCAACATAATTCTGGGTGCCATTTACAAACCATAAGTGCTAATGACTCCATTCCTTTTTGTGGTTGTAGGGTCTGTTGATTGGAGTACACTAAAACAAGCCTGACCTCTCTAGGACATTCAGGAGCCAAGTTATAAGCCCACAAAGGTGTAACTGGACTACTTCTTTAAAGTGACACCAGGCCCGGTGACCTTTGGGACATGGTTTGACCCCCTATAGGAATGTGCGATCATCATGAAACGTTCAGATCACTTACAACTCAATAGATCCTACCGTTCTGTAACGTTTCAGCCCTATTGGACCTTGTTTTCACACAAATGAACCCAGAATGATGTGAAATTGTGCTTTGTGCAACATAATTCTGGGTGCCATTTACAAACCATAAGTGCTAATGACTCCATTCCTTTTTGTGGTTGTAGGGGCTTTTGATTGGAGTACTCTGAAACAAACCTGATCACTCTAGGACATTCAGAATCCAAGTTATGAGCCCAGAATTGTGTAACTGGACTACTTTAAATTGACACCAGATCCAGTGACCTTTGGGACATGGTTTGACCCCCTTAGGAAAGTGCTATCATCATGAAACGTTCAGATCACTTACAACTCAATAGATTCTACCTTCCTGTAACGTTTCACCCTGATTGGACCTTGTTTTCACACAAATGAAACCAGAATGATGTGAAATTGTGCTTCGTGCAACATAATTCTGGGTGCCATTTACAAACCATAAGTGCTAATGACTCCATTCCTTTTTGTGGTTGTAGGGGCTGTTGATTGGAGTACACTAAAACAAACCTGATCTCTCTAGGACATTCAGAAGCCAAGTTATAAGCCCACAAAGGTGTAACTGGACTACTCCTTTAAAGTGACACCAGATCCGGTGACCTTTGGGACATGGTTTGACCCCCTTAAGAAAGTGCTATCATCATGAAACGTTCAGATCACTTACAACTTAATAGATTCTACCTTCCTGTAACGTTTCAGCCTGATTGGACCTTGTTTTCACACAAATGAACCCAGAATGATGTGAAATTGTGCTTCGTGCAACATAATTCTGGGTGCAATTTAAAAACCATAAGTGCTAACGACTCCATTCCTTTTTGGGGTAATGGGGGCTGTTGATTGGAGTACACTAAAACAAACCTGACTTCTCTAGGACATTCAGAAGCCAAGTTATAAGCCCACAAATGTGTAACTGGACTACTTCTTTAAATTGACACCAGATCTGGTGACATTTGGGACATGGTTTGACCCCCTTAGGAAAGTGCAATCAACATGAAACGTTCAGATCACTTACAACTCAATAGATTCTACCTTCCTGTAACGTTTCAGCCTGATTGGACCTTGTTTTCACACAAATGAACCCAGAATGATGTGAAATTGTGCTTCGTGCAACATAATTCTGGGTGCCATTTAAAACCGATAAGTGCTAATGACTCCATTCCTTTTTGTGGTTGTAGGGGCTGTTGATTGGAGTACACTAAAAAAAACCTGATCTCTCTAGGACATTCAGAAGCCAAGTTATAAGCCCACAAATGTGTAACTGGACTACTTTAAATTGACACCAGATCTGGTGACCTTTGGGACATGGTTTGACCCCCTTAGGAAAGTGCTATCGTCATGAAACGTTCAGATCACTTACAACTCAATAGATTCTACCTTCCTGTAACGTTTCAGCCTGATTGGACCTTGTTTTCACACAAATGAACCCAGAATGATGTGAAATTGTGCTTCGTGCAACATAATTCTGGGTGCCATTTAAAAACCATAAGTGCTAATGACTCCGTTCATTTTTGGGGTAATGGGGGCTGTTAATTGGAGTACTCTAAACCAAACCTGACCTCTCTAGGATATTCAGAAGCCAAGTTATAAGCCCACAAATGTGTAACTGGACTACTTCTTTAAAGTGACACCAGGCCCGGTGACCTTTGGGACATGGTTTGACCCCCTATAGGAATGTGCGATCATCATGAAACGTTCAGATCACTTACAACTCAATAGATTATACCTTCTTGTAACGTTTCAGCCTGATTGGACCTTGTTTTCACACAAATGGACCCAGAATGATGTGAAATTGTGCTTCGTGCAACATAATTCTGGGTGCCATTTACAAACCATAAGTGCTTATGACTCCATTCCTTTTTGTGGTTGTAGGGGCTGTTGATTGGAGTACACTAAAACAAACCTGATCTCTCTAGGACATTCAGAAGCCAAGTTATAAGCCCACAAATGTGTAACTGGACTACTTCTTTAAATTGACACCAGATCCGGTGACCTTTGGGACATGGTTTGACCCCCTTATGAAAGTGCTATCATCATGAAACGTTCAGATCACTTACAACTCAATAGATTCTACCTTCCTGTAACGTTTCACCCTGATTGGACCTTGTTTTCACACAAATGAAACCAGAATGATGTGAAATTGTGCTTCGTGCAACATAATTCTGGGTGCCATTTACAAACCATAAGTGCTAATGACTCCATTCCTTTTTGTGGTTGTAGGGGCTGTTGATTGGAGTACACTAAAACAAACCTGATCTCTCTAGGACATTCAGAAGCCAAGTTATAAGCCCACAAATGTGTAACTGGACTACTTCTTTAAAGTGACACCAGATCCTGTGACCTTTGGGACATGGTTTGACCCCCTTAGGAAAGTGCTATCATCATGAAACGTTCAGATCACTTACAACTCAATAGATTCTACCTTCCTGTAACGTTTCAGCCTGATTGGACCTTGTTTTCACACAAATGAACCCAGAATGATGTGAAAATGTGCTTCGTGCAACATAATTCTGGGTGCAATTTAAAAACCATAAGTGCTAACGACTCCATTCCTTTTTGGGGTAATGGGGGCTGGTGATTGGAGTACACTAAAACAAACCTGACTTCACTAGGACATTCAGAAGCCAAGTTATAAGCCCACAAATGTGTAACTGGACTACTTCTTTAAATTGACACCAGATCTGGTGACCTTTGGGACATGGTTTGACCCCCTTAGGAAAGTGCAATCAACATGAAACATTCAGATCACTTACAACTCAATAGATTCTACCTTCCTGTAACGTTTCAGCCTGATTGGACCTTGTTTTCACACAAATGAACCCAGAATGATGTGAAATTGTGCTTCGTGCAACATAATTCTGGGTGCCATTTAAAACCGATAAGTGCTAATGACTCCATTCCTTTTTGTGGTTGTAGGGGCTGTTGATTGGAGTACACTAAAAAAAACCTGATCTCTCTAGGACATTCAGAAGCCAAGTTATAAGCCCACAAATGTGCAACTGGACTACTTTAAATTGACACCAGATCTGGTGACCTTTGGGACATGGTTTGACCCCCTTAGGAAAGTGCTATCGTCATGAAACGTTCAGATCACTTACAACTCAATAGATTCTACCTTCCTGTAACGTTTCAGCCTGATTGGACCTTGTTTTCACACAAATGAACCCAGAATGATGTGAAATTGTGCTTCGTGCAACATAATTCTGGGTGCCATTTAAAAACCATAAGTGCTAATGACTCCATTCATTTTTGGGGTAATGGGGGCTGTTAATTGGAGTACTCTAAAACAAACCTGACCTCTCTAGGATATTCAGAAGCCAAGTTATAAGTCCACAAATGTGTAACTGGACTACTTCTTTAAAGTGACACCAGGCCCGGTGACCTTTGGGACATGGTTTGACCCTCTATAGGAATGTGCGATCATCTTGAAACGTTCATATGTCACTTACAACTCAATAGATTCTACATTCTTGTAACGTTTCAGCCTGATTGGACCTTGTTTTCACACAAATGGACCCAGAATGATGTGAAATTGTGCTTCGTGCAAGGTAATTCTGGCTGCCATTTACAAACCATAAGTGCTAATGACTCCATTCCTTTTTTGTGGTTGTAGGGGCTGTTGATTGGAGTACATTAAAACAAACCTGATCTCTCTAGGACATTCAGAAGCCAAGTTATAAGCCCACAAATGTGTAACTGGACTACTTTAAATTGACACCAGATCCGGTGACCTTTGGGACATGTTTTGACCCCCTATAGGAATGTGCTATCATCATGAAACGTTCAGATCACTTACAATTCAATAGATTCTACCTTTCTGTAACGTTTCAGCCTGATTGGACCTTGTTTTCACACAAATGGACCCAGAATGATGTGAAATTGTGCTTCGTGCAACATAATTCTGGGTGCCATTTACAAACCATAAGTGCTAATGACTCCATTCCTTTTTTTGGTTGTAGGGGCTGTTGATTGGAGTACTCTAAAACAAACCTGACCTCTCTAGGACATTCAGAAGCCAAGTTATAAGCCCACAAATGTGTAACTGGACTACTTCTTTAAAGTGACACCAGATCTGGTGACCTTTGGGACATGGTTTGACCCCCTATAGGAATGTGCGATCATCATGAAACGTTCAGATCACTTACAACTCAATAGATTATACCTTCTTGTAACGTTTCAGCCTGATTGGACCTTGTTTTCACACAAATGGACCCAGAATGATGTGAAATTGTGCTTCATGCAACATAATTCTGGGTGCCATTTACAAACCATAAGTGCTTATGACTCCATTCCTTTTTGTGGTTGTAGGGGCTGTTGATTGGAGTACACTAAAACAAACCTGATCTCTCTAGGACATTCAGAAGCCAAGTTATAAGCCCACAAATGTGTAACTGGACTACTTCTTTAAATTGACACCAGAGCCGGTGACCTTTGGGACATGGTTTGACCCCCTATTGGAATGTGCGATCATCATGAAACGTTCAGATCACTTACAACTCAATGGATTCTACCTTCTTGTAACGTTTCAGCCTGATTGGACCTTGTTTTCACACAAATTAACCCAGAATGATGTGAAATTATGCTTCGTGCAACATAATTCTGGGTGCCATTTACAAACCATAAGTGCTAATGACTCCATTCCTTTTTGTGGTTGTAGTTGCTGTTGATTGGAGTACACTAAAACAAACCTGATCTCTCTAGGACATTCAGAAGCCAAGTTATAAGCCCACAAATGTGTAACTGGACTACTTCTTTAAATTGACACCAGATCCGGTGACCTTTGGGACATGGTTTGACCCCCTTAGGAATGTGCGATCATCATGAAACGTTCAGATCACTTACAACTCAATAGATTCTACCTTCCTGTAACGTTTCAGCCTGATTGGACCTTGTTTTCACACAAATGAACCCAGAATGATGTGAAATTGTGCTTCGTGCAACATAATTCTGGGTGCCATTTAAAAACCATAAGTGCTAATGACTCCATTCCTTTTTGTGGTTGTAGGGGCTGTTGATTGGAGTACACTAAAACAAACCTGATCTCTCAAGGACATTCAGAAGCCAAGTTATAAGCCCACAAATGTGTAACTGGACTACTTCTTTAAAGTGACACCAGATCCGGTGACCTTTGGGACATGGTTTGACCCCCAATAGGAATGTGCGATCATCATGAAACGTTCAGATCACTTACAACTCAATAGATTCTACCTTCTTGTAACGTTTGAGCCTGATTGGACCTTGTTTTCACACAAATGAACCCAGAATGATGTGAAATTGTGCTTCGTGCAACGTAATTCTGGGTGCCATTTACAAACCATAAGTGCTAATGACTCCATTCCTTTTTGTGGTTGTAGGGGCTGTTGATTGGAGTACTCTGAAACAAACCTGATCACTCTAGGACATTCAGAAGCCAAGTTATGAGCCCAGAAATGTGTAACTGGACTACTTTAAATTGACACCAGATCCGGTGACCTTTGGGACATGGTTTGACCCCCTTAGGAAAGTGCTATCATCATGAAACGTTCAGATCACTTACAACTCAATAGATTCTACCTTCCTGTAACGTTTCAGCCTGATTGGACCTTGTTTTCACACAAATGAACCCAGAATGATGTGAAATTGTGCTTCGTGCAACATAATTCTGGGTGCAATTTAAAAACCATAAGTGCTAACGACTCCATTCCTTTTTGGGGTAATGGGGGCTGTTGATTGGAGTACACTAAAACAAACCTGACTTCTCTAGGACATTCAGAAGCCAAGTTATAAGCCCACAAATGTGTAACTGGACTACTTCTTTAAATTGACACCAGATCTGGTGACATTTGGGACATGGTTTGACCCCCTTAGGAAAGTGCAATCAACATGAAACGTTCAGATCACTTACAACTCAATAGATTCTACCTTCCTGTAACGTTTCAGCCTGATTGGACCTTGTTTTCACACAAATGAACCCAGAACTATGTGAAATTGTGTATTCGTGCTACATAATATTGGGTGCCATTTAAAACCAATAAGTGCTAATGACTCCATTCCTTTTTGTGGTTGTAGGGGCTGTTGATTGGAGTACACTAAAAAAAAACCTGATCTCTCTAGGACATTCAGAAGCCAAGTTATAAGCCCACAAATGTGTAACTGGACTACTTTAAATTGACACCAGATCTGGTGACCTTTGGGACATGGTTTGACCCCCTTAGGAAAGTGCTATCGTCATGAAACGTTCAGATCACTTACAACTCAATAGATTCTACCTTCCTGTAACGTTTCAGCCTGATTGGACCTTGTTTTCACACAAATGAACCCAGAATGATGTGAAATTGTGTTTCGTGCAACATAATTCTGGGTGCCATTTAAAAACCATAAGTGCTAATGACTCCATTCATTTTCGGGGTAATGGGGGCTGTTAATTGGAGTACTCTAAACCAAACCTGACCTCTCTAGGATATTCAGAAGCCAAGTTATAAGCCCACAAATGTGTAACTGGACTACTTCTTTAAAGTGACACCAGGCCCGGTGACCTTTGGGACATGGTTTGACCCTCTATAGGAATGTGCGATCATCTTGAAACGTTCATATGTCACTTACAACTCAACAGATTCTACATTCTTGTAACGTTTCAGCCTGATTGGACCTTGTTTTCACACAAATGGACCAAGAATGATGTGAAATTGTGCTTCGTGCAACGTAATTCTGGGTGCCATTTACAAACCATAAGTGCTAATGACTCCATTCCTTTTTTGTGGTTGTAGGGGCTGTTGATTGGAGTACATTAAAACAAACCTGATCTCTCTAGGACATTCAGAAGCCAAGTTATAAGCCCACAAATGTGTTACTAGACTACTTTAAATTGACACCAGATCCGGTGACCTTTGGGACATGTTTTGACCCCCTATAGGAATGTGCTATCATAATGAAACGTTCAGATCACTTACAATTCAATAGATTCTACCTTTCTGTAACGTTTCAGCCTGATTGGACCTTGTTTTCACACAAATGGACCCAGAATGATGTGAAATTGTGCTTCGTGCAACATAATTCTGGGTGCAATTTAAAAACCATAAGTGCTAATGACTCCATTCCTTTTTGTGGTTGTAGGGGCTGTTGATTGGAGTACACTAAAACAAACCTGATCTCTCTAGGACATTCAGAAGCCAAGTTATAAGCCCACAAATGTGTAACTGGACTACTTCTTTAAAGTGACACCAGATCCGGTGACCTTTGGGACATGGTTTGACCCCCAATAGGAATGTGCGATCATCATGAAACGTTCAGATCACTTACAACTCAATAGATTCTACCTTCTTGTAACGTTTGAGCCTGATTGGACCTTGTTTTCACACAAATGAACCCAGAATGATGTGAAATTGTGCTTCGTGCAACGTAATTCTGGGTGCCATTTACAAACCATAAGTGCTAATGACTCCATTCCTTTTGTGGTTGTAGGGGCTGTTGATTGGAGTACTCTGAAACAAACCTGATCACTCTAGGACATTCAGAAGCCAAGTTATGAGCCCAGAAATGTGTAACTGGACTACTTTAAATTGACACCAGATCCGGTGACCTTTTGGACATGGTTTGACCCCCTTAGGAAAGTGCTATCATCATGAAACGTTCAGATCACTTACAACTCAATAGATTCTACCTTCCTGTAACGTTTCACCCTGATTGGACCTTGTTTTCACACAAATGAAACCAGAATGATGTGAAATTGTGCTTCGTGCAACATAATTCTGGGTGCCATTTACAAACCATAAGTGCTAATGACTCCATTCCTTTTTGTGGTTGTAGGGGCTGTTGATTGGAGTACACTAAAACAAACCTGATCTCTCTAGGACATTCAGAAGCCAAGTTATAAGCCCACAAAGGTGTAACTGGACTACTCCTTTAAAGTGACACCAGATCCTGTGACCTTTGGGACATGGTTTGACCCCCTTAGGAAAGTGCTATCATCATGAAACGTTCAGATCACTTACAACTCAATAGATTCTACCTTCCTGTAACGTTTCAGCCTGATTGGACCTTGTTTTCACACAAATGAACCCAGAATGATGTGAAATTGTGCTTCGTGCAACATAATTCTGGGTGCAATTTAAAAACCATAAGTGCTAACGACTCCATTCCTTTTTGGGGTAATGGGGGCTGTTGATTGGAGTACACTAAAACAAACCTGACTTCACTAGGACATTCAGAAGCCAAGTTATAAGCCCACAAATGTGTAACTGGACTACTTCTTTAAATTGACACCAGATCTGGTGACCTTTGGGACATGGTTTGACCCCCTTAGGAAAGTGCAATCAACATGAAACGTTCAGATCACTTACAACTCAATAGATTCTACCTTCCTGTAATATTTCAGCCTGATTGGACCTTGTTTTCACACAAATGAACCCAGAATGATGTGAAATTGTGCTTCGTGCAACATAATTCTGGGTGCCATTTAAAACCGATAAGTGCTAATGACTCCATTCCTTTTTGTGGTTGTAGGGGCTGTTGATTGGAGTACACTAAAAAAAACCTGATCTCTCTAGGACATTCAGAAGCCAAGTTATAAGCCCACAAATGTGCAACTGGACTACTTTAAATTGACACCAGATCTGGTGACCTTTGGGACATGGTTTGACCCCCTTAGGAAAGTGCTATCGTCATGAAACGTTCAGATCACTTACAACTCAATAGATTCTACCTTCCTGTAACGTTTCAGCCTGATTGGACCTTGTTTTCACACAAATGAACCCAGAATGATGTGAAATTGTGCTTCGTGCAACATAATTCTGGGTGCCATTGAAAAACCATAAGTGCTAATGACTCCATTCATTTTTGGGGTAATGGGGGCTGTTAATTGGAGTACTCTAAAACAAACCTGACCTCTCTAGGACATTCAGAAGCCAAGTTATAAGCCCACAAATGTGTAACTGGACTACTTCTTTAAATTGACACCAGATCTGGTGACATTTGGGACATGGTTTGAGCCCCTTAGGAAAGTGCAATCAACATGAAACGTTCAGATCACTTACAACTCAATAGATTCTACCTTCCTGTAACGTTTCAGCCTGATTGGACCTTGTTTTCACACAAATGAACCCAGAACTATGTGAAATTGTGCTTCGTGCAACATAATTCTGGGTGCCATTTAAAACCGATAAGTGCTAATGACTCCATTCCTTTTTGTGGTTGTAGGGGCTGTTGATTGGAGTACACTAAAAAAAACCTGATCTCTCTAGGACATTCAGAAGCCAAGTTATAAGCCCACAAATGTGTAACTGGACTACTTTAAATTGACACCAGATCTGGTGACCTTTGGGACATGGTTTGACCCCCTTAGGAAAGTGCTATCGTCATGAAACGTTCAGATCACTTACAACTCAATAGATTCTACCTTCCTGTAACGTTTCAGCCTGATTGGACCTTGTTTTCACACAAATGAACCCAGAATGATGTGAAATTGTGTTTCGTGCAACATAATTCTGGGTGCCATTTAAAAACCATAAGTGCTAATGACTCCATTCATTTTCGGGGTAATGGGGGCTGTTAATTGGAGTACTCTAAACCAAACCTGACCTCTCTAGGATATTCAGAAGCCAAGTTATAAGCCCACAAATGTGTAACTGGACTACTTCTTTAAAGTGACACCAGGCCCGGTGACCTTTGGGACATGGTTTGACCCTCTATAGGAATGTGCGATCATCATGAAACGTTCAGATCACTTACAACTCAATAGATTCTACCTTCCTGTAACGTTTCACCCTGATTGGACCTTGTTTTCACACAAATGAAACCAGAATGATGTGAAATTGTGCTTCGTGCAACATAATTCTGGGTGCCATTTACAAACCATAAGTGCTAATGACTCCATTCCTTTTTGTGGTTGTAGGGGCTGTTGATTGGAGTACACTAAAACAAACCTGATCTCTCTAGGACATTCAGAAGCCAAGTTATAAGCCCACAAAGGTGTAACTGGACTACTCCTTTAAAGTGACACCAGATCCTGTGACCTTTGGGACATGGTTTGACCCCCTTAGGAAAGTGCTATCATCATGAAACGTTCAGATCACTTACAACTCAATAGATTCTACCTTCCTGTAACGTTTCAGCCTGATTGGACCTTGTTTTCACACAAATGAACCCAGAATGATGTGAAATTGTGCTTCGTGCAACATAATTCTGGGTGCAATTTAAAAACCATAAGTGCTAACGACTCCATTCCTTTTTGGGGTAATGGGGGCTGTTGATTGGAGTACACTAAAACAAACCTGACTTCACTAGGACATTCAGAAGCCAAGTTATAAGCCCACAAATGTGTAACTGGACTACTTCTTTAAATTGACACCAGATCTGGTGACCTTTGGGACATGGTTTGACCCCCTTAGGAAAGTGCAATCAACATGAAACGTTCAGATCACTTACAACTCAATAGATTCTACCTTCCTGTAATATTTCAGCCTGATTGGACCTTGTTTTCACACAAATGAACCCAGAATGATGTGAAATTGTGCTTCGTGCAACATAATTCTGGGTGCCATTTAAAACCGATAAGTGCTAATGACTCCATTCCTTTTTGTGGTTGTAGGGGCTGTTGATTGGAGTACACTAAAAAAAACCTGATCTCTCTAGGACATTCAGAAGCCAAGTTATAAGCCCACAAATGTGCAACTGGACTACTTTAAATTGACACCAGATCTGGTGACCTTTGGGACATGGTTTGACCCCCTTAGGAAAGTGCTATCGTCATGAAACGTTCAGATCACTTACAACTCAATAGATTCTACCTTCCTGTAACGTTTCAGCCTGATTGGACCTTGTTTTCACACAAATGAACCCAGAATGATGTGAAATTGTGCTTCGTGCAACATAATTCTGGGTGCCATTGAAAAACCATAAGTGCTAATGACTCCATTCATTTTTGGGGTAATGGGGGCTGTTAATTGGAGTACTCTAAAACAAACCTGACCTCTCTAGGACATTCAGAAGCCAAGTTATAAGCCCACAAATGTGTAACTGGACTACTTCTTTAAATTGACACCAGATCTGGTGACATTTGGGACATGGTTTGAGCCCCTTAGGAAAGTGCAATCAACATGAAACGTTCAGATCACTTACAACTCAATAGATTCTACCTTCCTGTAACGTTTCAGCCTGATTGGACCTTGTTTTCACACAAATGAACCCAGAACTATGTGAAATTGTGCTTCGTGCAACATAATTCTGGGTGCCATTTAAAACCGATAAGTGCTAATGACTCCATTCCTTTTTGTGGTTGTAGGGGCTGTTGATTGGAGTACACTAAAAAAAACCTGATCTCTCTAGGACATTCAGAAGCCAAGTTATAAGCCCACAAATGTGTAACTGGACTACTTTAAATTGACACCAGATCTGGTGACCTTTGGGACATGGTTTGACCCCCTTAGGAAAGTGCTATCGTCATGAAACGTTCAGATCACTTACAACTCAATAGATTCTACCTTCCTGTAACGTTTCAGCCTGATTGGACCTTGTTTTCACACAAATGAACCCAGAATGATGTGAAATTGTGTTTCGTGCAACATAATTCTGGGTGCCATTTAAAAACCATAAGTGCTAATGACTCCATTCATTTTCGGGGTAATGGGGGCTGTTAATTGGAGTACTCTAAACCAAACCTGACCTCTCTAGGATATTCAGAAGCCAAGTTATAAGCCCACAAATGTGTAACTGGACTACTTCTTTAAAGTGACACCAGGCCCGGTGACCTTTGGGACATGGTTTGACCCTCTATAGGAATGTGCGATCATCTTGAAACGTTCATATGTCACTTACAACTCAACAGATTCTACATTCTTGTAACGTTTCAGCCTGATTGGACCTTGTTTTCACACAAATGGACCAAGAATGATGTGAAATTGTGCTTCGTGCAACGTAATTCTGGGTGCCATTTACAAACCATAAGTGCTAATGACTCCATTCCTTTTTTGTGGTTGTAGGGGCTGTTGATTGGAGTACATTAAAACAAACCTGATCTCTCTAGGACATTCAGAAGCCAAGTTATAAGCCCACAAATGTGTAACTGGACTACTTCTTTAAAGTGACACCAGATCCGGTGACCTTTGGGACATGGTTTGACCCCCAATAGGAATGTGCGATCATCATGAAACCTTCAGATCACTTACAACTCAATAGATTCTACCTTCTTGTAACGTTTGAGCCTGATTGGACCTTGTTTTCACACAAATGAACCCAGAATGATGTGAAATTGTGCTTCGTGCAACGTAATTCTGGGTGCCATTTACAAACCATAAGTGCTAATGACTCCATTCCTTTTTGTGGTTGTAGGGGCTGTTGATTGGAGTACTCTGAAACAAACCTGATCACTCTAGGACATTCAGAAGCCAAGTTATGAGCCCAGAAATGTGTAACTGGACTACTTTAAATTGACACCAGATCCGGTGACCTTTGGGACATGGTTTGACCCCCTTAGGAAAGTGCTATCATCATGAAACGTTCAGATCACTTACAACTCAATAGATTCTACCTTCCTGTAACGTTTCACCCTGATTGGACCTTGTTTTCACACAAATGAAACCAGAATGATGTGAAATTGTGCTTCGTGCAACATAATTCTGGGTGCCATTTACAAACCATAAGTGCTAATGACTCCATTCCTTTTTGTGGTTGTAGGGGCTGTTGATTGGAGTACACTAAAACAAACCTGATCTCTCTAGGACATTCAGAAGCCAAGTTATAAGCCCACAAAGGTGTAACTGGACTACTCCTTTAAAGTGACACCAGATCCTGTGACCTTTGGGACATGGTTTGACCCCCTTAGGAAAGTGCTATCATCATGAAACGTTCAGATCACTTACAACTCAATAGATTCTACCTTCCTGTAACGTTTCAGCCTGATTGGACCTTGTTTTCACACAAATGAACCCAGAATGATGTGAAATTGTGCTTCGTGCAACATAATTCTGGGTGCAATTTAAAAACCATAAGTGCTAACGACTCCATTCCTTTTTGGGGTAATGGGGGCTGTTGATTGGAGTACACTAAAACAAACCTGACTTCACTAGGACATTAAGAAGCCAAGTTATAAGCCCACAAATGTGTAACTGGACTACTTCTTTAAATTGACACCAGATCTGGTGACCTTTGGGACATGGTTTGACCCCCTTAGGAAAGTGCAATCAACATGAAACGTTCAGATCACTTACAACTCAATAGATTCTACCTTCCTGTAATATTTCAGCCTGATTGGACCTTGTTTTCACACAAATGAACCCAGAATGATGTGAAATTGTGCTTCGTGCAACATAATTCTGGGTGCCATTTAAAACCGATAAGTGCTAATGACTCCATTCCTTTTTGTGGTTGTAGGGGCTGTTGATTGGAGTACACTAAAAAAAACCTGACCTCTCTAGGACATTCAGAAGCCAAGTTATAAGCCCACAAATGTGCAACTGGACTACTTTAAATTGACACCAGATCTGGTGACCTTTGGGACATGGTTTGACCCCCTTAGGAAAGTGCTATCGTCATCAAACGTTCAGATCACTTACAACTCAATAGATTCTACCTTCCTGTAACGTTTCAGCCTGATTGGACCTTGTTTTCACACAAATGAACCCAGAATGATGTGAAATTGTGCTTCGTGCAACATAATTCTGGGTGCCATTGAAAAACCATAAGTGCTAATGACTCCATTCATTTTTGGGGTAATGGGGGCTGTTAATTGGAGTACTCTAAAACAAACCTGACCTCTCTAGGATAATCAGAAGCCAAGTTATAAGCCCACAAATGTGTAATTGGACTACTTCTTTAAAGTGACACCAGGCCCGGTGACCGTTGGGACATGGTTTGACCCGCTATAGGAATGTGCGATCATCTTGAAACGTTCAGATCACTTACAACTCAATAGATTCTACCTTCTTGGAACGTTTCAGCCTGATTGGACCTTGTTTTCACACAAATGGACCCAGAATGATGTGAAATTGTGCTTCGTGCAACATAATTCTGGGTGCCATTTACAAACCATAAGTGCTAATGACTCCATTCCTTTTTGTGGTTGTAGGGCCTGTTGATTGGAGTACACTAAAACAAACCTGATCTCTCTAGGACATTAAGAAGCCAAGTTATAAGCCCACAAATGTGTAACTGGACTACTTCTTTAAATTGACACCAGATCTGGTGACCTTTGGGACATGGTTTGACCCCCTTAGGAAAGTGCAATCAACATGAAACGTTCAGATCACTTACAACTCAATAGATTCTACATTCTTGTAACGTTTCAGCCTGATTGGACCTTGTTTTCACACAAATGGACCCAGAATGATGTGAAATTGTGCTTCGTGCAACGTAATTCTGGGTGCCATTTACAAACCAGAAGTGCTAATGACTCCATTCCTTTTTTGTGGTTGTAGGGGCTGTTGATTGGAGTACATTAAAACAAACCTGATCTCTCTAGGACATTCAGAAGCCAAGTTATAAGCCCACAAATGTGTAACTGGACTACTTTAAATTGACACCAGATCCGGTGACCTTTGGGACATGTTTTGACCCCCTATAGGAATGTGCTATCATCATGAAACGTTCAGATCACTTACAATTCAATAGATTCTACCTTTCTGTAACGTTTCAGCCTGATTGGACCTTGTTTTCACACAAATGGACCCAGAATGATGTGAAATTGTGCTTCGTGCATCATAATTCTGGGTGCCATTTACAAACCATAAGTGCTAATGACTCCATTCCTTTTTTTGGTTGTAGGGGCTGTTGATTGGAGTACACTAAAACAAACCTGACCTCTCTAGGACATTCAGAAGCCAAGTTATAAGCCCACAAATGTGTAACTGGACTACTTCTTTAAAGTGACACCAGATCTGGTGACCTTTGGGACATGGTTTGACCCCCTATAGGAATGTGCGATCATCATGAAATGTTCAGATCACTTACAACTCAATAGATTATACCTTCTTGTAACGTTTCAGCCTGATTGGACCTTGTTTTCACACAAATGGACCCAGAATGATGTGAAATTGTGCTTCATGCAACATAATTCTGGGTGCCATTTACAAACCATAAGTGCTTATGACTCCATTCCTTTTTGTGGTTGTAGGGGCTGTTGATTGGACTACACTAAAACAAACCTGATCTCTCTAGGACATTCAGAAGCCAAGTTATAAGCCCACAAATGTGTAACTGGACTACTTCTTTAAATTGACACCAGAGCCGGTGACCTTTGGGACATGGTTTGACCCCCTATTGGAATGTGCGATCATCATGAAACGTTCAGATCACTTACAACTCAATGGATTCTACCTTCTTGTAACGTTTCAGCCTGATTGGACCTTGTTTTCACACAAATTAACCCAGAATGATGTGAAATTGTGCTTCGTGCAACATAATTCTGGGTGCCATTTACAAACCATAAGTGCTAATGACTCCATTCCTTTTTGTGGTTGTAGGGGCTGTTGATTGGAGTACACTAAAACAAACCTGATCTCTCTAGGACATTCAGAAGCCAAGTTATAAGCCCACAAATGTGTAACTGGACTACTTCTTTAAATTGACACCAGATCCGGTGACCTTTGGGACATGGTTTGACCCCCTTAGGAATGTGCGATCATCATGAAACGTTAAGATCACTTACAACTCAATAGATTCTACATTCCTGTAACGTTTCAGCCTGATTGGACCTTGTTTTCACACAAATGAACCCAGAATGATGTGAAATTGTGCTTCGTGCAACATAATTCTGGGTGCCATTTAAAAACCATAAGTGCTAATGACTCCATTCCTTTTTGTGGTTGTAGGGGCTGTTGATTGGAGTACACTAAAACAAACCTGATCTCTCTAGGACATTCAGAAGCCAAGTTATAAGCCCACAAATGTGTAACTGGACTACTTCTTTAAAGTGACACCAGATCCGGTGACCTTTGGGACATGGTTTGACCCCCAATAGGAATGTGCGATCATCATGAAACGTTCAGATCACTTACAACTCAATAGATTCTACCTTCTTGTAACGTTTGAGCCCGATTGGACCTTGTTTTCACACAAATGAACCCAGAATGATGTGAAATTGTGCTTCGTGCAACGTAATTCTGGGTGCCATTTACAAACCATAAGTGCTAATGACTCCATTCCTTTTTGTGGTTGTAGGGACTGTTGATTGGAGTACTCTGAAACAAACCTGATCACTCTAGGACATTCAGAAGCCAAGTTATGAGCCCAGAAATGTGTAACTGGACTACTTTAAATTGACACCAGATCCGGTGACCTTTGGGACATGGTTTGACCCCCTATAGGAAAGTGCTATCATCATGAAACGTTCAGATCACTTACAACTCAACAGATTCTACCTTCCTGTAACGTTTCAGCCTGATTGGACCTTGTTTTCACACAAATGAAACCAGAATGATGTGAAATTGTGCTTCGTGCAACATAATTCTGGGTGCCATTTACAAACCATAAGAGCTAATGACTCCATTCCTTTTTGTGGTTGTAGGGGTTGTTGATTGGAGTACACTAAAACAAACCTGATCTCTCTAGGACATTCAGAAGCCAAGTTATAAGCCCACAAAGGTGTAACTGGACTACTTCTTTAAAGTGACACCAGATCCGGTGACCTTTGGGACATGGTTTGACCCCCTTAGGAAAGTGCTATCATCATGAAACGTTCAGATCACTTACAACTCAATAGATTCTACCTTCCTGTAACGTTTCAGCCCGATTGGACCTTGTTTTCACACAAATGAACCCAGAATGATGTGAAATTGTGCTTCGTGCAACATAATTCTGGGTGCAATTTAAAAACCATAAGTGCTAATGACTCCATTCCTTTTTGTGGTTGTAGGGGCTGTTGATTGGAGTACACTAAAACAAACCTGACCTCTCTAGGACATTCAGAAGCCAAGTTATAAGCCCACAAATGTGTAACTGGACTACTTCTTTAAAGTGACACCAGATCTGGTGACCTTTGGGACATGGTTTGACCCCCTATAGGAATGTGCGATCATCATGAAACGTTCAGATCACTTACAACTCAATAGATTATACCTTCTTGTAACGTTTCAGCCTGATTGGACCTTGTTTTCACACAAATGGACCCAGAATGATGTGAAATTGTGCTTCATGCAACATAATTCTGGGTGCCATTTACAAACCATAAGTGCTTATGACTCCATTCCTTTTTGTGGTTGTAGGGGCTGTTGATTGGAGTACACTAAAACAAACCTGATCTCTCTAGGACATTCAGAAGCCAAGTTATAAGCCCACAAATGTGTAACTGGACTACTTCTTTAAATTGACACCAGAGCCGGTGACCTTTGGGACATGGTTTGACCCCCTTAGGAAAGTGCTATCATCATGAAACGTTCAGATCACTTACAACTCAATAGATTCTACCTTCCTGTAACGTTTCAGCCTGATTGGACCTTGTTTTCACACAAATGAAACCAGAATGATGTGAAATTGTGCTTCGTGCAACATAATTCTGGGTGCCATTTACAAACCATAAGTGCTAATGACTCCATTCCTTTTTGTGGTTGTAGGGGCTGTTGATTGGAGTACACTAAAACAAACCTGATCTCTCTAGGACATTCAGAAGCCAAGTTATAAGCCCACAAAGGTGTAACTGGACTACTTCTTTAAAGTGACACCAGATCCGGTGACCTTTGGGACATGGTTTGACCCCCTTAGGAAAGTGCTATCATCATGAAACGTTCAGATCACTTACAACTCAATAGATTCTACCTTCCTGTAACGTTTCAGCCCGATTGGACCTTGTTTTCACACAAATGAACCCAGAATGATGTGAAATTGTGCTTCGTGCAACATAATTCTGGGTGCAATTTAAAAACCATAAGTGCTAATGACTCCATTCCTTTTTGTGGTTGTAGGGGCTGTTGATTGGAGTACACTAAAACAAACCTGACCTCTCTAGGACATTCAGAAGCCAAGTTATAAGCCCACAAATGTGTAACTGGACTACTTCTTTAAAGTGACACCAGATCTGGTGACCTTTGGGACATGGTTTGACCCCCTATAGGAATGTGCGATCATCATGAAACGTTCAGATCACTTACAACTCAATAGATTATACCTTCTTGTAACGTTTCAGCCTGATTGGACCTTGTTTTCACACAAATGGACCCAGAATGATGTGAAATTGTGCTTCATGCAACATAATTCTGGGTGCCATTTACAAACCATAAGTGCTTATGACTCCATTCCTTTTTGTGGTTGTAGGGGCTGTTGATTGGAGTACACTAAAACAAACCTGATCTCTCTAGGACATTCAGAAGCCAAGTTATAAGCCCACAAATGTGTAACTGGACTACTTCTTTAAATTGACACCAGAGCCGGTGACCTTTGGGACATGGTTTGACCCCCTATTGGAATGTGCGATCATCATGAAACGTTCAGATCACTTACAACTCAATGGAATCTACCTTCTTGTAACGTTTCAGCCTGATTGGACCTTGTTTTCACACAAATGAACCCAGAATGATGTGAAATTGTGCTTCGTGCAACATAATTCTGGGTGCCATTTACAAACCATAAGTGCTAATGACTCCATTCCTTTTTGTGGTTGTAGGGGCTGTTGATTGGAGTACACTAAAACAAACCTGATCTCTCTAGGACATTCAGAAGCCAAGTTATAAGCCCACAAATGTGTAACTGGACTACTTCTTTAAAGTGACACCAGATCCGGTGACCTTTGGGACATGGTTTGACCCCCAATAGGAATGTGCGATCATCATGAAACGTTCAGATCACTTACAACTCAATAGATTCTACTTTCTTGTAACGTTTGAGCCTGATTGGACCTTGTTTTCACACAAATGAACCCAGAATGATGTGAAATTGTGCTTCGTGCAACGTAATTCTGGGTGCCATTTACAAACCATAAGTGCTAATGACTCCATTCCTTTTTGTGGTTGTAGGGACTGTTGATTGGAGTACTCTGAAACAAACCTGATCACTCTAGGACATTCAGAAGCCAAGTTATGAGCCCAGAAATGTGTAACTGGACTACTTTAAATTGACACCAGATCCGGTGACCTTTGGGACATGGTTTGACCCCCTATAGGAAAGTGCTATCATCATGAAACGTTCAGATCACTTACAGCTCAACAGATTCTACCTTCCTGTAACGTTTCAGCCTGATTGGACCTTGTTTTCACACAAATGAAACCAGAATGATGTGAAATTGTGCTTCGTGCAACATAATTCTGGGTGCCATTTACAAACCATAAGAGCTAATGACTCCATTCCTTTTTGTGGTTGTAGGGGTTGTTGATTGGAGTACACTAAAACAAACCTGATCTCTCTAGGACATTCAGAAGCCAAGTTATAAGCCCACAAAGGTGTAACTGGACTACTTCTTTAAAGTGACACCAGATCCGGTGACCTTTGGGACATGGTTTGACCCCCTATAGGAATGTGCGATCATCATGAAACGTTCAGATCACTTACAACTCAATAGATTCTACCTTCTTGTAACGTTTCAGCCTGATTGGACCTTGTTTTCACACAAATGGACCCAGAATGATGTGAAATTGTGCTTCGTGCAAGATAATTCTGGGTGCCATTTACAAACCATAAGTGCTAATGACTCCATTCCTTTTTGTGGTTGTAGGGGCTGTTGATTGGAGTACACTAAAACAAGCCTGACCTCTCTAGGACATTCAGGAGCCAAGTTATAAGCCCACAAAGGTGTAACTGGACTACTTCTTTAAAGTGACACCAGGCCCGGTGACCTTTGGGACATGGTTTGACCCCCTATAGGAATGTGCGATCATCATGAAACGTTCAGATCACTTACAACTCAATAGATCCTACCTTTCTGTAACGTTTCAGCCTGATTGGACCTTGTTTTCACACAAATGAACCCAGAATGATGTGAAATTGTGCTTTGTGCAACATAATTCTGGGTGCCATTTACAAACCATAAGTGCTAATGACTCCATTCCTTTTTGTGGTTGTAGGGGCTGTTGATTGGAGTACTCTGAAACAAACCTGATCACTCTAGGACATTCAGAAGCCAAGTTATGAGCCCAGAAATGTGTAACTGGACTACTTTAAATTGACACCAGATCCGGTGACCTTTGGGACATGGTTTGACCCCCTATAGGAAAGTGCTATCATCATGAAACGTTCAGATCACTTACAACTCAACAGATTCTACCTTCCTGTAACGTTTCAGCCTGATTGGACCTTGTTTTCACACAAATGAAACCAGAATGATGTGAAATTGTGCTTCGTGCAACATAATTCTGGGTGCCATTTACAAACCATAAGTGCTAATGACTCCATTCCTTTTTGTGGTTGTAGGGGCTGTTGATTGGAGTACACTAAAACAAACCTGATCTCTCTAGGACATTCAGAAGCCAAGTTATAAGCCCACAAAGGTGTAACTGGACTACTTCTTTAAAGTGACACCAGATCCGGTGACCTTTGGGACATGGTTTGACCCCCTTAGGAAAGTGCTATCATCATGAAACGTTCAGATCACTTACAACTCAATAGATTCTACCTTCCTGTAACGTTTCAGCCCGATTGGACCTTGTTTTCACACAAATGAACCCAGAATGATGTGAAATTGTGCTTCGTGCAACATAATTCTGGGTGCAATTTAAAAACCATAAGTGCTAACGACTCCATTCCTTTTTGGGGTAATGGGGGCTGTTGATTGGAGTACACTAAAACAAACCTGACTTCTCTAGGACATTCAGAAGCCAAGTTATAAGCCCACAAATGTGTAACTGGACTACTTCTTTAAATTGACACCAGATCTGGTGACCTTTGGGACATGGTTTGACCCCCTTAGGAAAGTGCAATCAACATGAAACGTTCAGATCACTTACAACTCAATAGATTCTACCTTCCTGTAACGTTTCAGCCTGATTGGACCTTGTTTTCACACAAATGAACCCAGAATGATGTGATATTGTGCTTCGTGCAACATAATTCTGGGTGCCATTTAAAACCGATAAGTGCTAATGACTCCATTCCTTTTTGTGGTTGTAGGGGCTGTTGATTGGAGTACACTAAAAAAACCTGATCTCTCTAGGACATTCAGAAGCCAAGTTATAAGCCCACAAATGTGTAACTGGACTACTTTAAATTGACACCAGATCTGGTGAACTTTGGGACATGGTTTGACCCCCTTAGGAAAGTGCTAACGTCATAAAACGTTCAGATCACTTACAACTCAATAGATTCTACCTTCCTGTAACGTTTCAGCCTGATTGGACCTTGTTTTCACACAAATGAACCCAGAATGATGTGAAATTGTGCTTCGTGCAACATCATTCTGGGTGCCATTTAAAAACCATAAGTGCTAATGACTCCATTCCTATTTGGGGTAATGGGGGCTGTTAATTGGAGTACTCTAAAACAAACCTGACCTCTCTAGGATATTCAGAAGCCAAGTTATAATCCCACAAATGTGTAACTGGACTACTTCTTTAAAAAGACACCAGGCCCGGTGACCTTTGGGACATGGTTTGATACCCTATAGGAATGTGCGATCATCATGAAACGTTCAGATCACTTACAACTCAATAGATTCTACCTTCCTGTAACGTTTCAGCCTGATTGCACCTTGTTTTCACACAAATGAAACCAGAATGATGTGAAATTGTGCTTTGTGCAACATAATTCTGGGTGCCATTTAAAACCGATAAGTGCTAATGACTCCATTCCTTTTTGTGGATGTAGGGGCTGTTGATTGGAGTACACTAAAACAAACCTGATCTCTCTAGGACATTCAGAAGCCAAGTTATAAGCCCACAAATGTGTAACTGGACTACTTTAAATTGACACTAGATGCGGTGACCTTTGGGACAAGGTTTGACCCCTTTAGGAAAGCGCTATCGTCATGAAACGTTCAGATCACTTACAACTCAATAGATTCTACCTTTCTGTAACGTTTCAGCCTGATTGGACCTTGTTTTCACACAAATGAACCCAGAATGATGTGAAATTGTGCTTCGTGCAACATAATTCTGGGTGCAATTTAAAAACCATAAGTGCTAACGACTCCATTCCTTTTTGGGGTAATGGGGGCTGTTGATTGGAGTACACTAAAACAAACCTGACTTCACTAGGACATTCAGAAGCCAAGTTATAAGCCCACAAATGTGTAACTGGACTACTTCTTTAAAGTGACACCAGGCCCGGTGACCTTTGAGACATGGTTTGACCCTCTATAGGAATGTGCTATCATCTTGAAACATTCATATGTCAATTACAACTCAATAGATTCTACATTCTTGTAACGTTTCAGCCTGATTGGACCTTGTTTTCACACAAATGGACCCAGAATGATGTGAAATTGTGCTTCATGCAACATAATTCTGGGTGCCATTTACAAACCATAAGTGCTTATGACTCCATTCCTTTTTGTGGTTGTAGGGGCTGTTGATTGGAGTACACTAAAACAAACCTGATCTCTCTAGGACATTCAGAAGCCAAGTTATAAGCCCACAAATGTGTAACTGGACTACTTCTTTAAATTGACACCAGAGCCGGTGACCTTTGGGACATGGTTTGACCCCCTATTGGAATGTGCGATCATCATGAAACGTTCAGATCACTTACAACTCAATGGATTCTACCTTCTTGTAACGTTTCAGCCTGATTGGACCTTGTTTTCACACAAATTAACCCAGAATGATGTGAAATTGTGCTTCGTGCAACATAATTCTGGGTGCCATTTACAAACCATAAGTGCTAATGACTCCATTCCTTTTTGTGGTTGTAGGGGCTGTTGATTGGAGTACACTAAAACAAACCTGATCTCTCTAGGACATTCAGAAGCCAAGTTATAAGCCCACAAATGTGTAACTGGACTACTTCTTTAAATTGACACCAGATCCGGTGACCTTTGGGACATGGTTTGACCCCCTTAGGAATGTGCGATCATCACGAAACGTTCAGATCACTTACAACTCAATAGATTCTACCTTCCTGTAACGTTTCAGCCTGATTGGACCTCGTTTTCACACAAATGAACCCAGAATGATGTGAAATTGTGCTTCGTGCAATGTAATTCTGGGTGCCATTTACAAACCATAAGTGCTAATGACTCCATTCCTTTTTGTGGTTGTAGGGGCTGTTGATTGGAGTACTCTGAAACAAACCTGATCACTCTAGGACATTCAGAAGCCAAGTTATGAGCCCAGAAATGTGTAACTGGACTACTTTAAATTGACACCAGATCCGGTGACCTTTGGGACATGGTTTGACCCCCTATAGGAAAGTGCTATCATCATGAAACGTTCAGATCACTTACAACTCAACAGATTCTACCTTCCTGTAACGTTTCAGCCCGATTGGACCTTGTTTTCACACAAATGAAACCAGAATGATGTGAAATTGTGCTTCGTGCAACATAATTCTGGGTGCCATTTACAAACCATAAGTGCTAATGACTCCATTCCTTTTTGTGGTTGTAGGGGTTGTTGATTGGAGTACACTAAAACAAACCTGATCTCTCTAGGACATTCAGAAGCCAAGTTATAAGCCCACAAAGGTGTAACTGGACTACTTCTTTAAAGTGACACCAGATCCGGTGACCTTTGGGACATGGTTTGACCCCCTATAGGAATGTGCGATCATCATGAAACGTTCAGATCACTTACAACTCAATAGATTCTACCTTCTTGTAACGTTTCAGCCTGATTGGACCTTGTTTTCACACAAATGGACCCAGAATGATGTGAAATTGTGCTTCGTGCAACATAATTCTGGGTGCCATTTACAAACCATAAGTGCTAATGACTCCATTCCTTTTTGTGGTTGTAGGGGCTGTTGATTGGAGTACACTAAAACAAGCCTGACCTCTCTAGGACATTCAGGAGCCAAGTTATAAGCCCACAAAGGTGTAACTGGACTACTTCTTTAAAGTGACACCAGGCCCGGTGACCTTTGGGACATGGTTTGACCCCCTATAGGAATGTGCGATCATCATGAAACGTTCAGATCACTTACAACTCAATAGATCCTACCTTTCTGTAACGTTTCAGCCCTATTGGACCTTGTTTTCACACAAATGAACCCAGAATGATGTGAAATTGTGCTTTGTGCAACATAATTCTGGGTGCCATTTACAAACCATAAGTGCTAATGACTCCATTCCTTTTTGTGGTTGTAGGGGCTGTTGATTGTAGTACTCTTATACAAACCTGATCACTCTAGGACATTCAGAAGCCAAGTTATGAGCCCAGAAATGTGTAACTGGACTACTTTAAATTGACACCAGATCCGGTGACCTTTGGGACATGGTTTGACCCCCTTAGGAAAGTGCTATCATCATGAAACGTTCAGATCACTTACAACTCATTAGATTCTACCTTCCTGTAACGTTTCAGCCTGATTGGACCTTGTTTTCACACAAATGAACCCAGAATGATGTGAAATTGTGCTTCGTGCAACATAATTCTGGGTGCAATTTAAAAACCATAAGTGCTAATGACTCCATTCCTTTTTGGGGTACTGTGGGCTGTTGATTGGAGTACACTAAAACAAACCTGACTTCTCTAGGACATTCAGAAGCCAAGTTATAAGCCCACAAATGTGTAACTGGACTACTTTAAATTGACACCAGATCTGGTGAACTTTGGGACATGGTTTGACCCCCTTAGGAAAGTGCTATCGTCATGAAACGTTCAGATCACTTACAACTCAATAGATTCTACCTTCCTGTAACGTTTCAGCCTGATTGGACCTTGTTTTCACACAAATGAACCCAGAATGATGTGAAATTGTGCTTCGTGCAACATCATTCTGGGTGCCATTTAAAAACCATAAGTGCTAATGACTCCATTCCTATTTGGGGTAATGGGGGCTGTTATTTGGAGTACTCTAAAACAAACCTGACCTCTCTAGGATATTCAGAAGCCAAGTTATAATCCCACAAATGTGTAACTGGACTACTTCTTTAAAAAGACACCAGGCCCGGTGACCTTTGGGACATGGTTTGATACCCTATAGGAATGTGCGATCATCATGAAACGTTCAGATCACTTACAACTCAATAGATTCTACCTTCCTGTAACGTTTCAGCCTGATTGCACCTTGTTTTCACACAAATGAAACCAGAATGATGTGAAATTGTGCTTTGTGCAACATAATTCTGGGTGCCATTTAAAACCGATAAGTGCTAATGACTCCATTCCTTTTTGTGGATGTAGGGGCTGTTGATTGGAGTACACTAAAACAAACCTGATCTCTCTAGGACATTCAGAAGCCAAGTTATAAGCCCACAAATGTGTAACTGGACTACTTTAAATTGACACTAGATGCGGTGACCTTTGGGACAAGGTTTGACCCCCTTAGGAAAGCGCTATCGTCATGAAACGTTCAGATCACTTACAACTCAATAGATTCTACCTTTCTGTAACGTTTCAGCCTGATTGGACCTTGTTTTCACACAAATGGACCCAGAATGATGTGAAATTGTGCTTCGTGCAACATAATTCTGGGTGCCATTTAAAACCCATAAGTGCTAATGACTCCATTCCTGTTTGTGGTTGTAGGGGCTGTTGATTGGAGTACACTAAAACAAACCTGATCTCTCTAGGACATTCAGAAGCCAAGTTATAAGCCCACAAATGTGTAACTGGACTACTTTAATTGACACCAGATCCGGTGACCTTTGGGACATGGTTAGACCCCCTTAGGAAAGTGCTATCGTCATGAAACGTTCAGATCACTTACAACTCAATAGATTCTACCTTCCTGTAACGTTTCAGCCTGATTGGACCTTGTTTTCACACAAATGAACCCAGAATGATGTGAAATTGTGCTTCGTGCAACATAATTATGGGTGCCATTTAAAAACCATAAGCGCTAACGACTCCATTCCTTTTTGGGGTAATGGGGGCTGTTAATTGGAGTACTCTAAATTAAACCTGACCTCTCTAGGATATTCAGAAGCCAAGTTATAAGCCCACAAAGGTGTAACTGCACTACTTCTTTAAAGTGACATCAGGTCCGGTGACCATTGAGACATGGTTTGACCCCCTATAGGAATGTGCGATCATCATGAAACGTTCAGATCACTTACAACTCAATAGATTCTACCTTCTGTAACGTTTCAGCTTGAATGGACCTTGTTTTCACACAAATGAACCCAGAATGATGTGAAATTGTGCTTTGTGCAACATAATTCTGGGTGCCATTTACAAACCATAAGTGCTAATGACTCCATTCCTTTTTGTGGTTGTAGGGGCTGTTGATTGGAGTACTCTGAAACAAACCTGATCACTCTAGGACATTCAGAAGCCAAGTTATGAGCCTAGAAATGTGAAACTGGACTACTTTAAATTGACACGAGATCCGGTGACCTTTGGGACATGGTTTGACCCCCTTAGGAAATTGCTATCATCATGAAACGTTCAGATCACTTACAACTCAATCGATTCTACCTTCCTCTAACGTTTCAGCCTGATTGGACCTTGTTTTCACACAAATGAAACCAGAATGATGTGAAATTGTGCTTCGTGCAACATAATTCTGGATGCCATTTACAAACCATAAGTGCTAATGACTCCATTCCTTTTTGTGGTTGTAGGGGCTGTTGATTGGAGTACACTAAAACAAACCTGATCTCTGTAGGACATTCAGAAGCCAAGTTATAAGCCCACAAAGGTGTAACTGGACTACTTCTTTAAAGTGACACCAGATCCGGTGACCTTTGGGACATGGTTTGACCCCCTATAGGAATGTGCGATCATCATGAAACGTTCAGATCACTTACAACTCAATAGATTCTACCTTCTTGAAACGTTTCAGCCTGATTGGACCTTGTTTTCACACAAATGGACCCAGATTGATGTGAAATTGTGCTTCGTGCAACATAATTCTAGGTGCCATTTACAAACCATAAGTGCTAATGACTCCATTCCTTTTTGTGGTTGTAGGGGCTGTTGATTGGAGTACACTAAAACAAGCCTGACCTCTCTAGGACATTCACAAGCCATGTTATAAGCCCACAAAGGTGTAACTGGACTACTTCTTTAAAGTGACACCAGGCCCGGTGACCTTTGGGACAAGGTTTGACCCCTTTAGGAAAGCGCTATCGTCATGAAACGTTCAGATCACTTACAACTCAATAGATTCTACCTTTCTGTAACGTTTCAGCCTGATTGGACCTTGTTTTCACACAAATGAACCCAGAATGATGTGAAATTGTGCTTCGTGCAACATAATTCTGGGTGCAATTTAAAAACCATAAGTGCTAACGACTCCATTCCTTTTTGGGGTAATGGGGGCTGTTGATTGGAGTACACTAAAACAAACCTGACTTCACTAGGACATTCAGAAGCCAAGTTATAAGCCCACAAATGTGTAACTGGACTACTTCTTTAAAGTGACACCAGGCCCGGTGACCTTTGAGACATGGTTTGACCCTCTATAGGAATGTGCTATCATCTTGAAACATTCATATGTCAATTACAACTCAATAGATTCTACATTCTTGTAACGTTTCAGCCTGATTGGACCTTGTTTTCACACAAATGGACCCAGAATGATGTGAAATTGTGCTTCATGCAACATAATTCTGGGTGCCATTTACAAACCATAAGTGCTTATGACTCCATTCCTTTTTGTGGTTGTAGGGGCTGTTGATTGGAGTACACTAAAACAAACCTGATCTCTCTAGGACATTCAGAAGCCAAGTTATAAGCCCACAAATGTGTAACTGGACTACTTCTTTAAATTGACACCAGAGCCGGTGACCTTTGGGACATGGTTTGACCCCCTATTGGAATGTGCGATCATCATGAAACGTTCAGATCACTTACAACTCAATGGATTCTACCTTCTTGTAACGTTTCAGCCTGATTGGACCTTGTTTTCACACAAATTAACCCAGAATGATGTGAAATTGTGCTTCGTGCAACATAATTCTGGGTGCCATTTACAAACCATAAGTGCTAATGACTCCATTCCTTTTTGTGGTTGTAGGGGCTGTTGATTGGAGTACACTAAAACAAACCTGATCTCTCTAGGACATTCAGAAGCCAAGTTATAAGCCCACAAATGTGTAACTGGACTACTTCTTTAAATTGACACCAGATCCGGTGACCTTTGGGACATGGTTTGACCCCCTTAGGAATGTGCGATCATCACGAAACGTTCAGATCACTTACAACTCAATAGATTCTACCTTCCTGTAACGTTTCAGCCTGATTGGACCTTGTTTTCACACAAATGAACCCAGAATGATGTGAAATTGTGCTTCGTGCAATGTAATTCTGGGTGCCATTTACAAACCATAAGTGCTAATGACTCCATTCCTTTTTGTGGTTGTAGGGGCTGTTGATTGGAGTACTCTGAAACAAACCTGATCACTCTAGGACATTCAGAAGCCAAGTTATGAGCCCAGAAATGTGTAACTGGACTACTTTAAATTGACACCAGATCCGGTGACCTTTGGGACATGGTTTGACCCCCTATAGGAAAGTGCTATCATCATGAAACGTTCAGATCACTTACAACTCAACAGATTCTACCTTCCTGTAACGTTTCAGCCCGATTGGACCTTGTTTTCACACAAATGAAACCAGAATGATGTGAAATTGTGCTTCGTGCAACATAATTCTGGGTGCCATTTACAAACCATAAGTGCTAATGACTCCATTCCTTTTTGTGGTTGTAGGGGTTGTTGATTGGAGTACACTAAAACAAACCTGATCTCTCTAGGACATTCAGAAGCCAAGTTATAAGCCCACAAAGGTGTAACTGGACTACTTCTTTAAAGTGACACCAGATCCGGTGACCTTTGGGACATGGTTTGACCCCCTATAGGAATGTGCGATCATCATGAAACGTTCAGATCACTTACAACTCAATAGATTCTACCTTCTTGTAACGTTTCAGCCTGATTGGACCTTGTTTTCACACAAATGGACCCAGAATGATGTGAAATTGTGCTTCGTGCAACATAATTCTGGGTGCCATTTACAAACCATAAGTGCTAATGACTCCATTCCTTTTTGTGGTTGTAGGGGCTGTTGATTGGAGTACACTAAAACAAGCCTGACCTCTCTAGGACATTCAGGAGCCAAGTTATAAGCCCACAAAGGTGTAACTGGACTACTTCTTTAAAGTGACACCAGGCCCGGTGACCTTTGGGACATGGTTTGACCCCCTATAGGAATGTGCGATCATCATGAAACGTTCAGATCACTTACAACTCAATAGATCCTACCTTTCTGTAACGTTTCAGCCCTATTGGACCTTGTTTTCACACAAATGAACCCAGAATGATGTGAAATTGTGCTTTGTGCAACATAATTCTGGGTGCCATTTACAAACCATAAGTGCTAATGACTCCACTCCTTTTTGTGGTTGTAGGGGCTGTTGATTGGAGTACTCTTATACAAACCTGATCACTCTAGGACATTCAGAAGCCAAGTTATGAGCCCAGAAATGTGTAACTGGACTACTATAAATTGACACCAGATCCGGTGACCTTTGGGACATGGTTTGACCCCCTTAGGAAAGTGCTATCATCATGAAACGTTCAGATCACTTACAACTCAATAGATTCTACCTTACTGTAACGTTTCAGCCTGATTGGACCTTGTTTTCACACAAATGAACCCAGAATGATGTGAAATTGTGCTTCGTGCAACATAATTCTGGGTGCAATTTAAAAACCATAAGTGCTAACGACTCCATTCCTTTTTGGGGTACTGTGGGCTGTTGATTGGAGTACACTAAAACAAACCTGACTTCTCTAGGACATTCAGAAGCCAAGTTATAAGCCCACAAATGTGTAACTGGACTACTTCTTTAAATTGACACCAGATCTGGTGACCTTTGGGACATGGTTTGACCCCCTTAGGAAAGTGCAATCAACATGAAACGTTCAGATAACTTACAACTCAATAGATTCTACCTTCCTGTAACGTTTCAGCCTGATTGGACCTTGTTTTCACACAAATGAACCCAGAATGATGTGATATTGTGCTTCGTGCAACATAATTCTGGGTGCCATTTAAAACAGATAAGTGCTAATGACTCCATTCCTTTTTGTGGTTGTAGGGGCTGTTGATTGGAGTACACTAAAAAAAACCTGATCTCTCTAGGACATTCAGAAGCCAAGTTATAAGCCCACAAATGTGTAACTGGACTACTTTAAATTGACACCAGATCTGGTTAACTTTGGGACATGGTTTGACCCCCTTAGGAAAGTGCTATCGTCATGAAACGTTCAGATCACTTACAACTCAATAGATTCTACCTTCCTGTAACGTTTCAGCCTGATTGGACCTTGTTTTCACACAAATGAACCCAGAATGATGTGAAATTGTGCTTCGTGCAACATCATTCTGGGTGCCATTTAAAAACCATAAGTGCTAATGACTCCATTCCTATTTGGGGTAATGGGGGCTGTTAATTGGAGTACTCTAAAACAAACCTGACCTCTCTAGGATATTCAGAAGCCAAGTTATAATCCCACAAATGTGTAACTGGACTACTTCTTTAAAAAGACACCAGGCCCGGTGACCTTTGGGACATGGTTTGATACCCTATAGGAATGTGCGATCATCATGAAACGTTCAGATCACTTACAACTCAATAGATTCTACCTTCCTGTAACGTTTCAGCCTGATTGCACCTTGTTTTCACACAAATGAAACCAGAATGATGTGAAATTGTGCTTTGTGCAACATAATTCTGGGTGCCATTTAAAACCGATAAGTGCTAATGACTCCATTCCTTTTTGTGGATGTAGGGGCTGTTGATTGGAGTACACTAAAACAAACCTGATCTCTCTAGGACATTCAGAAGCCAAGTTATAAGCCCACAAATGTGTAACTGGACTACTTTAAATTGACACTAGATGCGGTGACCTTTGGGACAAGGTTTGACCCCCTTAGGAAAGCGCTATCGTCATGAAACGTTCAGATCACTTGCAACTCAATAGATTCTACCTTTCTGTAACGTTTCAGCCTGATTGGACCTTGTTTTCACACAAATGGACCCAGAATGATGTGAAATTGTGCTTCGTGCAACATAATTCTGGGTGCCATTTAAAACCCATAAGTGCTAATGACTCCATTCCTGTTTGTGGTTGTAGGGGCTGTTGATTGGAGTACACTAAAACAAACCTGATCTCTCTAGGACATTCAGAAGCCAAGTTATAAGCCCACAAATGTGTAACTGGACTACTTTAATTGACACCAGATCCGGTGACCTTTGGGACATGGTTAGACCCCCTTAGGAAAGTGCTATCGTCATGAAACGTTCAGATCACTTACAACTCAATAGATTCTACCTTCCTGTAACGTTTCAGCCTGATTGGACCTTGTTTTCACACAAATGAACCCAGAATGATGTGAAATTGTGCTTCGTGCAACATAATTCTGGGTGCCATTTAAAAACCATAAGCGCTAACGACTCCATTCCTTTTTGGGGTAATGGGGGCTGTTAATTGGAGTACTCTAAATTAAACCTGACCTCTCTAGGATATTCAGAAGCCAAGTTATAAGCCCACAAAGGTGTAACTGCACTACTTCTTTAAAGTGACATCAGGTCCGGTGACCATTGAGACATGGTTTGACCCCCTATAGGAATGTGCGATCATCATGAAACGTTCAGATCACTTACAACTCAATAGATTCTACCTTCTGTAACGTTTCAGCTTGAATGGACCTTGTTTTCACACAAATGAACCCAGAATGATGTGAAATTGTGCTTTGTGCAACATAATTCTGGGTGCCATTTACAAACCATAAGTGCTAATGACTCCATTCCTTTTTGTGGTTGTAGGGGCTGTTGATTGGAGTACTCTGAAACAAACCTGATCACTCTAGGACATTCAGAAGCCAAGTTATGAGCCTAGAAATGTGAAACTGGACTACTTTAAATTGACACGAGATCCGGTGACCTTTGGGACATGGTTTGACCCCCTTAGGAAATTGCTATCATCATGAAACGTTCAGATCACTTACAACTCAATCGATTCTACCTTCCTCTAACGTTTCAGCCTGATTGGACCTTGTTTTCACACAAATGAAACCAGAATGATGTGAAATTGTGCTTCGTGCAACATAATTCTGGATGCCATTTACAAACCATAAGTGCTAATGACTCCATTCCTTTTTGTGGTTGTAGGGGCTGTTGATTGGAGTACACTAAAACAAACCTGATCTCTGTAGGACATTCAGAAGCCAAGTTATAAGCCCACAAAGGTGTAACTGGACTACTTCTTTAAAGTGACACCAGATCCGGTGACCTTTGGGACATGGTTTGACCCCCTATAGGAATGTGCGATCATCATGAAACGTTCAGATCACTTACAACTCAATAGATTCTACCGTCTTGTAACGTTTCAGCCTGATTGGACCTTGTTTTCACACAAATGGACCCAGATTGATGTGAAATTGTGCTTCGTGCAACATAATTCTAGGTGCCATTTACAAACCATAAGTGCTAATGACTCCATTCCTTTTTGTGGTTGTAGGGGCTGTTGATTGGAGTACACTAAAACAAGCCTGACCTCTCTAGGACATTCACAAGCCATGTTATAAGCCCACAAAGGTGTAACTGGACTACTTCTTTAAAGTGACACCAGGCCCGGTGACCTTTGGGACATGGTTTGACCCCCTATAGGAATGTGCGATCATCATGAAACAATCAGTTCACTTACAACTCAATAGATTCTACCTTCTTGTAACGTTTCAGCCTGATTGGACCTTGTTTTCACACAAATGGACCCAGAATGATGTGCAATTGTGCTTCGTGCAACATAATTCTGGGTGCCATTTACAAACCATAAGTGCTAATGACTCCATTCCTTTTTGTGGTTGTAGGGGCTGTTGATTGGAGTACACTAAAACAAGCCTGACCTCTCTAGCACATTCAGGAGCCAAATTATAAGCCCACAAAGGTGTAACTGGACTACTTCTTTAAAGTGACACCAGGCCCGGTGACCTTTAGGACATGGTTTGACCGCCTATAGGAATGTGCGATCATCATGAAACGTTCAGATCACTTACAACTCAATAGATCCTACGTTTCTGTAACGTTTCAGCCCTATTGGACCTTGTTTTCACACAAATGAACCCAGAATGATGTGAAATTGTGCTTTGTGCAACATAATTCTGGGTGCCATTTACAAACCATAAGTGCTAATGACTCCATTCCTTTTTGTGGTTGTAGGGACTGTTGATTGGAGTACTCTGAAACAAACCTGATCACTCTAGGGCATTCAGAAGCCGAGTTATGAGCCCAGAAATGTGTAACTGGACTACTTTAAATTGACACCAGATCCGGTGACCTTTGGGACTTGGTTTGACCCCCTTAGGAAAGTGCTATCATCATGAAACGTTCAGATCACTTACAACTCAATAGATTCTACCTTCCTGTAACGTTTCAGCCTGATTGCACCTTGTTTTCACACAAATGAAACCAGAATGATGTGAAATTGTGCTTCGTGCAACATAATTCTGGGTGCCATTTACAAACCATAAGTGCTAATGACTCCATTCCTTTTTGTGGTTGTAGGGGCTGTTGATTGGAGTACACTAAAACAAACCTGATCTCTCTAGGACATTCAGAAGCCAAGTTATAAGCCCAAAAAGGTGTAACTGGACTACTTCTTTAAAGTGACACCAGATCCGGTGATGTTTGGGACATGGTTTGACCCCCTATAGGAATGTGCGATCATCATGAAACGTTCAGATCACTTACAACTCAATAGATTCTACCTTCTTGTAACGTTTCAGCCTGATTGGAACTTGTTTTCACACAAATGGACCCAGAATGATGTGAAATTGTGCTTCTTGCAACATAATTCTGGGTGCCATTTACAAACCATAAGTGCTAATGACTCCATTCCTTTTTGTGGTTGTAGAGGCTGTTGATTGGAGTACACTAAAACAAGCCTGACCTCTCTAGGACATTCACAAGCCAAGTTATAAGCCCACAAAGGTGTAACTGGACTACTTCTTTAAAGTGACAACCGGCCCGGTGACCTTTGGGACATGGTTTGACCCCCTATAGGAATGTGCGATCATCATGAAATGTTCAGATCACTTACAACTCAATAGATTCTACCTTCTTGTAACGTTTCAGCCTGATTGGAACTTGTTTTCACACAAATGGACCCAGAATGATGTGAAATTGTGCTTCTTGCAACATAATTCTGGGTGCCATTTACAAACCATAAGTGCTAATGACTCCATTCCTTTTTGTGGTTGTAGAGGCTGTTGATTGGAGTACACTAAAACAAGCCTGACCTCTCTAGGACATTCAGAAGCCAAGTTATAAGCCCACAAAGGTGTAACTGGACTACTTCTTTAAAGTGACAACCGGCCCGGTGACCTTTGGGACATGGTTTGACCCCCTATAGGAATGTGCGATCATCATGAAACGTTCAGATCACTTACAACTCAATATATTCTACCTTCTTGTAACGTTTCAGCCTGATTGGACCTTGTTTTCACACAAATGGACCCAGAATGATGTGAAATTGTGCTTCGTGCAACATAATTCTGGGTGCCATTTACAAACCATAAGTGCTAATGACTCCATTCCTTTTTGTGGTTGTAGGGGCTGTTGATTGGAGTACACTAAAACAAGCCTGACCTCTCTAGGACATTCAGGAGCCAAGTTATAAGCCCACAAAGGTGTAACTGGACTACTTCTTTAAAGTGACACCAGGCCCGGTTACCTTGGGACATGGTTTGACCCCCTATAGGAATGTGCGATCATCATGAAACGTTCAGATCACTTACAACTCAATAGATTCTACCTTCTTGTAACGTTTCAGCCTGATTGGACCTTGTTTTCACACAATTGGACCCAGAATGATGTGAAATTGTGCTTCGTGCAACATAATTCTGGGTGCCATTTAAAACCATAAGTGCTAATGACTCCATTCCTTTTTATGGTTGTAGGGGCTGTTGATTGGAGTACACTAAAACAAACCTGACTTCTCTAGGACATTCAGAAGCCAAGTTATAAGCCCACAAATGTGTAACTGGACTACTTTAAATTGACACCAGATCCGGTGACCTTTGGGACATGGTTTGACCCCCTTAGGAAAGCGCTATCGTCAAGAAACGTTCAGATCACTTACAACTCAATAGATTATACCTTTCTGTAACGTTTCAGCCTGATTGGACCTTGTTTTCACACAAATGAACCCAGAATGATGTGAAATTGTGCTTTGTGCAACATAATTCTGGGTGCCATTTAAAACCATAAGTGCTAATGACTCCAGTCCTGTTTGTGGTTGTAGGGGCTGTTGATTGGAGTACACTAAAACAAACCTGATCTCTCTAGGACATTCAGAAGCCAAGTTATAAGCCCACAAATGTGTAACTGGACTACTTCTTTAAAAAGACATCAGGTCCGGTGACCTTTGAGACATGGTTTGACCCCCTATAGGAATGTGCGATCATCATGAAACGTTCAGATCACTTACAACTCAATAGATTCTACCTTCTTGTAACGTTTCAGCCTGAATGGACCTTGTTTTCACACAAATGAACCCAGAATGATGTGAAATTGTGCTTTGTGCAACATAATTCTGGGTGCCATTTACAAACCATAAGTGCTAATGACTCCATTCCTTTTTGTGGTTGTAGGGGCTGTTGATTGGAGTACTCTGAAACAAACCTGATCACTCTAGGACATTCAGAAGCCAAGTTATGAGCCCAGAAATGTGTAACTGGACTACTTTAAATTGACACCAGATCCGGTGACCTTTGGGACATGGTTTGACCCCCTTAGGAAAGGGCTATCATCATGAAACGTTCAGATCACTTACAACTCAATAGATTCTACCTTCCTGTAACGTTTCAGCCTGATTGGACCTTGTTTTCACACAAATGAACCCAGAATGATGTGATATTGTGCTTCGTGCAACATAATTCTGGGTGCAATTTAAAAACCATAAGTGCTAACGACTCCATTCCTTTTTGGGGTAATGGGGGCTGTTGATTGGAGTACACTAAAACAAACCTGACTTCACTAGGACATTCAGAAGCCAAGTTATAAGCCCACAAATGTGTAACTGGACTACTTCTTTAAAGTGACACCAGGCCCGGTGACCTTTGAGACATGGTTTGACCCTCTATAGGAATGTGCTATCATCTTGAAACATTCATATGTCAATTACAACTCAATAGATTCTACATTCTTGTAACGTTTCAGCCTGATTGGACCTTGTTTTCACATAAATGGACCCAGAATGATGTGAAATTGTGCTTCATGCAACATAATTCTGGGTGCCATTTACAAACCATAAGTGCTTATGACTCCATTCCTTTTTGTGGTTGTAGGGGCTGTTGATTGGAGTACACTAAAACAAACCTGATCTCTCTAGGACATTCAGAAGCCAAGTTATAAGCCCACAAATGTGTAACTGGACTACTTCTTTAAATTGACACCAGAGCCGGTGACCTTTGGGACATGGTTTGACCCCCTATTGGAATGTGCGATCATCATGAAACGTTCAGATCACTTACAACTCAATGGATTCTACCTTCTTGTAACGTTTCAGCCTGATTGGACCTTGTTTTCACACAAATTAACGCAGAATGATGTGAAATTGTGCTTCGTGCAACATAATTCTGGGTGCCATTTACAAACCATAAGTGCTAATGACTCCATTCCTTTTTGTGGTTGTAGGGGCTGTTGATTGGAGTACACTAAAACAAACCTGATCTCTCTAGGACATTCAGAAGCCAAGTTATAAGCCCACAAATGTGTAACTGGACTACTTCTTTAAATTGACACCAGATCCGGTGACCTTTGGGACATGGTTTGACCCCCTTAGGAATGTGCGATCATCACGAAACGTTCAGATCACTTACAACTCAATAGATTCTACCTTCCTGTAACGTTTCAGCCTGATTGGACCTTGTTTTCACACAAATGAACCCAGAATGATGTGAAATTGTGCTTCGTGCAATGTAATTCTGGGTGCCATTTACAAACCATAAGTGCTAATGACTCCATTCCTTTTTGTGGTTGTAGGGGCTGTTGATTGGAGTACTCTGAAACAAACCTGATCACTCTAGGACATTCAGAAGCCAAGTTATGAGCCCAGAAATGTGTAACTGGACTACTTTAAATTGACACCAGATCCGGTGACCTTTGGGACATGGTTTGACCCCCTATAGGAAAGTGCTATCATCATGAAACGTTCAGATCACTTACAACTCAACAGATTCTACCTTCCTGTAACGTTTCAGCCCGATTGGACCTTGTTTTCACACAAATGAAACCAGAATGATGTGAAATTGTGCTTCGTGCAACATAATTCTGGGTGCCATTTACAAACCATAAGTGCTAATGACTCCATTCCTTTTTGTGGTTGTAGGGGTTGTTGATTGGAGTACACTAAAACAAACCTGATCTCTCTAGGACATTCAGAAGCCAAGTTATAAGCCCACAAAGGTGTAACTGGACTACTTCTTTAAAGTGACACCAGATCCGGTGACCTTTCGGACATGGTTTGACCCCCTATAGGAATGTGCGATCATCATGAAACGTTCAGATCACTTACAACTCAATAGATTCTACCTTCTTGTAACGTTTCAGCCTGATTGGACCTTGTTTTCACACAAATGGACCCAGAATGATGTGAAATTGTGCTTCGTGCAACATAATTCTGGGTGCCATTTACAAACCATAAGTGCTAATGACTCCATTCCTTTTTGTGGTTGTAGGGGCTGTTGATTGGAGTACACTAAAACAAGCCTGACCTCTCTAGGACATTCAGGAGCCAAGTTATAAGCCCACAAAGGTGTAACTGGACTACTTCTTTAAAGTGACACCAGGCCCGGTGACCTTTGGGACATGGTTTGACCCCCTATAGGAATGTGCGATCATCATGAAACGTTCAGATCACTTACAACTCAATAGATCCTACCTTTCTGTAACGTTTCAGCCCTATTGGACCTTGTTTTCACACAAATGAACCCAGAATGATGTGAAATTGTGCTTTGTGCAACATAATTCTGGGTGCCATTTACAAACCATAAGTGCTAATGACTCCATTCCTTTTTGTGGTTGTAGGGGCTGTTGATTGGAGTACTCTTATACAAACCTGATCACTCTAGGACATTCAGAAGCCAAGTTATGAGCCCAGAAATGTGTAACTGGACTACTTTAAATTGACACCAGATCCGGTGACCTTTGGGACATGGTTTGACCCCCTTAGGAAAGTGCTATCATCATGAAACGTTCAGATCACTTACAACTCAATAGATTCTACCTTCCTGTAACGTTTCAGCCTGATTGGACCTTGTTTTCACACAAATGAACCCAGAATGATGTGAAATTGTGCTTCGTGCAACATAATTCTGGGTGCAATTTAAAAACCATAAGTGCTAACGACTCCATTCCTTTTTGGGGTACTGTGGGCTGTTGATTGGAGTACACTAAAACAAACCTGACTTCTCTAGGACATTCAGAAGCCAAGTTATAAGCCCACAAATGTGTAACTGGACTACTTCTTTAAATTGACACCAGATCTGGTGACCTTTGGGACATGGTTTGACCCCCTTAGGAAAGTGCAATCAACATGAAACGTTCAGATAACTTACAACTCAATAGATTCTACCTTCCTGTAACGTTTCAGCCTGATTGGACCTTGTTTTCACACAAATGAACCCAGAATGATGTGATATTGTGCTTCGTGCAACATGATTCTGGGTGCCATTTAAAACAGATAAGTGCTAATGACTCCATTCCTTTTTGTGGTTGTAGGGGCTGTTGATTGGAGTACACTAAAAAAAACCTGATCTCTCTAGGACATTCAGAAGCCAAGTTATAAGCCCACAAATGTGTAACTGGACTACTTTAAATTGACACCAGATCTGGTGAACTTTGGGACATGGTTTGACACCCTTAGGAAAGTGCTATCGTCATGAAACGTTCAGATCACTTACAACTCAATAGATTCTACCTTCCTGTAACGTTTCAGCCTGATTGGACCTTGTTTTCACACAAATGAACCCAGAATGATGTGAAATTGTGCTTCGTGCAACATCATTCTGGGTGCCATTTAAAAACCATAAGTGCTAATGACTCCATTCCTATTTGGGGTAATGGGGGCTGTTAATTGGAGTACTCTAAAACAAACCTGACCTCTCTAGGATATTCAGAAGCCAAGTTATAATCCCACAAATGTGTAACTGGACTACTTCTTTAAAAAGACACCAGGCCCGGTGACCTTTGGGACATGGTTTGATACCCTATAGGAATGTGCGATCATCATGAAACGTTCAGATCACTTACAACTCAATAGATTCTACCTTCCTGTAACGTTTCAGCCTGATTGCACCTTGTTTTCACACAAATGAAACCAGAATGATGTGAAATTGTGCTTTGTGCAACATAATTCTGGGTGCCATTTAAAACCGATAAGTGCTAATGACTCCATTCCTTTTTGTGGATGTAGGGGCTGTTGATTGGAGTACACTAAAACAAACCTGATCTCTCTAGGACATTCAGAAGCCAAGTTATAAGCACACAAATGTGTAACTGGACTACTTTAAATTGACACTAGATGCGGTGACCTTTGGGACAAGGTTTGACCCCCTTAGGAAAGCGCTATCGTCATGAAACGTTCAGATCACTTACAACTCAATAGATTCTACCTTTCTGTAACGTTTCAGCCTGATTGGACCTTGTTTTCACACAAATGGACCCAGAATGATGTGAAATTGTGCTTCGTGCAACATAATTCTGGGTGCCATTTAAAACCCATAAGTGCTAATGACTCCATTCCTGTTTGTGGTTGTAGGGGCTGTTGATTGGAGTACACTAAAACAAACCTGATCTCTCTAGGACATTCAGAAGCCAAGTTATAAGCCCACAAATGTGTAACTGGACTACTTTAATTGACACCAGATCCGGTGACCTTTGGGACATGGTTAGACCCCCTTAGGAAAGTGCTATCGTCATGAAACGTTCAGATCACTTACAACTCAATAGATTCTACCTTCCTGTAACGTTTCAGCCTGATTGGACCTTGTTTTCACACAAATGAACCCAGAATGATGTGAAATTGTGCTTCGTGCAACATAATTCTGGGTGCCATTTAAAAACCATAAGCGCTAACGACTCCATTCCTTTTTGGGGTAATGGGGGCTGTTAATTGGAGTACTCTAAATTAAACCTGACCTCTCTAGGATATTCAGAAGCCAAGTTATAAGCCCACAAAGGTGTAACTGCACTACTTCTTTAAAGTGACATCAGGTCCGGTGACCATTGAGACATGGTTTGACCCCCTATAGGAATGTGCGATCATCATGAAACGTTCAGATCACTTACAACTCAATAGATTCTACCTTCTGTAACGTTTCAGCTTGAATGGACCTTGTTTTCACACAAATGAACCCAGAATGATGTGAAATTGTGCTTTGTGCAACATAATTCTGGGTGCCATTTACAAACCATAAGTGCTAATGACTCCATTCCTTTTTGTGGTTGTAGGGGCTGTTGATTGGAGTACTCTGAAACAAACCTGATCACTCTAGGACATTCAGAAGCCAAGTTATGAGCCTAGAAATGTGAAACTGGACTACTTTAAATTGACACGAGATCCGGTGACCTTTGGGACATGGTTTGACCCCCTTAGGAAATTGCTATCATCATGAAACGTTCAGATCACTTACAACTCAATCGATTCTACCTTCCTGTAACGTTTCAGCCTGATTGGACCTTGTTTTCACACAAATGAAACCAGAATGATGTGAAATTGTGCTTCGTGCAACATAATTCTGGATGCCATTTACAAACCATAAGTGCTAATGACTCCATTCCTTTTTGTGGTTGTAGGGGCTGTTGATTGGAGTACACTAAAACAAACCTGATCTCTGTAGGACATTCAGAAGCCAAGTTATAAGCCCACAAAGGTGTAACTGGACTACTTCTTTAAAGTGACACCAGATCCGGTGACCTTTGGGACATGGTTTGACCCCCTATAGGAATGTGCGATCATCATGAAACATTCAGATCACTTACAACTCAATAGATTCTACCTTCTTGTAACGTTTCAGCCTGATTGGACCTTGTTTTCACACAAATGGACCCAGATTGATGTGAAATTGTGCTTCGTGCAACATAATTCTAGGTGCCATTTACAAACCATAAGTGCTAATGACTCCATTCCTTTTTGTGGTTGTAGGGGCTGTTGATTGGAGTACACTAAAACAAGCCTGACCTCTCTAGGACATTCACAAGCCATGTTATAAGCCCACAAAGGTGTAACTGGACTACTTCTTTAAAGTGACACCAGGCCCGGTGACCTTTGGGACATGGTTTGACCCCCTATAGGAATGTGCGATCATCATGAAACAATCAGTTCACTTACAACTCAATAGATTCTACCTTCTTGTAACGTTTCAGCCTGATTGGACCTTGTTTTCACACAAATGGACCCAGAATGATGTGCAATTGTGCTTCGTGCAACATAATTCTGGGTGCCATTTACAAACCATAAGTGCTAATGACTCCATTCCTTTTGTGGTTGTAGGGGCTGTTGATTGGAGTACACTAAAACAAGCCTGACCTCTCTAGCACATTCAGGAGCCAAATTATAAGCCCACAAAGGTGTAACTGGACTACTTCTTTAAAGTGACACCAGGCCCGGTGACCTTTAGGACATGGTTTGACCCCCTATAGGAATGTGCGATCATCATGAAACGTTCAGATCACTTACAACTCAATAGATCCTACGTTTCTGTAACGTTTCAGCCCTATTGGACCTTGTTTTCACACAAATGAACCCAGAATGATGTGAAATTGTGCTTTGTGCAACATAATTCTGGGTGCCATTTACAAACCATAAGTGCTAATGACTCCATTCCTTTTTGTGGTTGTAGGGACTGTTGATTGGAGTACTCTGAAACAAACCTGATCACTCTAGGGCATTCAGAAGCCGAGTTATGAGCCCAGAAATGTGTAACTGGACTACTTTAAATTGACACCAGATCCGGTGACCTTTGGGACTTGGTTTGACCCCCTTAGGAAAGTGCTATCATCATGAAACGTTCAGATCACTTACAACTCAATAGATTCTACCTTCCTGTAACGTTTCAGCCTGATTGCACCTTGTTTTCACACAAATGAAACCAGAATGATGTGAAATTGTGCTTCGTGCAACATAATTCTGGGTGCCATTTACAAACCATAAGTGCTAATGACTCCATTCCTTTTTGTGGTTGTAGGGGCTGTTGATTGGAGTACACTAAAACAAACCTGATCTCTCTAGGACATTCAGAAGCCAAGTTATAAGCCCAAAAAGGTGTAACTGGACTACTTCTTTAAAGTGACACCAGATCCGGTGACGTTTGGGACATGGTTTGACCCCCTATAGGAATGTGCGATCATCATGAAACGTTCAGATCACTTACAACTCAATAGATTCTACCTTCTTGTAACGTTTCAGCCTGATTGGAACTTGTTTTCACACAAATGGACCCAGAATGATGTGAAATTGTGCTTCTTGCAACATAATTCTGGGTGCCATTTACAAACCATAAGTGCTAATGACTCCATTCCTTTTTGTGGTTGTAGAGGCTGTTGATTGGAGTACACTAAAACAAGCCTGACCTCTCTAGGACATTCACAAGCCAAGTTATAAGCCCACAAAGGTGTAACTGGACTACTTCTTTAAAGTGACAACCGGCCCGGTGACCTTTGGGACATGGTTTGACCCCCTATAGGAATGTGCGATCATCATGAAATGTTCAGATCACTTACAACTCAATAGATTCTACCTTCTTGTAACGTTTCAGCCTGATTGGAACTTGTTTTCACACAAATGGACCCAGAATGATGTGAAATTGTGCTTCTTGCAACATAATTCTGGGTGCCATTTACAAACCATAAGTGCTAATGACTCCATTCCTTTTTGTGGTTGTAGAGGCTGTTGATTGGAGTACACTAAAACAAGCCTGACCTCTCTAGGACATTCAGAAGCCAAGTTATAAGCCCACAAAGGTGTAACTGGACTACTTCTTTAAAGTGACAACCGGCCCGGTGACCTTTGGGACCTGGTTTGACCCCCTATAGGAATGTGCGATCATCATGAAACGTTCAGATCACTTACAACTCAATAGATTCTACCTTCTTGTAACGTTTCAGCCTGATTGGACCTTGTTTTCACACAAATGGACCCAGAATGATGTGAAATTGTGCTTCGTGCAACATAATTCTGGGTGCCATTTACAAACCATAAGTGCTAATGACTCCATTCCTTTTTGTGGTTGTAGGGGCTGTTGATTGGAGTACACTAAAACAAGCCTGACCTCTCTAGGACATTCAGGAGCCAAGTTATAAGCCCACAAAGGTGTAACTGGACTACTTCTTTAAAGTGACACCAGGCCCGGTTACCTTGGGACATGGTTTGACCCCCTATAGGAATGTGCGATCATCATGAAACGTTCAGATCACTTACAACTCAATAGATTCTACCTTCTTGTAACGTTTCAGCCTGATTGGACCTTGTTTTCACACAATTGGACCCAGAATGATGTGAAATTGTGCTTCGTGCAACATAATTCTGGGTGCCATTTAAAACCATAAGTGCTAATGACTCCATTCCTTTTTATGGTTGTAGGGGCTGTTGATTGGAGTACACTAAAACAAACCTGACTTCTCTAGGACATTCTGAAGCCAAGTTATAAGCCCACAAATGTGTAACTGGACTACTTTAAATTGACACCAGATCCGGTGACCTTTGGGACATGGTTTGACCCCCTTAGGAAAGCGCTATCGTCAAGAAACGTTCAGATCACTTACAACTCAATAGATTATACCTTTCTGTAACGTTTCAGCCTGATTGGACCTTGTTTTCACACAAATGAACCCAGAATGATGTGAAATTGTGCTTTGTGCAACATAATTCTGGGTGCCATTTAAAACCATAAGTGCTAATGACTCCAGTCCTGTTTGTGGTTGTAGGGGCTGTTGATTGGAGTACACTAAAACAAACCTGATCTCTCTAGGACATTCAGAAGCCAAGTTATAAGCCCACAAATGTGTAACTGGACTACTTCTTTAAAAAGACATCAGGTCCGGTGACCTTTGAGACATGGTTTGACCCCCTATAGGAATGTGCGATCATCATGAAACGTTCAGATCACTTACAACTCAATAGATTCTACCTTCTTGTAAAGTTTCAGCCTGAATGGACCTTGTTTTCACACAAATGAACCCAGAATGATGTGAAATTGTGCTTTGTGCAACATAATTCTGGGTGCCATTTACAAACCATAAGTGCTAATGACTCCATTCCTTTTTGTGGTTGTAGGGGCTGTTGATTGGAGTACTCTGAAACAAACCTGATCACTCTAGGACATTCAGAAGCCAAGTTATGAGCCCAGAAATGTGTAACTGGACTACTTTAAATTGACACCAGATCCAGTGACCTTTGGGACATGGTTTGACCCCCTTAGGAAAGGGCTATCATCATGAAACGTTCAGATCACTTACAACTCAATAGATTCTACCTTCCTGTAACGTTTCAGCCTGATTGGACCTTGTTTTCACACAAATGAACCCAGAATGATGTGATATTGTGCTTCGTGCAACATAATTCTGGGTGCCATTTAAAACCGATAAGTGCTAATGACTCCATTCCTTTTTGTGGTTGTAGGGGCTGTTGATTGGAGTACACTAAAAAAACCTGATCTCTCTAGGACATTCAGAAGCCAAGTTATAAGCCCACAAATGTGTAACTGGACTACTTTAAATTGACACCAGATCTGGTGACCTTTGGGACATGGTTTGACCCCCTTAGGAAAGTGCTATCGTCATGAAACGTTCAGATCACTTACAACTCAATAGATTCTACCTTCCTGTAACGTTTCAGCCTGATTGGACCTTGTTTTCACACAAATGAACCCAGAATGATGTGAAATTGTGCTTCGTGCAACATAATTCTGGGTGCCATTTAAAAACCATAAGTGCTAATGACTCCATTCCTATTTGGGGTAATGGGGGCTGTTAATTGGAGTACTCTAAAACAAACCTGACCTCTCTAGGATTTTCAGAAGCCAAGTTATAATCCCACAAATGTGTAACTGGACTACTTCTTTAAAAAGACACCAGGCCCGGTGACCTTTGGGACATGGTTTGATACCCTATAGGAATGTGCGATCATCATGAAACGTTCAGATCACTTACAACTCAATAGATTCTACCTTCCTGTAACGTTTCAGCCTGATTGCACCTTGTTTTCACACAAATGAAACCAGAATGATGTGAAATTGTGCTTTGTGCAACATAATTCTGGGTGCCATTTAAAACCGATAAGTGCTAATGACTCCATTCCTTTTTGTGGTTGTAGGGGCTGTTGATTGGAGTACACTAAAACAAACCTGATCTCTCTAGGACATTCAGAAGCCAAGTTATAAGCCCACAAATGTGTAACTGGACTACTTTAAATTGACACTAGATGCGGTGACCTTTGGGACAAGGTTTGACCCCCTTAGGAAAGCGCTATCGTCATGAAACGTTCAGATCACTTACAACTCAATAGATTCTACCTTTCTGTAACGTTTCAGCCTGATTGGACCTTGTTTTCACACAAATGGACCCAGAATGATGTGAAATTGTGCTTCGTGCAACATAATTCTGGGTGGCATTTAAAACCCATAAGTGCTAATGACTCCATTCCTGTTTGTGGTTGTAGGGGCTGTTGATTGGAGTACACTAAAACAAACCTGATCTCTCTAGGACATTCAGAAGCCAAGTTATAAGCCCACAAATGTGTAACTGGACTACTTTAAATTGACACCAGATCCGGTGACCTTTGGGACATGGTTTGACCCCCTTAGGAAAGTGCTATCGTCATGAAACGTTCAGATCACTTACAACTCAATAGATTCTACCTTCCTGTAACGTTTCAGCCTGATTGGACCTTGTTTTCACACAAATGAACCCAGAATGATGTGAAATTGTGCTTCGTGCAACATAATTCTGGGTGCCATTTAAAAACCATAAGTGCTAACGACTCCATTCCTTTTTGGGGTAATGGGGGCTGTTAATTGGAGTACTCTAAATTTAACCTGACCTCTCTAGGATATTCAGAAGCCAAGTTATAAGCCCATAAAGGTGTAACTGCACTACTTCTTTAAAGTGACATCAGGTCCGGTGACCTTTGAGACATGGTTTGACCCCCTATAGGAATGTGCGATCATCATGAAACGTTCAGATCACTTACAACTCAATAGATTCTACCTTCTTGTAACGTTTCAGCTTGAATGGACCTTGTTTTCACACAAATTAACCCAGAATGATGTGAAATTGTGCTTTGTGCAACATAATTCTGGGTGCCATTTACAAACCATAAGTGCTAATGACTCCATTCCTTTTTGTGGTTGTAGGGGCTGTTGATTGGAGTACTCTGAAACAAACCTGATCACTCTAGGACATTCAGAAGCCAAGTTATGACCCCAGAAATGTGTAACTGGACTACTTTAAATTGACAACAGATCCGGTGACCTTTGGGACATGGTTTGACCCCCTTAGGAAATTGCTATCATCATGAAACGTTCAGATCACTTACAACTCAATAGATTCTACCTTCCTGTAACGTTTCAGCCTGATTGGACCTTGTTTTCACACAAATGAAACCAGAATGATGTGAAATTGTGCTTCGTGCAACATAATTCTGGATGCCATTTACAAACCATAAGTGCTAATGACTCCATTCCTTTTTGTGGTTGTAGGGGCTGTTGATTGGAGTACACTAAAACAAACCTGACCTCTCTAGGACATTCAGAAGCCAAGTTATAAGCCCACAAATGTGTAACTGGACTACTTCTTTAAAGTGACACCAGGCCCGGTGACCTTTGGGACATGGTTTGACCCCCTATAGGAATGTGCGATCATCATGAAACGTTCAGATCACTTACAACTCAATAGATTCTACCTTCTTGTAACGTTTCAGCCTGATTGGACCTTGTTTTCACACAAATGGACCTAGATTGATGTGAAATTGTGCTTCGTGCAACATAATTCTAGGTGCCATTTACAAACCATAAGTGCTAATGACTCCATTCCTTTTTGTGGTTGTAGGGGCTGTTGATTGGAGTACACTAAAACAAGCCTGACCTCTCTAGGACATTCACAAGCCATGTTATAAGCCCACAAAGGTGTAACTGGACTACTTCTTTAAAGTGACACCAGGCCCGGTGACCTTTGGGACATGGTTTGACCCCCTATAGGAATGTGCGATCATCATGAAACGTTCAGATCATTTACAACTCAATAGATCCTACGTTTCTGTAACGTTTCAGCCCTATTGGACCTTGTTTTCACACAAATGAACCCAGAATGATGTGAAATTGTGCTTCGTGCAACATAATTCTGGGTGCCATTTAAAAACCATAAGTGCTAATGACTCCATTCCTATTTGGGGTAATGGGGGCTGTTAATTGGAGTACTCTAAAACAAACCTGACCTCTCTAGGATATTCAGAAGCCAAGTTATAATCCCACAAATGTGTAACTGGACTACTTCTTTAAAAAGACACCAGGCCCGGTGACCTTTGGGACATGGTTTGATACCCTATAGGAATGTGCGATCATCATGAAACGTTCAGATCACTTACAACTCAATAGATTCTACCTTCCTGTAACGTTTCAGCCTGATTGCACCTTGTTTTCACACAAATGAAACCAGAATGATGTGAAATTGTGCTTTGTGCAACATAATTCTGGGTGCCATTTAAAACCGATAAGTGCTAATGACTCCATTCCTTTTTGTGGTTGTAGGGGCTGTTGATTGGAGTACACTAAAACAAACCTGATCTCTCTAGGACATTCAGAAGCCAAGTTATAAGCCCACAAATGTGTAACTGGACTACTTTAAATTGACACTAGATGCGGTGACCTTTGGGACAAGGTTTGACCCCCTTAGGAAAGCGCTATCGTCATGAAACGTTCAGATCACTTACAACTCAATAGATTCTACCTTTCTGTAACGTTTCACCCTGATTGGACCTTGTTTTCACACAAATGGACCCAGAATGATGTGAAATTGTGCTTCGTGCAACATAATTCTGGGTGGCATTTAAAACCCATAAGTGCTAATGACTCCATTCCTGTTTGTGGTTGTAGGGGCTGTTGATTGGAGTACACTAAAACAAACCTGATCTCTCTAGGACATTCAGAAGCCAAGTTATAAGCCCACAAATGTGTAACTGGACTACTTTAAATTGACACCAGATCCGGTGACCTTTGGGACATGGTTTGACCCCCTTAGGAAAGGGCTATCGTCATGAAACGTTCAGATCACTTACAACTCAATAGATTCTACCTTCCTGTAACGTTTCAGCCTGATTGGACCTTGTTTTCACACAAATGAACCCAGAATGATGTGAAATTGTGCTTCGTGCAACATAATTCTGGGTGCCATTTAAAAACCATAAGTGCTAACGACTCCATTCCTTTTTGGGGTAGTGGGGGCTGTTAATTGGAGTACTCTAAATTTAACCTGACCTCTCTAGGATATTCAGAAGCCAAGTTATAAACCCACAAAGGTGTAACTGCACTACTTCTTTAAAGTGACATCAGGTCCGGTGACCTTTGAGACATGGTTTGACCCCCTATAGGAATGTGCGATCATCATGAAACGTTCAGATCACTTACAACTCAATAGATTCTACCTTCTTGTAACGTTTCAGCTTGAATGGACCTTGTTTTCACACAAATTAACCCAGAATGATGTGAAATTGTGCTTTGTGCAACATAATTCTGGGTGCCATTTACAAACCATAAGTGCTAATGACTCCATTCCTTTTTGTGGTTGTAGGGGCTGTTGATTGGAGTACTCTGAAACAAACCTGATCACTCTAGGACATTCAGAAGCCAAGTTATGAGCCCAGAAATGTGTAACTGGACTACTTTAAATTGACAACAGATCCGGTGACCTTTGGGACATGGTTTGACCCCCTTAGGAAATTGCTATCATCATGAAACGTTCAGATCACTTACAACTCAATAGATTCTACCTTCCTGTAACGTTTCAGCCTGATTGGACCTTGTTTTCACACAAATGAAACCAGAATGATGTGAAATTGTGCTTCGTGCAACATAATTCTGGATGCCATTTACAAACCATAAGTGCTAATGACTCCATTCCTTTTTGTGGTTGTAGGGGCTGTTGATTGGAGTACACTAAAACAAACCTGACCTCTCTAGGACATTCAGAAGCCAAGTTATAAGCCCACAAATGTGTAACTGGACTACTTCTTTAAAGTGACACCAGGCCCGGTGACCTTTGGGACATGGTTTGACCCCCTATAGGAATGTGCGATCATCATGAAACGTTCAGATCACTTACAACTCAATAGATTCTACCTTCTTGTAACGTTTCAGCCTGATTGGACCTTGTTTTCACACAAATGGACCCAGATTGATGTGAAATTGTGCTTCGTGCAACATAATTCTAGGTGCCATTTACAAACCATAAGTGCTAATGACTCCATTCCTTTTTGTGGTTGTAGGGGCTGTTGATTGGAGTACACTAAAACAAGCCTGACCTCTCTAGGACATTCACAAGCCATGTTATAAGCCCACAAAGGTGTAACTGGACTACTTCTTTAAAGTGACACCAGGCCCGGTGACCTTTGGGACATGGTTTGACCCCCTATAGGAATGTGCGATCATCATGAAACGTTCAGATCACTTACAACTCAATAGATCCTACGTTTCTGTAACGTTTCAGCCCTATTGGACCTTGTTTTCACACAAATGAACCCAGAATGATGTGAAATTGTGCTTCGTGCAACATAATTCTGGGTGCCATTTAAAACCATAAGTGCTAATGACTCCATTCCTTTTTATGGTTGTAGGGGCTGTTGATTGGAGTACACTAAAACAAACCTGACTTCTCTAGGACATTCAGAAGCCAAGTTATAAGCCCACAAATGTGTAACTGGACTACTTTAAATTGACACCAGATCCGGTGACCTTTGGGACATGGTTTGACCCCCTTAGGAAAGCGCTATCGTCATGAAACGTTCAGATCACTTACAACTCAATAGATCATACCTTTCTGTAACGTTTCAGCCTGATTGGACCTTGTTTTCACACAAATGAACCCAGAATGATGTGAAATTGTGCTTTGTGGGACATAATTCTGGGTGCCATTTAAAACCCATAAGTGCTAATGACTCCAGTCCTGTTTGTGGTTGTAGGGGCTGTTGATTGGAGTACACTAAAAAAACCTGATCTCTCTAGGACATTCAGAAGCCAAGTTATAAGCCCACAAATGTGTAACTGGACTACTTTAAATTGACACCAGATCTGGTGACCTTTGGGACATGGTTTGACCCCCTTAGGAAAGTGCTATCGTCATGAAACGTTCAGATCACTTACAACTCAATAGATTCTACCTTCCTGTAACGTTTCAGCCTTATTGGACCTTGTTTTCAAACAAATGAACCCAGAATGATGTGAAATTGTGCTTCGTGCAACATAATTCTGGGTGCCATTTAAAAACCATAAGTGCTAATGACTCCATTCCTATTTGGGGTAATGGGGGCTGTTAATTGGAGTACTCTAAAACAAACCTGACCTCTCTAGGACATTCAGAAGCCAAGTTATAAGCCCACAAATGTGTAACTGGACAACTTCTTTAAAAAGACATCAGGTCCGGTGACCTTTGAGACATGGTTTGACCCCCTATAGGAATGTACGATCATCATGAAACGTTCAGATCACTTACAACTCAATAGATTCTACCTTCTTGTAACGTTTCAGCCTGAATGGACCTTGTTTTCACACAAATGAACCCAGAATGATGTGAAATTGTGCTTTGTGCAACATAATTCTGGGTGCCATTTACAAACCATAAGTGCTAATGACTCCATTCCTTTTTGTGGTTGTAGGGGCTGTTGATTGGAGTACTCTGAAACAAACCTGATCACTCTAGGACATTCAGAAGCCAAGTTATGAGCCCAGAAATGTGTAACTGGACGACTTTAAATTGACACCAGATCCGGTGACCTTTGGGACATGGTTTGACCCCCTTAGGAAAGGGCTATCATCATGAAACGTTCAGATCACTTACAACTCAATAGATTCTACCTTCCTGTAAAGTTTCAGCCTGATTGGACCTTGTTTTAACACAAATGAACCCAGAATGATGTGATATTGTGCTTCGTGCAACATAATTCTGGGTGCCATTTAAAACTGATAAGTGCTAATGACTCCATTCCTTTTTGTGGTTGTAGGGGCTGTTGATTGGAGTACACTAAAAAAACCTGATCTCTCAAGGACATTCAGAAGCCAAGTTATAAGCCCACAAATGTGTAACTGGACTACTTTAAATTGACACCAGATCTGGTGACCTTTGGGACATGGTTTGACCCCCTTAGGAAAGTGCTATCGTCATGAAACGTTCAGATCACTTACAACTCAATAGATTCTACCTTCCTGTAACGTTTCAGCCTGATTGGACCTTGTTTTCAAACAAATGAACCCAGAATGATGTGAAATTGTGCTTCGTGCAACATAATTCTGGGTGCCATTTAAAAACCATAAGTGCTAATGACTCCATTCCTATTTGGGGTAATGGGGGCTGTTAATTGGAGTACTCTAAAACAAACCTGACCTCTCTAGGATATTCAGAAGCCAAGTTATAATCCCACAAATGTGTAACTGGACTACTTCTTTAAAAAGACACCAGGCCCGGTGACCTTTGGGACATGGTTTGATACCCTATAGGAATGTGCGATCATCATGAAACGTTCATATCACTTACAACTCAATAGATTCTACCTTCCTGTAACGTTTCAGCCTGATTGCACCTTGTTTTCACACAAATGAAACCAGAATGATGTGAAATTGTGCTTTGTGCAACATAATTCTGGGTGCCATTTAAAACCGATAAGTGCTAATGACTCCATTCCTTTTTGTGCTTGTAGGGGCTGTTGATTGGAGTACACTAAAACAAACCTGATCTCTCTAGGACATACAGAAGCCAAGTTATAAGCCCACAAATGTGTAACTGGACTACTTTAAATTTACACTAGATGCTGTGACCTTTGGGACAAGGTTTGACCCCCTTAGGAAAGCGCTATCGTCATGAAACGTTCAGATCACTTACAACTCAATAGATTCTACCTTCTTGTAACGTTTCAGCTTGAATGGACCTTGTTTTCACACAAATTAACCCAGAATGATGTGAAATTGTGCTTTGTGCAACATAATTCTGGGTGCCATTTACAAACCATAAGTGCTAATGACTCCATTCCTTTTTGTGGTTGTAGGGGCTGTTGATTGGAGTACTCTGAAACAAACCTGATCACTCTAGGACATTCAGAAGCCAAGTTATGAGCCCAGAAATGTGTAACTGGACTACTTTAAATGGACAACAGATCCGGTGACCTTTGGGACATGGTTTGACCCCCTTAGGAAATTGCTATCATCATGAAACGTTCAGATCACTTACAACTCAATAGATTCTACCTTCCTGTAACGTTTCAGCCTGATTGGACCTTGTTTTCACACAAATGAAACCAGAATGATGTGAAATTGTGCTTCGTGCAACATAATTCTGGATGCCATTTACAAACCATAAGTGCTAATGACTCCATTCCTTTTTGTGGTTGTAGGGGCTGTTGATTGGAGTACACTAAAACAAACCTGACCTCTCTAGGACATTCAGAAGCCAAGTTATAAGCCCACAAATGTGTAACTGGACTACTTCTTTAAAGTGACACCAGGCCCGGTGACCTTTGGGACATGGTTTGACCCCCTATAGGAATGTGCGATCATCATGAAACGTTCAGATCACTTACAACTCAATAGATTCTACCTTCTTGTAACGTTTCAGCCTGATTGGACCTTGTTTTCACACAAATGGACCCAGATTGATGTGAAATTGTGCTTCGTGCAACATAATTCTAGGTGCCATTTACAAACCATAAGTGCTAATGACTCCATTCCTTTTTGTGGTTGTAGGGGCTGTTGATTGGAGTACACTAAAACAAGCCTGACCTCTCTAGGACATTCACAAGCCATGTTATAAGCCCACAAAGGTGTAACTGGACTACTTCTTTAAAGTGACACCAGGCCCGGTGACCTTTGGGACATGGTTTGACCCCCTATAGGAATGTGCGATCATCATGAAACGTTCAGATCACTTACAACTCAATAGATCCTACGTTTCTGTAACGTTTCAGCCCTATTGGACCTTGTTTTCACACAAATGAACCCAGAATGATGTGAAATTGTGCTTCGTGCAACATAATTCTGGGTGCCATTTAAAACCACAAGTGCTAATGACTCCATTCCTTTTTATGGTTGTAGGGGCTGTTGATTGGAGTACACTAAAACAAACCTGACTTCTCTAGGACATTCAGAAGCCAAGTTATAAGCCCACAAATGTGTAACTGGACTACTTTAAATTGACACCAGATCCGGTGACCTTTGGGACATGGTTTGACCCCCTTAGGAAAGCGCTATCGTCATGAAACGTTCAGATCACTTACAACTCAATAGATTATACCTTTCTGTAACGTTTCAGCCTGATTGGACCTTGTTTTCACACAAATGAACCCAGAATGATGTGAAATTGTGCTTTGTGGGACATAATTCTGGGTGCCATTTAAAACCCATAAGTGCTAATGACTCCAGTCCTGTTTGTGGTTGTAGGGGCTGTTGATTGGAGTACACTAAAACAAACCTGATCTCTCTAGGACATTCAGAAGCCAAGTTATAAGCCCACAAATGTGTAACTGGACTACTTCTTTAAAAAGACATCAGGTCCGGTGACCTTTGAGACATGGTTTGACCCCCTATAGGAATGTACGATCATCATGAAACGTTCAGATCACTTACAACTCAATAGATTCTACCTTCTTGTAACGTTTCAGCCTGAATGGACCTTGTTTTCACACAAATGAACCCAGAATGATGTGAAATTGTGCTTTGTGCAACATAATTCTGGGTGCCATTTACAAACCATAAGTGCTAATGACTCCATTCCTTTTTGTGGTTGTAGGGGCTGTTGATTGGAGTACTCTGAAACAAACCTGACCTCTCTAGGACATTCACAAGCCATGTTATAAGCCCACAAAGGTGTAACTGGACTACTTCTTTAAAGTGACACCAGGCCCGGTGACCTTTGGGACATGGTTTGACCCCCTATAGGAATGTGCGATCATCATGAAACGTTCAGATCACTTACAACTCAATAGATCCTACGTTTCTGTAACGTTTCAGCCCTATTGGACCTTGTTTTCACACAAATGAACCCAGAATGATGTGAATTTGTGCTTCGTGCAACATAATTCTGGGTGCCATTTAAAACCATAAGTGCTAATGACTCCATTCCTTTTTATGGTTGTAGGGGCTGTTGATTGGAGTACACTAAAACAAACCTGACTTCTCTAGGACATTCAGAAGCCAAGTTATAAGCCCACAAATGTGTAACTGGACTACTTTAAATTGACACCAGATCCGGTGACCTTTGGGACATGGTTTGACCCCCTTAGGAAAGCGCTATCGTCATGAAACGTTCAGATCACTTACAACTCAATAGATTATACCTTCCTGTAACGTTTCAGCCTGATTGGACCTTGTTTTCACACAAATGAAACCAGAATGATGTGAAATTGTGCTTCGTGCAACATAATTCTGGATGCCATTTACAAACCATAAGTGCTAATGACTCCATTCCTTTTTGTGGTTGTAGGGGCTGTTGATTGGAGTACACTAAAACAAACCTGACCTCTCTAGGACATTCAGAAGCCAAGTTATAAGCCCACAAATGTGTAACTGGACTACTTCTTTAAAGTGACACCAGGCCCGGTGACCTTTGGGACATGGTTTGACCCCCTATAGGAATGTGCGATCATCATGAAACGTTCAGATCACTTACAACTCAATAGATTCTACCTTCTTGTAACGTTTCAGCCTGATTGGACCTTGTTTTCACACAAATGGACCCAGATTGATGTGAAATTGTGCTTCGTGCAACATAATTCTAGGTGCCATTTACAAACCATAAGTGCTAATGACTCCATTCCTTTTTGTGGTTGTAGGGGCTGTTGATTGGAGTACACTAAAACAAGCCTGACCTCTCTAGGACATTCACAAGCCATGTTATAAGCCCACAAAGGTGTAACTGGACTACTTCTTTAAAGTGACACCAGGCCCGGTGACCTTTGGGACATGGTTTGACCCCCTATAGGAATGTGCGATCATCATGAAACGTTCAGATCACTTACAACTCAATAGATCCTACGTTTCTGTAACGTTTCAGCCCTATTGGACCTTGTTTTCACACAAATGAACCCAGAATGATGTGAAATTGTGCTTCGTGCAACATAATTCTGGGTGCCATTTAAAACCATAAGTGCTAATGACTCCATTCCTTTTTATGGTTGTAGGGGCTGTTGATTGGAGTACACTAAAACAAACCTGACTTCTCTAGGACATTCAGAAGCCAAGTTATAAGCCCACAAATGTGTAACTGGACTACTTTAAATTGACACCAGATCCGGTGACCTTTGGGACATGGTTTGACCCCCTTAGGAAAGCGCTATCGTCATGAAACGTTCAGATCACTTACAACTCAATAGATCATACCTTTCTGTAACGTTTCAGCCTGATTGGACCTTGTTTTCACACAAATGAACCCAGAATGATGTGAAATTGTGCTTTGTGGGACATAATTCTGGGTGCCATTTAAAACCCATAAGTGCTAATGACTCCAGTCCTGTTTGTGGTTGTAGGGGCTGTTGATTGGAGTACACTAAAAAAACCTGATCTCTCTAGGACATTCAGAAGCCAAGTTATAAGCCCACAAATGTGTAACTGGACTACTTTAAATTGACACCAGATCTGGTGACCTTTGGGACATGGTTTGACCCCCTTAGGAAAGTGCTATCGTCATGAAACGTTCAGATCACTTACAACTCAATAGATTCTACCTTCCTGTAACGTTTCAGCCTGATTGGACCTTGTTTTCAAACAAATGAACCCAGAATGATGTGAAATTGTGCTTCGTGCAACATAATTCTGGGTGCCATTTAAAAACCATAAGTGCTAATGACTCCATTCCTATTTGGGGTAATGGGGGCTGTTAATTGGAGTACTCTAAAACAAACCTGACCTCTCTAGGACATTCAGAAGCCAAGTTATAAGCCCACAAATGTGTAACTGGACAACTTCTTTAAAAAGACATCAGGTCCGGTGACCTTTGAGACATGGTTTGACCCCCTATAGGAATGTACGATCATCATGAAACGTTCAGATCACTTACAACTCAATAGATTCTACCTTCTTGTAACGTTTCAGCCTGAATGGACCTTGTTTTCACACAAATGAACCCAGAATGATGTGAAATTGTGCTTTGTGCAACATAATTCTGGGTGCCATTTACAAACCATAAGTGCTAATGACTCCATTCCTTTTTGTGGTTGTAGGGGCTGTTGATTGGAGTACTCTGAAACAAACCTGATCACTCTAGGACATTCAGAAGCCAAGTTATGAGCCCAGAAATGTGTAACTGGACGACTTTAAATTGACACCAGATCCGGTGACCTTTGGGACATGGTTTGACCCCCTTAGGAAAGGGCTATCATCATGAAACGTTCAGATCACTTACAACTCAATAGATTCTACCTTCCTGTAAAGTTTCAGCCTGATTGGACCTTGTTTTAACACAAATGAACCCAGAATGATGTGATATTGTGCTTCGTGCAACATAATTCTGGGTGCCATTTAAAACTGATAAGTGCTAATGACTCCATTCCTTTTTGTGGTTGTAGGGGCTGTTGATTGGAGTACACTAAAAAAACCTGATCTCTCTAGGACATTCAGAAGCCAAGTTATAAGCCCACAAATGTGTAACTGGACTACTTTAAATTGACACCAGATCTGGTGACCTTTGGGACATGGTTTGACCCCCTTAGGAAAGTGCTATCGTCATGAAACGTTCAGATCACTTACAACTCAATAGATTCTACCTTCCTGTAACGTTTCAGCCTGATTGGACCTTGTTTTCAAACAAATGAACCCAGAATGATGTGAAATTGTGCTTCGTGCAACATAATTCTGGGTGCCATTTAAAAACCATAAGTGCTAATGACTCCATTCCTATTTGGGGTAATGGGGGCTGTTAATTGGAGTACTCTAAAACAAACCTGACCTCTCTAGGATATTCAGAAGCCAAGTTATAATCCCACAAATGTGTAACTGGACTACTTCTTTAAAAAGACACCAGGCCCGGTGACCTTTGGGACATGGTTTGATACCCTATAGGAATGTGCGATCATCATGAAACGTTCATATCACTTACAACTCAATAGATTCTACCTTCCTGTAACGTTTCAGCCTGATTGCACCTTGTTTTCACACAAATGAAACCAGAATGATGTGAAATTGTGCTTTGTGCAACATAATTCTGGGTGCCATTTAAAACCGATAAGTGCTAATGACTCCATTCCTTTTTGTGCTTGTAGGGGCTGTTGATTGGAGTACACTAAAACAAACCTGATCTCTCTAGGACATACAGAAGCCAAGTTATAAGCCCACAAATGTGTAACTGGACTACTTTAAATTTACACTAGATGCTGTGACCTTTGGGACAAGGTTTGACCCCCTTAGGAAAGCGCTATCGTCATGAAACGTTCAGATCACTTACAACTCAATAGATTCTACCTTCTTGTAACGTTTCAGCTTGAATGGACCTTGTTTTCACACAAATTAACCCAGAATGATGTGAAATTGTGCTTTGTGCAACATAATTCTGGGTGCCATTTACAAACCATAAGTGCTAATGACTCCATTCCTTTTTGTGGTTGTAGGGGCTGTTGATTGGAGTACTCTGAAACAAACCTGATCACTCTAGGACATTCAGAAGCCAAGTTATGAGCCCAGAAATGTGTAACTGGACTACTTTAAATGGACAACAGATCCGGTGACCTTTGGGACATGGTTTGACCCCCTTAGGAAATTGCTATCATCATGAAACGTTCAGATCACTTACAACTCAATAGATTCTACCTTCCTGTAACGTTTCAGCCTGATTGGACCTTGTTTTCACACAAATGAAACCAGAATGATGTGAAATTGTGCTTCGTGCAACATAATTCTGGATGCCATTTACAAACCATAAGTGCTAATGACTCCATTCCTTTTTGTGGTTGTAGGGGCTGTTGATTGGAGTACACTAAAACAAACCTGACCTCTCTAGGACATTCAGAAGCCAAGTTATAAGCCCACAAATGTGTAACTGGACTACTTCTTTAAAGTGACACCAGGCCCGGTGACCTTTGGGACATGGTTTGACCCCCTATAGGAATGTGCGATCATCATGAAACGTTCAGATCACTTACAACTCAATAGATTCTACCTTCTTGTAACGTTTCAGCCTGATTGGACCTTGTTTTCACACAAATGGACCCAGATTGATGTGAAATTGTGCTTCGTGCAACATAATTCTAGGTGCCATTTACAAACCATAAGTGCTAATGACTCCATTCCTTTTTGTGGTTGTAGGGGCTGTTGATTGGAGTACACTAAAACAAGCCTGACCTCTCTAGGACATTCACAAGCCATGTTATAAGCCCACAAAGGTGTAACTGGACTACTTCTTTAAAGTGACACCAGGCCCGGTGACCTTTGGGACATGGTTTGACCCCCTATAGGAATGTGCGATCATCATGAAACGTTCAGATCACTTACAACTCAATAGATCCTACGTTTCTGTAACGTTTCAGCCCTATTGGACCTTGTTTTCACACAAATGAACCCAGAATGATGTGAAATTGTGCTTCGTGCAACATAATTCTGGGTGCCATTTAAAACCACAAGTGCTAATGACTCCATTCCTTTTTATGGTTGTAGGGGCTGTTGATTGGAGTACACTAAAACAAACCTGACTTCTCTAGGACATTCAGAAGCCAAGTTATAAGCCCACAAATGTGTAACTGGACTACTTTAAATTGACACCAGATCCGGTGACCTTTGGGACATGGTTTGACCCCCTTAGGAAAGCGCTATCGTCATGAAACGTTCAGATCACTTACAACTCAATAGATTATACCTTTCTGTAACGTTTCAGCCTGATTGGACCTTGTTTTCACACAAATGAACCCAGAATGATGTGAAATTGTGCTTTGTGGGACATAATTCTGGGTGCCATTTAAAACCCATAAGTGCTAATGACTCCAGTCCTGTTTGTGGTTGTAGGGGCTGTTGATTGGAGTACACTAAAACAAACCTGATCTCTCTAGGACATTCAGAAGCCAAGTTATAAGCCCACAAATGTGTAACTGGACTACTTCTTTAAAAAGACATCAGGTCCGGTGACCTTTGAGACATGGTTTGACCCCCTATAGGAATGTACGATCATCATGAAACGTTCAGATCACTTACAACTCAATAGATTCTACCTTCTTGTAACGTTTCAGCCTGAATGGACCTTGTTTTCACACAAATGAACCCAGAATGATGTGAAATTGTGCTTTGTGCAACATAATTCTGGGTGCCATTTACAAACCATAAGTGCTAATGACTCCATTCCTTTTTGTGGTTGTAGGGGCTGTTGATTGGAGTACTCTGAAACAAACCTGACCTCTCTAGGACATTCACAAGCCATGTTATAAGCCCACAAAGGTGTAACTGGACTACTTCTTTAAAGTGACACCAGGCCCGGTGACCTTTGGGACATGGTTTGACCCCCTATAGGAATGTGCGATCATCATGAAACGTTCAGATCACTTACAACTCAATAGATCCTACGTTTCTGTAACGTTTCAGCCCTATTGGACCTTGTTTTCACACAAATGAACCCAGAATGATGTGAATTTGTGCTTCGTGCAACATAATTCTGGGTGCCATTTAAAACCATAAGTGCTAATGACTCCATTCCTTTTTATGGTTGTAGGGGCTGTTGATTGGAGTACACTAAAACAAACCTGACTTCTCTAGGACATTCAGAAGCCAAGTTATAAGCCCACAAATGTGTAACTGGACTACTTTAAATTGACACCAGATCCGGTGACCTTTGGGACATGGTTTGACCCCCTTAGGAAAGCGCTATCGTCATGAAACGTTCAGATCACTTACAACTCAATAGATTATACCTTTCTGTAACGTTTCAGCCTGATTGGACCTTGTTTTCACACAAATGAACCCAGAATGATGTGAAATTGTGCTTTGTGGGACATAATTCTGGGTGCCATTTAAAACCCATAAGTGCTAATGACTCCAGTCCTGTTTGTGGTTGTAGGGGCTGTTGATTGGAGTACACTAAAACAAACCTGATCTCTCTAGGACATTCAGAAGCCAAGTTATAAGCCCACAAATGTGTAACTGGACAACTTCTTTAAAAAGACATCAGGTCCGGTGACCTTTGAGACATGGTTTGACCCCCTATAGGAATGTACGATCATCATGAAACGTTCAGATCACTTACAACTCAATAGATTCTACCTTCTTGTAACGTTTCAGCCTGAATGGACCTTGTTTTCACACAAATGAACCCAGAATGATGTGAAATTGTGCTTTGTGCAACATAATTCTGGGTGCCATTTACAAACCATAAGTGCTAATGACTCCATTCCTTTTTGTGGTTGTAGGGGCTGTTGATTGGAGTACTCTGAAACAAACCTGATCACTCTAGGACATTCAGAAGCCAAGTTATGAGCCCAGAAATGTGTAACTGGACGACTTTAAATTGACACCAGATCCGGTGACCTTTGGGACATGGTTTGACCCCCTTAGGAAAGGGCTATCATCATGAAACGTTCAGATCACTTACAACTCAATAGATTCTACCTTCCTGTAAAGTTTCAGCCTGATTGGACCTTGTTTTCACACAAATGAACCCAGAATGATGTGATATTGTGCTTCGTGCAACATAATTCTGGGTGCCATTTAAAACTGATAAGTGCTAATGACTCCATTCCTTTTTGTGGTTGTAGGGGCTGCTGATTGGAGTACACTAAAAAAACCTGATCTCTCTAGGACATTCAGAAGCCAAGTTATAAGCCCACAAATGTGTAACTGGACTACTTTAAATTGACACCAGATCTGGTGACCTTTGGGACATGGTTTGACCCCCTTAGGAAAGTGCTATCGTCATGAAACGTTCAGATCACTTACAACTCAATAGATTCTACCTTCCTGTAACGTTTCAGCCTGATTGGACCTTGTTTTCAAACAAATGAACCCAGAATGATGTGAAATTGTGCTTCGTGCAACATAATTCTGGGTGCCATTTAAAAACCATAAGTGCTAATGACTCCATTCCTATTTGGGGTAATGGGGGATGTTAATTGGAGTACTCTAAAACAAACCTGACCTCTCTAGGATATTCAGAAGCCAAGTTATAATCCCACAAATGTGTAACTGGACTACTTCTTTAAAAAGACACCAGGCCCGGTGACCTTTGGGACATGGTTTGATACCCTATAGGAATGTGCGATCATCATGAAACGTTCAGATCACTTACAACTCAATAGATTCTACCTTCCTGTAACGTTTCAGCCTGATTGGACCTTGTTTTCACACAAATGAAACCAGAATGATGTGAAATTGTGCTTTGTGCAACATAATTCTGGGTGCCATTTAAAACCGATAAGTGCTAATGACTCCATTCCTTTTTGTGCTTGTAGGGGCTGTTGATTGGAGTACACTAAAACAAACCTGATCTCTCTAGGACATTCAGAAGCCAAGTTATAAGCCCACAAATGTGTAACTGGACTACTTTAAATTTACACTAGATGCTGTGACCTTTGGGACAAGGTTTGACCCCCTTAGGAAAGCGCTATCGTCATGAAACGTTCAGATCACTTACAACTCAATAGATTCTACCTTCTTGTAACGTTTCAGCTTGAATGGACCTTGTTTTCACACAAATTAACCCAGAATGATGTGAAATTGTGCTTTGTGCAACATAATTCTGGGTGCCATTTACAAACCATAAGTGCTAATGACTCCATTCCTTTTTGTGGTTGTAGGGGCTGTTGATTGGAGTACTCTGAAACAAACCTGATCACTCTAGGACATTCAGAAGCCAAGTTATGAGCCCAGAAATGTGTAACTGCACTACTTTAAATTGACAACAGATCCGGTGACCTTTGGGACATGGTTTGACCCCCTTAGGAAATTGCTATCATCATGAAACGTTCAGATCACTTACAACTCAATAGATTCTACCTTCCTGTAACGTTTCAGCCTGATTGGACCTTGTTTTCACACAAATGAAACCAGAATGATGTGAAATTGTGCTTCGTGCAACATAATTCTGGATGCCATTTACAAACCATAAGTGCTAATGACTCCATTCCTTTTTGTGGTTGTAGGGGCTGTTGATTGGAGTACACTAAAACAAACCTGACCTCTCTAGGACATTCAGAAGCCAAGTTATAAGCCCACAAATGTGTAACTGGACTACTTCTTTAAAGTGACACCAGGCCCGGTGACCTTTGGGACATGGTTTGACCCCCTATAGGAATGTGCGATCATCATGAAACGTTCAGATCACTTACAACTCAATAGATTCTACCTTCTTGTAACGTTTCAGCCTGATTGGACCTTGTTTTCACACAAATGGACCCAGATTGATGTGAAATTGTGCTTCGTGCAACATAATTCTAGGTGCCATTTACAAACCATAAGTGCTAATGACTCCATTCCTTTTTGTGGTTGTAGGGGCTGTTGATTGGAGTACACTAAAACAAGCCTGACCTCTCTAGGACATTCACAAGCCATGTTATAAGCCCACAAAGGTGTAACTGGACTACTTCTTTAAAGTGACACCAGGCCCGGTGACCTTTGGGACATGGTTTGACCCCCTATAGGAATGTGCGATCATCATGAAACGTTCAGATCACTTACAACTCAATAGATCCTACGTTTCTGTAACGTTTCAGCCCTATTGGACCTTGTTTTCACACAAATGAACCCAGAATGATGTGAAATTGTGCTTCGTGCAACATAATTCTGGGTGCCATTTAAAACCACAAGTGCTAATGACTCCATTCCTTTTTATGGTTGTAGGGGCTGTTGATTGGAGTACACTAAAACAAACCTGACTTCTCTAGGACATTCAGAAGCCAAGTTATAAGCCCACAAATGTGTAACTGGACTACTTTAAATTGACACCAGATCCGGTGACCTTTGGGACATGGTTTGACCCCCTTAGGAAAGCGCTATCGTCATGAAACGTTCAGATCACTTACAACTCAATAGATTATACCTTTCTGTAACGTTTCAGCCTGATTGGACCTTGTTTTCACACAAATGAACCCAGAATGATGTGAAATTGTGCTTTGTGGGACATAATTCTGGGTGCCATTTAAAACCCATAAGTGCTAATGACTCCAGTTCTGTTTGTGGTTGTAGGGGCTGTTGATTGGAGTACACTAAAACAAACCTGATCTCTCTAGGACATTCAGAAGCCAAGTTATAAGCCCACAAATGTGTAACTGGACTACTTCTTTAAAAAGACATCAGGTCCGGTGACCTTTGAGACATGGTTTGACCCCCTATAGGAATGTACGATCATCATGAAACGTTCAGATCACTTACAACTCAATAGATTCTACCTTCTTGTAACGTTTCAGCCTGAATGGACCTTGTTTTCACACAAATGAACCCAGAATGATGTGAAATTGTGCTTTGTGCAACATAATTCTGGGTGCCATTTACAAACCATAAGTGCTAATGACTCCATTCCTTTTTGTGGTTGTAGGGGCTGTTGAATGGAGTACTCTGAAACAAACCTGATCACTCTAGGACATTCAGAAGCCAAGTTATGAGCCCAGAAATGTGTAAATGGACGACTTTAAATTGACACCAGATCCGGTGACCTTTGGGACATGGTTTGACCCCCTTAGGAAAGGGCTATCATCATGAAACGTTCAGATCACTTACAACTCAATAGATTCTACCTTCCTGTAAAGTTTCAGCCTGATTGGACCTTGTTTTCACACAAATGAACCCAGAATGATGTGATATTGTGCTTCGTGCAACATAATTCTGGGTGCCATTTAAAACTGATAAGTGCTAATGACTCCATTCCTTTTTGTGGTTGTAGGGGCTGTTGATTGGAGTACACTAAAAAAAAACCTGATCTCTCTAGGACATTCAGAAGCCAAGTTATAAGCTCACAAATGTGTAACTGGACTACTTTAAATTGACACCAGATCTGGTGACCTTTGGGACATGGTTTGACCCCCTTAGGAAAGTGCTATCGTCATGAAACGTTCAGATCACTTACAACTCAATAGATTCTACCTTCCTGTAACGTTTCAGCCTGATTGGACCTTGTTTTCACACAAATGAACCCAGAATGATGTGAAATTGTGCTTCGTGCAACATAATTCTGGGTGCCATTTAAAAACCATAGGTGCTAATGACTCCATTCCTATTTGGGGTAATGGGGGCTGTTAATTGGAGTACTCTAAAACAAACCTGACCTCTCTAGGATATTCAGAAGCCAAGTTATAATCCCACAAATGTGTAACTGGACTACTTCTTTAAAAAGACACCAGGCCCGGTGACCTTTGGGACATGGTTTGATACCCTATAGGAATGTGCGATCATCATGAAACGTTCAGATCACTTACAACTCAATAGATTCTACCTTCCTGTAACGTTTCAGCCTGATTGCACCTTGTTTTCACACAAATGAAACCAGAATGATGTGAAATTGTGCTTTGTGCAACATAATTCTGGGTGCCATTTAAAACCGAAAAGTGCTAATGACTCCATTCCTTTTTGTGCTTGTAGGGGCTGTTGATTGGAGTACACTAAAACAAACCTGATCCCTCTAGGACATTCAGAAGCCAAGTTATAAGCCCACAAATGTGTAACTGGACTACTTTAAATTGACACTAGATGCTGTGACCTTTGGGACAAGGTTTGACCCCCTTAGGAAAGCGCTATCGTCATGAAACGTTCAGATCACTTACAACTCAATAGATTCTACCTTTCTGTAACGTTTCAGCCTGATTGGACCTTGTTTTCACACAAATGGACCCAGAATGATGTGAAATTGTGCTTCGTGCAACATAATTCTGGGTGCCATTTAAAACCCATAAGTGCTAATGACTCCATTCCTGTTTGTGGTTGTAGGGGCTGTTGATTGGAGTACACTAAAACAAACCTGATCTCTCTAGGACATTCAGAAGCCAAGTTATAAGCCCACAAATGTGTAACTGGACTACTTTAAATTGACACCAGATCCGGTGACCTTTGGGACATGGTTTGACCCCCTTAGGAAAGTGCTATCATCAAGAAACGTTCAGATCACTTACAACTCAATAGATTCTACCTTCCTGTAACGTTTCAGCCTGATTGGACCTTGTTTTCACACAAATGAACCCAGAATGATGTGAAATTGTGCTTCGTGCAACATAATTCTGGGTGCCATTTAAAAACCATAAGTGCTAACGACTCCATTCCTTTTTGGGGTAATGGGGGCTGTTAATTGGAGTACTCTAAATTTAACCTCACCTCTCTAGGATATTCAGAAGCCAAGTTATAAGCCCACAAAGGTGTAACTGCACTACTTCTTTAAAGTGACATCAGGTCCGGTGACCTTTGAGACATGGTTTGACCCCGTATAGGAATGTGCGATCATCATGAAACGTTCAGATCACTTACAACTCAATAGATTCTACCTTCTTGTAACATTTCAGCTTGAATGGACCTTGTTTTCACACAAATGAACCCAGAATGATGTGAAATTGTGCTTTGTGCAACATAATTCTGGGTGCCATTTACAAACCATAAGTGCTAATGACTCCATTCCTTTTTGTGGTTGTAGGGGCTGTTGATTGGAGTACTCTGAAAAAAACCTGATCACTCTAGGACATTCAGAAGCCAAGTTATGAGCCCAGAAATGTGTAACTGGACTACTTTAAATTGACAACAGATCCGGTGACCTTTGGGACATGGTTTGACCCCCTTAGGAAATTGCTATCATCATGAAACGTTCAGATCACTTACAACTCAATAGATTCTACCTTCCTGTAACGTTTCAGCCTGATTGGACCTTGTTTTCACACAAATGAAACCAGAATGATGTGAAATTGTGCTTCGTGCAACATAATTCTGGATGCCATTTACAAACCATAAGTGCTAATGACTCCATTCCTTTTTGTGGTTGTAGGGGCTGTTGATTGGAGTACACTAAAACAAACCTGCTCTCTCTAGGACATTCAGAACCCAAGTTATAAGCCCACAAATGTGTAGCTGGACTACTTCTTTAAAGTGACACCAGGCCTGGTGACCTTTGGGACATGGTTTGACCCCCTATAGGAATGTGCGATCATCATGAAACGTTCAGATCACTTACAACTCAATAGATTCTACCTTCTTGTAACGTTTCAGCCTGATTGGACCTTGTTTTCACACAAATGGACCCAGATTGATGTGAAATTGTGCTTCGTGCAACATAATTCTAGGTGCCATTTACAAACCAGAAGTGCTAATGACTCCATTCCTTTTTGTGGTTGTAGGGGCTGTTGATTGGAGTACACTAAAACAAGCCTGACCTCTCTAGGACATTCACAAGCCATGTTATAAGCCCACAAAGGTGTAACTGGACTACTTCTTTAAAGTGACACCAGGCCCGGTGACCTTTGGGACATGGTTTGACCCCCTATAGGAATGTGCGATCATCATGAAACATTCAGATTACTTACAACTCAATAGATCCTACGTTTCTGTAACGTTTCAGCCCTATTGGACCTTGTTTTCACACAAATGAACCCAGAATGATGTGAAATTGTGCTTTGTGCAACATAATTGGGTGCCATTTACAAACCATAAGTGCTAATGACTCCATTCCTTTTTGTGGTTGTAGGGACTGTTGATTGGAGTACTCTGAAACAAACCTGATCACTCTAGGACATTCAGAAGCCGAGTTATGAGCCCAGAAATGTGTAACTGGACTACTTTAAATTGACACCAGATCCGGTGACCTTTGGGACATGGTTTGACCCCCTTAGGAAAGTGCTATCATCATGAAACGTTCAGATCACTTACAACTCAATAGATTCTACCTTCCTGTAACTTTTCAGCCTGATTGGACCTTGTTTTCACACAAATGAAACCAGAATGATGTGAAATTGTGCTTCGTGCAACATAATTCTGGGTGCCATTTACAAACCATACGTGCTAATGACTCCATTCCTTTTTGTGGTTGTAGGGGCTGTTGATTGGAGTACACTAAAACAATCCTGATCTCTCTAGGACATTCAGAAGCCAAGTTATAAGCCCAAAAAGGTGTAACTGGACTACTTCTTTAAAGTGACACCAGATCCGGTGACGTTTGGGACATGGTTTGACCCCCTATAGGAATGTGCGATCATCATGAAACGTTCAGATCACTTACAACTCAATAGATTCTACCTTCTTGTAACGTTTCAGCCTGATTGGACCTTGTTTTCACACAAATGGACCCAGAATGATGTGAAATTGTGCTTCTTGCAACATAATTCTGGGTGCCATTTACAAACCATAAGTGCTAATGACTCCATTCCTTTTTGTGGATGTAGGGACTGTTGATTGGAGTACACTAAAACAAACCTGATCTCTCTAGGACATTCAGAAGCCAAGTTATAAGCCCACAAATGTGTAACTGGACTACTTCTTTAAATTGACACCAGATCCGGTGACCTTTGGGACATGGTTTTACCCCCTTGGGAAAGGGCTATCATCATGAAACGTTCAGATCACTTACAACTCAATAGATTCTACCTTCTTGTAACGTTTCAGCCTGATTTGACCTTGTTTTCACACAAATGAACCCAGAATGATGTGAAAATGTGCTTTGTGCAACATAATTCTGGGTGCCATTTACAAACCATAAGTGCTAATGACTCCATTCCTTTTTGTGGTTGTAGGGGCTGTTGATTGGAGTACACTAAAACAAACCTGATCTCTCTAGGACATTCAGAAGCCAAGTTATAAGCCCACAAATGTGTAACTGGACCACTTCTTTAAATTGACACCAGATCCGGTGACCTTTGGGACATGGTTTGACCCCCTTAGGAAAGTGCTATCATCATGAAACGTTCAGATCACTTACAACTCAATAGATTCTACCTTCCTGTAACGTTTCAGCCTGATTGGACCTTGTTTTCACACAAATGAACCCAGAATGATGTGAAATTGTGCTTTGTGCAACATAATTCTGGGTGCCATTTAAAAACCATAAGTGCTAATGACTCCATTCCTATTTGGGGTAATGGGGGCTGATAATTGGAGTACTCTAAAATAAACCTGACCTCTCTAGGACATTCAGAAGCCAAGTTATAAGCCCACAAAGGTGTAACTTGACTACTTCTTTAAAGTCACACCAGGCCCGGTGACCTTTGGGACATGGTTTTACCCCCTATAGGAATGTGCGATCATCATGAAACATCCAGATCACTTACAACTCAATAGATTCTACCTTCTTGTAATGTTTCAGCCTGATTGGACCTTGTTTTCACACAAATGGACCCAGAATGATGTGAAATTGTGTTTCGTGCAACATATTTCTGGGTGCCATTTACAAACCATAAGTGCTAATGACTCCATTCCTTTTTGTGGTTGTAGAAGCTGTTGATTGGAGTACACTAAAACAAACCTGACCTCTCTAGAACATTCAGAAGCCAAGTTATAAGCCCACAAATGTGTAACTGGACTACTTCTTTAAATTGACACCAGATCCGGTGACCTTTGGGACATGGTTTGACCCCCTATAGGAATGTGCTATCATCATGAAACGTTCAGATCACTTACAACTCAATAGATTCTACCTTCCTGTAACGTTTCAGCCTGATTGGACCTTGTTTTCACACAAATGGACCCAGAATGATGTGAAATTGTGCTTTGTGCAACCTAATTCTTGGTGCCATTTACAAACCATAAGTGCTAATGACTCCATTCCTTTTTGGGGTAATGGGGGCTGTTAATTGGAGTACTCTAAATTAAACCTGACCTCTCTAGGATATTCAGAAGCCAAGTTATCAGCCCACAAAGGTGTAACTGCACTACTTCTTTAAATTGACACCAGGCCCGGTGACCTTGGGACATGGTTTGACCCCCTATAGGAATGTGCGATCATCATGAAACGTTCAGATCACTTACAACTCAATAGATTCTACCTTCTTGTAACGTTTCAGCCTGATTGGACCTTGTTTTCACACAATTGGACCCAGAATGATGTGAAATTGTGCTTTGTGCAACATAATTCTGGGTGCCATTTAAAACCATAAGTGCTAATGACTCCATTCCTTTTTATGGTTGTAGGGGCTGTTGATTGGAGTACACTAAAACAAACCTGACTTCTCTAGGACATTCAGAAGCCAAGTTATAAGCCCACAAATGTGTAACTGGACTACTTTAAATTGACACCAGATCCGGTGACCTTTGGGACATGGTTTGACCCCCTTAGGAAAGCGCTATCGTCATGAAACGTTCAGATCACTTACAACTCAATAGATTATACCTTTCTGTAACGTTTCAGCCTGATTGGACCTTGTTTTCACACAAATGAACCCAGAATGATGTGAAATTGTGCTTTGTGCAACATAATTCTGGGTGCCATTTAAAACCCATAAGTGCTAATGACTCCAGTCCTTTTTGTGGTTGTAGGGGCTGTTGATTGGAGTACTCTGAAACAAACCTGATCACTCTAGGACATTCAGAAGCCAAGTTATGAGCCCAGAAATGTGTAACTGGACTACTTTAAATTGACACCAGATCCGGTGACCTTTGGGACATGGTTTGACCCCCTTAGGAAAGGGCTATCATCATGAAACGTTCAGATCACTTACAACTCAATAGATTCTACCTTCCTGGAACGTTTCAGCCTGATTGGACCTTGTTTTCACACAAATGAAACCAGAATGATGTGAAATTGTGCTTCGTGCAACATAATTCTGGGTGCCATTTACAAACCATAAGTGCTAATGACTCTATTCCTTTTTGTGGTTGTAGGGGCTGTTGATTGGAGTACACTAAAACAAACCTGATCTCTCTAGGACAATCAGAAGCCAAGTTATAAGCCCACAAAGGTGTAACTGGACTACTTCTTTAAAGTGACACCAGATCCGGTGACCTTTGGGACATGGTTTGACCCCCTATAGGAATGTGCGATCATCATGAAACGTTCAGATCACTTACAACTCAATAGATTCTACCTTCTTGTAACGTTTCAGCCTGATTTGACCTTGTTTTCACACAAATGAACCCAGAATGATGTGAAAATGTGCTTTGTGCAACATAATTCTGGGTGCCATTTACAAACCATAAGTGCTAATGACTCCATTCCTTTTTGTGGTTGTAGGGGCTGTTGATTGGAGTACACTAAAACAAACCTGATCTCTCTAGGACATTCAGAAGCCAAGTTATAAGCCCACAAATGTGTAACTGGACCACTTCTTTAAATTGACACCAGATCCGGTGACCTTTGGGACATGGTTTGACCCCCTTAGGAAAGTGCTATCATCATGAAACGTTCAGATCACTTACAACTCAATAGATTCTACCTTCCTGTAACGTTTCAGCCTGATTGGACCTTGTTTTCACACAAATGAACCCAGAATGATGTGAAATTGTGCTTTGTGCAACATAATTCTGGGTGCCATTTAAAAACCATAAGTGCTAATGACTCCATTCCTATTTGGGGTAATGGGGGCTGATAATTGGAGTACTCTAAAATAAACCTGACCTCTCTAGGACATTCAGAAGCCAAGTTATAAGCCCACAAAGGTGTAACTTGACTACTTCTTTAAAGTCACACCAGGCCCGGTGACCTTTGGGACATGGTTTTACCCCCTATAGGAATGTGCGATCATCATGAAACATCCAGATCACTTACAACTCAATAGATTCTACCTTCTTGTAATGTTTCAGCCTGATTGGACCTTGTTTTCACACAAATGGACCCAGAATGATGTGAAATTGTGCTTCGTGCAACATAATTCTGGGTGCCATTTACAAACCATAAGTGCAAATGACTCCATTCCTTTTTGTGGTTGTAGGGGCTGTTGATTGGAGTACACTAAAACAAACCTGATCTCTCTAGGACATTCAGAAACCAAGTTATAAGCCCACAAATGTGTAACTGGACTACTTTAAATTGACACCAGATCCGGTGACCTTTGGGACATGGTTTGACCCCCTTAGGAAAACGCTATCGTCATGAAACGTTCAGATCACTTACAACTCAATAGATTCTACCTTTCTGTAACGTTTCAGCCTGATTGGACCTTGTTTTCACACAAATGGACCCAGAATGATGTGAAATTGTGCTTCGTGCAACATAATTCTGGGTGCCATTTAAAACCCATAAGTGCTAATGACTCCATTCCTGTTTGTGGTTGTAGGGGCTGTTGATTGGAATACACTAAAACAAACCTGATCTCTCTAGGACATTCAGAAGCCAAGTTATAAGCCCACAAATGTGTAACTGGACTACTTTAAATTGACACCAGATCCGGTGACCTTTGGGACATGGTTTGACCCCCTATAGGAATGTGCGATCATCATGAAACGTTCAGATCACTTACAACTCAATAGATTCTACCTTCTTGTAACGTTTCAGCCTGATTGGACCTTGTTTTCACACAAATGGACCCAGAATGATGTGAAATTGTGCTTCGTGCAACATAATTCTGGGTGCCATTTACAAACAATAAGTGCTAATGACTCCATTCCTTTTTGTGGTTGTAGGGGCTGTTGATTGGAGTACACTAAAACAAGCCTGACCTCTCTAGGACATTCAGGAGCCAAGTTATAAGCCCACAAAGGTGTAACTGGACTACTTCTTTAAATTGACACCAGGCCCGGTGACCTTTGGGACATGGTTTGACCCCCTATAGGAATGTGCGATCATCATGAAACGTTCAGATCACTTACAACTCAATAGATCCTACCTTTCTGTAACGTTTTAGCCTGATTGGACCTTGTTTTCACACAAATGAACCCAGAATGAAGTGAAATTGTGCTTTGTGCAACATAATTCTGGGTGCCATTTACAAACCATAAGTGCTAATGACTCCATTCCTTTTTGTGGTTGTAGGGGGTGTTGATTGGAGTACTCTGAAACAAACCTGATCACTCTAGGACATTCAGAAGCCAAGTTATGAGCCCAGAAATGTGTAACTGGACTACTTTAAATTGACACCAGATCCGGTGACCTTTGGGACATGGTTTGACCCCCTTAGGAAAGTGCTATCGTCATGAAACGTTCAGATCACTCACAACTCAATAGATTCTACCTTCCTGTAACGTTTCAGCCTGATTGGACCTTGTTTTCACACAAATGAACCCAGAATGATGTGAAATTGTGCTTCGTGCAACATAATTCTGGGTGCCATTTAAAAACCATAAGTGCTAACGACTCCATTCCTTTTTGGGGTAATGGGGGCTGTTAACTGGAGTACTCTAAAACAAACCTGACCTCTCTAGGATATTCATAAGCCAAGTTATAATCCCACAAATGTGTAACTGGACTACTTCTTTAAAGTGACACCAGGCCCGGTGACCTTTGGGACATGGTTTGATACCCTATAGGAATGTGTGATCATCATGAAACGTTCAGATCCCTTACAACTCAATAGATTCTACCTTCTTGTAACGTTTCAGCCTGATTGGACCTTGTTTTCACACAAATGGACCCAGAATGATGTGAAATTGTGCTTCGTGCAACATAATTCTGGGTGCCATTTAAAACCATAAGTGCTAATGACTCCATTCCTTTTTGTGGTTGTAGGGGCTGTTGATTGGAGTACACTAAAACAAACCTGACTTCTCTAGGACATTCAGAAGCCAAGTTATAAGCCCACAAATGTGTAACTGGACTACTTCTTTAAATTGACACCAGATCTGGTGACCTTTGGGACATGGTTTGACCCCCTTAGGAAAGTTCAATCAACATGAAACGTTCAGATCACTTACAACTCAATAGATTCTACCTTTCTGTAACTTTTCAGCCTGATTGGACCTTGTTTTCACACAAATGAACCCAGAATGACGTGAAATTGTGCTTCGTGCAACATAATTCTGGGTGCCATTTAAAACCGATAAGTGCTAATGACTCCATTCCTTTTTGTGGTTGTAGGGGCTGTTGATTGGAGTACACTAAAAAAACCTGATCTCTCTAGGACATTCAGAAGCCAAGTTATAAGCCCACAAATGTGTAACTAGACTACTTTAAATTGACACCAGATCTGGTGACCTTTGGGACATGGTTTGACCCCCTTAGGAAAGTGCTATTGTCATGAAAGGTTCAGATCACTTACAACTCAATAGATTCTACCTTCCTGTAATGTTTCAGCCTGATTGGACCTTGTTTTCACACAAATGAACCCAGAATGATGTGAAATTGTGATTCGTGCAACATAATTCTGGGTGCCATTTAAAAACCATAAGTGCTAATGATTCCATTCCTATTTGGGGTAATGGGGGCTGTTAATTGGAGTACTCTAAAACAAACCTGACCTCTAGGATATTCAGAAGCCAAGTTATAATCCCACAAATGTGTAACTGGACTACTTCTTTAAAAAGACACCAGGCCCGGTGACCTTTGGGACATGGTTTGATACCCTATAGGAATGTGCGATCATCATGAAACGTTCAGATCACTTACAACTTAATTGATTCTACCTTCCTGTAACGTTTCAGCCTGATTGCACCTTGTTTTCACACAAATGAAACCAGAATGATGTGAAATTGTGCTTTGTGCAAGATAATTCTGGGTGCCATTTAAAACCGATAAGTGCTAATGACTCCATTCCTTTTTGTGGTTGTAGGGGCTGTTGATTGGAGTACACTAAAACAAACCTGATCTCTCTAGGACATTCAGAAGCCAAGTTATAAGCCCACAAATGTGTAACTGGACTACTTTAAATTGACACCAGATCCGGTGACCTTTGGGACATGGTTTGACCCCCTTAGGAAAGCGCTATCGTCATGAAACGTTCAGATCACTTACACCTCAATAGATTCTACCTTTCTGTAACGTTTCAGCCTGATTGGACCTTGTTTTCACACAAATGGACCCAGAATGATGTGAAATTGTGCTTCGTGCAACATAATTCTGGGTGCCATTTAAAACCCATAAGTGCTAATGACTCCATTCCTGTCTGTGGTTGGAGGGGCTGTTGATTGGAGTACACTAAAACAAACCTGATCTCTCTAGGATATTCAGAAGCCAAGTTATAAGCCCACAAATGTGTAACTGGACTACTTTAAATTGACACCAGATCCGGTGACCTTTGGGACATGGTTTGACCCCCTTAGGAAAGTGCTATCATCATGAAACGTTTAGATCACTTACAACTCAATAGATTCTAACTTCCTGTAATGTTTCCGCCTGATTGGATCTTGTTTTCACACAAATGAACCCAGAATTATGTGAAATTGTGCTTCGTGCAACATAATTCTGGGTGCCATTTACAAACCATAAGCACTAATGACTCCATTCCTATTTGGGGTAATGGGGGCTGTTAATTGGAGTACTCTAAAACAAACCTGACCTCTCTAGGACATTCAGAAGCCAAGTTATAAGCCCACAAAGGTGTAACTGGACTACTTCTTTAAAGTGACACCAGGCCCGGTGACCTTTGGGACATGGTTTGACCCCCTATAGGAATGTGCGATCATCATGAAACAATCAGTTCACTTACAACTCAATAGATTCTACCTTCTTGTAACGTTTCAGCCTGATTGGACCTTGTTTTCACACAAATGGACCCAGAATGATGTGCAATTGTGCTTCATGCAACATAATTCTGGGTGCCATTTACAAACCATAAGTGCTAATGACTCCATTCCTTTTTGTTGTTGTAGGGGCTGTTGATTGGAGTACTCTGAAAAAACCTGATCACTCTAGGACATTCAGAAGCCAAGTTATGAGCCCAGAAATGTGTAACTGGACTACTTCTTTAAAAATACACCAGGCCCGGTGACCTTTGGGACATGGTTTGATACCCTATAGGAATGTGCGATCATCATGAAACGTTCAGATCACTTACAACTCAATAGATTCTACCTTCCTGTAACGTTTCAGCCTGATTGCACCTTGTTTTCACACACATGAAACCAGAATGATGTGAAATTGTGCTTTGT